>NC_141921.1:41920416-42247916 GCF_057802395.1 Ceratotherium simum simum | reverse complement strand
CAATGGTGGGTAAATTTTCTGCTTGTGGTTTTTTAGGCCACATGGGTAGAATGAATTCTGGCCCTGAGCCCAATGAGGGCGAGCTCGTGGGTAAGAATTCTCACAGAGGGATTTCTTCCCCCTTTTCCCCTTCCCACCAGAGCCGAGGTTGGCTTTACATGTTGGGAGGATCTGACTTTATGCAGGGGTGGCAAATTTGATCTCCCTCCATGCTCAGGCTCAGACTTTGTCTCCTGTCCTCCCAGTACAGTGTATCGAAGGCCAGGCTTTGGGTTGACCAGATGCCCCCAGGGAAATGCTCACTTGCTTCTCTGGAATCGCATTTCTTGTCCTCCTGACTGCTGTAGGTTTTCTTTACTTTCCCATAGCCTATCCATGGATTAAAAAATATTTTAAATAGTTTATCTAGGGAAGATATCTCAAGATTAGAAGTCAGCCATATGGCTCAGTTTTATTTATTCTTCATTTATTCACTTACTCATGCAACAAACATTTCCTTGAGCACCTACTAGGGGCCAAGTCCTGGGTTAGACAAAGGGGATACAGAGATCAATGAGACGCATATTCTGCTGGGGAGCTCACCATGAAGTAAAGGCCCTTAAAAAGTGACTGGATGGTGTTTGGAGAAATAATTCAAATTATACAGATAACAGTTGCTGCCATTTACTGAGCTCCTCTGCTGCGCCAGGAGCTCTGCCAAGTACGCCACATGTATCATTCCACCGACTTCTCTTGACAACCCCATAAGGGAGGCCATATTATTAACCCACTGATGGGGAAACTGAGGCTCAGAGAGGTTAAGTAACTTGTCCAAGGTCACTGAGTGGTGAGACAGTGGAACCATAGTTGGAAACCAGGCTGTCTGGCTTAGGAACTGGGATCTTAACTTCTGTGCTAAGGGATGGTCCCCCACCATTCTCCCCTCCTGCCTTGAAGACACCTTCCTCCCCCAGTCCTTACCTCCTCCCTCAACAAACTGTCCCATCAGCGACTTTGTAGCCCTGCCGTGGAATCTGGGCCAGATGCACGCTGGGGCCTGACTCCCTCCCAGCCTGTCCTTAGAAAGACCTCCTCCCTGCCAAGAAGCAGCTCTATAAAAAGATATGGTGAGGGCAGCCCCATTAATAGTCTTTCCTTCTGTCATTTTGGCAGGGAACAGTGAGATATGGGGGAGAGGGTTGTGAACATGGCGAGAGGAGGGGTTTGGTGGCATCATTCATGAGAGTGGGTTTAGCCCAGCAGAGGGGTCAGGCTGGATAGAGGGATGGGAGGGGTCCTCAGGAGGGGTCCCCACAGGATGGGGGGACTGGGTGCCCACCCCCAGGAGGTCATAACCAGGGCCACCCTCAGCTGGGGCTGACTCCTCTGTGCCTATAGAGATGGTGTGGGGATATTCTTTATAAGTAGCCCAGCCAGTCCTGTGTTGTGTGTGCATGTGCGTGCGTATGCACACACACAACTGTGCGCTCCCTAAGGAAGGACACGAGTGGGCTGAATCATCTCTTTGTCCCCAGCTCACTTAGCTAAGAGCCTGGCTCCCAAATAGAAATATCTGCTAAATGGATCGTGGCTATATGTATTTAAAAATTTTTAATTACATGTGTTATATCTGAATATACACTCATTGTGCAATTTGAGCACTAAAGAAGCGTATTGTGGAGAAAAAGTGAAATTCCCTCCTTTATCTCACCCCCTTCTCATCCCCTCACAAAGGTAACTACTGATAGCAATTTGGTGTGTCTCCTGCCAGATGGTTTTCCAGAATGCACGAATTCGTGCTCTTGTGGCGCAGACTACCACACACCCCTGTGCGCACACACGACAGGGGGTCCTCCCCACCCCCACCTGTACTTTGGCACCCACAGGTCTGAAAGAACCCCCATTGTCTCCCTCCCCCTGTTGTTAGTTAGGTCATGCTGCCCCCCAAACCCCTCCAAGGACCTGGGCTCAGCAGGGACTCTGAGCAGGAAGGCAGACGCTGCCCCATATTCCCAGAAATCCTCCTCTGCCAAGAGGAAGGGGATGGGGCAGGTGACACTGGGGAGGGTGGGATGGGTCCCCTGGAGGGGGTCCCCAAAGGCTAGGGAGAGAAATCAGAAGACCCAAGAGTGTCCGCATTTTCAACGGGGACCTCTTCCCTGAGACCTCCTCTCCTGGTCTTTCCCCCTCCTCCTCCTCCTCCTCAGCCCCCCACTCCCCACCCCCAAACAGAGTCCCAGCCTCGCATCCCCACTCTGATCTTGAACCCTGCACGGAGGTCTCGGCTTGCTCTGAAGGCTTGTCATGTTTGTGTTTAATGAAGTTTAATTATCTCCCAAGATTCAATGAATAATTATAAATCTTTTCGAGATGCAATCACACGGGTTCATGCTTCATTAACGGTGGAAAATCAATTGTAATTCGCATAATTCCTCTCTTCTGGAGATCAGTCTGTTTGTACACGCGCTCCCCCTTCTCACCCCGCTTTGTCTTCCCCAAGAAGTACATTGGAGGCCCGGCTTTTTCCTTCAGAATTGATGAGCCTAGAGTGGGGTGCGCAGGGGTGGGGTGGCAGGAGAGCAAGGCCCAGGTGGAGGAGAGGAGGGGAGGAGAGAGTGGGGTTCTCTTCAAGGCCACAAGAAAGCAGTGTTTCTTAATGTTGTTAGGGGGTCACAAACCCCTTTGAAAATCTGATGAAAGCTATTGACACACCCTAAGAAATGCACCCAGAGCATCTTGCTGACAACTCAAGGCATTAGGTCCTAAGACCCTTCCCTCAGCCTCTGTGGCCTCCTAAGCGTCCCAGATTATTCAGAAAAAACAAGACTGGCTGCTTCTTAATAACTTGGGATGTTCCTCTGTCTCTGAGAAGTCAAGAGGCTCTCCTGGGAGCTGGGTGCCATCTGAAGCTCGTTTCCAAGAAAAGCTATAACCTGGATTTTTCTAGACCTCAGAGAGCCCTGGTCCAGGGTAGCTTTGCCAGAGTCTCAACTTTGAAACATCTGTGGCCAAAGCTTCGCTGACCAGCACGGCCTCCCTGCAGCTAAGACTTGCCGACCCGCAGCTGGTGGCAAGGGGCTGGCATTTACACAGATAGGGGAGCAGGGCTTTTGGGGGCCACAAAGACACAGGGATGTCCTCACCCGATCAGCCAGACCAACGCAGGGAGCAAAGGGAGGCCTTTGTGCAAAGCCTTGGGCTCTTCAAAGCGAGCAGAGGATGACGACCCCACGACACCCACTACTGGCTCTGTTCCCTGCCCTCAGCTTTAGTTCGAAGCCTCTAAGCAGCGCTGTCCAATAGAACTTTCCGTAATGACGGAAATGTTCTGTCTCACACTGTCCAGTACATTAGCCACCAGCCATATGTGGCTGTTTAAGTTTAAATTAATCAAAATAAGAGAAAATGAACAATTCAGTTCCTCAGCTGCATTAGCCACATTTCAAGTGCTCAACCACCATGCGTGGCTAGTGGCTGGCGTAACGGACAACACAGACAGAGGACATTTCCGTCGGCGCAGAAAGTCTCACTGGACAGCACGGGGCTGGGGTCCTCATGCGTGCTAGCCCCCACCACGTATCACAAGTGTGCTGAGGTATTGTGGTAAACGTCTCTGACTTGGCCATGTGTTAGTTTCCTTTTGCTGCTGTAACAAATTACCACAAACTTAGGGGCTTCAAACAACACAAACTTCTTATCTTACAGTTCTGGAGGTAGAAGTCTGACAGAGATCTCACTAGGCTGAAACAAAGGTGCAGGCACAGCTGTGTACCATCCCGGAGGCTCTAGGGGGAGATCCGTGTCCTTGCCTCTTCCGGCTTCTGGAGGCTGCCCATGTTCCTTGGCTCATGGCCCCTTCTTCCCCCTTCAAAGCCAGCAGCACCAGGTTACTCTCTTAGCACAGCTAGGAAAAGTTCTTCCCCCTTAAGGACTCACATGACTAGACTGGGCCCACCCAGATAACCTGGGATCATCTCCCCATCTCAGGGTCTTTAGTCACATCTGCAAAGACCCTTTTTCTATATAAGGCAACATAGTCCCAGGTTCTGGGAATTAGGACATGGACATCTTTCAGGGCCCATCATTCTGCCTGTCTCAGGGTCCAAACTTTCATTTTCCAGATGGACCCTGAGATCGAGAGAGGAGAGGGGACTTCTCCAAGTCTTCTGACTTTCTGATGCAGAGATACAAGTCTGTCCCTTTGCCTCCATCAGGGACCACTGTAAGGGACCAGTCCAGGTCCAGATCCCCCACAGGATCAGCCAAGGTCTCAGCTGCAACCGCATCCCAGCTTGGTTCTCCCTCCGTCCAGTGCCATCGTCCTCGCTGCCCGCTGGTGCATCTCCCGAGACTCCCTGGGACAAATCTCCAGCTCCTCCCCTTGGTCCATACCACCCGCTATGACCTGGCCCCTGCTGACCCCTCAGCTTCAACAACTCACTTGCCCCCCATGCTAGAGCCCAAAGAAGTCACTTTCAATTTCCCAAATGTCTCAAACCTCTTTTTTTTTTTTTGCCTCCAAGCCTTTGCCCATGCTGGTCCTGCTACTTGGAATGCCCTTCATCTCTTGGTTAACTCCTCCTCTTTAGGATTTGGCTCAAATGTCACCTCTTCCTGGAAGCGTTCTCAGATCTCCTTCTCCCACCCAGTCTCCTGGAGGAGCCCCTCCCCTGAGCTCCCATGGCTCCCCGGGCCCTCTGCTTTTGTAGCTCTCACCAAGTTCTGCAGAGGGTCCTGAGACTGGGGACTGTGTCTTCCTCCTTTCTGTATCTTCAGACACAGTGTCTTTCCCAGAGTGGGTTCTCATTGTGTTTGTTGACTGACTGTTTGTGACCTCAGCTGGCCCTGTGAGGTGCGTTCTATTAGCCCCATTTACAGAGGAGGAAAGTAACATTGAGAAGGGAGTGAGACCTGGGACACAGCCCCATCCTGGAGACTTGTTTTCCCAAGAAAAGACATCCTGGCAGCTCCCCAAACTACTGGGCCCAGAATAGGGGTAGAACTGCCGACAGCTGCTTGGGTATCTGCGTTAGACGAACAGGAGCCACGGCTCCTGCCTGATGAACGTTCCTCTCCCCCACATATGCTTCTGGTAATCAACTGGCACATCGTTAGCCCTGGGCGGTAGTTGTCTCAACTCCAGATGAAATGAACGTGTAATTGGTTGCCTTGGGAGTGGTGGGTGGGGCCCGACAGCTCATGTCCCCCTCCCGGGAGGGGCCAGTCCCCCACTTCTGACAGCAGAGACTCATGACTGCAGGCCCCCCCCCCCCCGCCGCCCTGTGCGCTGGAGGAGGCGGGACTGGGGCTGGGAGAATGAAATAACTCTCCCATGCTCTCCCGGGGGGTGGGAGCAAGGCCCTGACTCCAGGTTGGGAGTCTGCAGGGTAGGGAGGCAACCACGGCAGGGATCTGTGTTTGCTGGGGCTTGGGCAGAGGTAAGGCCATGGGACCTTGGTGCCTGAGGAGCCCTCCTCTCTGCACAGGCTCCCTGAGAGCCCCTGTGCCTCACGGAGAGGCAACGTGGGACCACGGAGTCTGGGATCATCTCCTACCCCCACACCAGCTGCACCCCCGGAGCCTCACTTTGTACAAAGCGGGCAATAGCACTTACTTGCAGGAAGGTCATGAGAAAGATATACAATGTGGGGATGCTTGTTCAGAGCTGGAGCTTAACAAATAGATGTTACGATGTGATGATGCTAACATCTCACATTTATTGAGCGCTCCCATATGCCAGGTCTTGTTCTGGGGAGCATCCATTATTTCATTCCATCCTTACAATGATACTGTAAAGTTGGTGCTGTCATCTCCATTTTACAGATGAGAAGACTGAGGCACAGAGAGACAAGGTGATTTACCCAAGGTCACACAGCTAGGGGACAGTGGAGCCAGGATTAAAGCTGGGTTGTCTGTCCACACAGCCTGTGCTTGTGATCTTCACAAGACTACACTGTCTCCCACCGTGCATCCTCCTTCCAGCCCTCCCTAAACATCCCTGCTTTTCCCTTACTCCCTGAGACCTGCCAGGCTGAATCTGTTTTCTCCAGTCTGTTATCTGCTGCCTGGGAAAGAGGTGTAGCCTCCCTGCTTCTGGAGTCTGCTGGGCTGGCCCCACGAGGGCAGCTGATGGGTTGCTGGTGGGTCACATAGTTTGAATTTCACTCGTGTGATTGGCAGACCCTAATTTGCACCCAGAACCCTAGCTGCAAGGGAGTCTGGGAAACCCAGTTTTGGTTGTGTGGCTTCCGTAGTTCAGGAACCTACAGCAGAAGGAGGTGGAGCCTTGCTTGTGGATCGTCTTATGCAAAGGAGCAAAGAACCTTGGCTCCCTCCAGGCTCCTTGGCTTTCTGCGCCCCCGCCTTCCGCCAGTTCGTGGACTTTGGTATTAAGTGTGGCACAGCCAGAGCTCAATCCTGCCTGGCTCTGCCTCTATTTAGCTGTGTGGCGTTGGACGAGTCACCTAACCTCTCTGACCTCGTTATTCTCATCTGTCAAATGGCAATAATAGTGCCTCCCTAGAAGTTGCTGTCGTGAGGGTTAAATGAGATGATGTAAGGCAAAGCACCCCGGTAGAGGCAGCCCAGGGCCTGCACACAGGTGGGACTCCACATATGCAGCTGCTGCAGCCACAGCCACCACTGCCACCTCTTCTGGGCGCTTTCCTCCTTGCAGTGGGTACCCCAGGGGTTAACTGGAGAGAGCTTTGAGCTGTCGCTGGAGCTGAATCATTAAATGTTTCCAAAATGGTAGCTGTGGATTGATGGAACTCTCTCTGCACCAAGCCCCTTCCTCTGGGTGCCTCAGTAGGGCAGGGGACAGTGACAGAGGCTGGTGATGTCTTTTGGGAGGGTGAAGGTCAGAACGCCCTGGAACCCCTGGCAGTATCAGTCCCTGAAACGGACTAGGTCCCTGGGGAGGAGGAAGGTGGCTCCGGCTGGCTTAGCAGGTGGTTAAAAGGACAAATCCAATCAAATCCATATGCTCAGCTGTTTTCTAAGAAAAATAAAAAACAAAAAACAGAACCATGTGATCCTTCCTCTCTACCTGGTCAGAGCCTTCCTATCTTCAAGGCTCACCTGAGGGGTTGCCTCCTACAGGAAGCCCTCCTTCACTGCCCAAGCTCGTCTCAGGTTTTTGGTTTGTTTGGTTTTCCCTAACGAACACCACAGTCTGCTTACTACCCTGGTGTGCAGTTCAGTTGTGAGGATGCCCAAGCAACATGTCACTAATAGTCATTGAAGTTGGTGAAGCTCACAGCTTCACCAACCCTTGTGGGTAATTTGCTTTAAAAAAAAAAAAAAAAAGAACAAATAGAGTAGATTTAATGTTCTCTCTTTAATAAGGTCGCTGTCACTCATCCCATGTGCGTCCTTGCAGGGAAGAGGGCAGGGGCATTATGTCTGGGAACAGCATGGTTCCAGGACTGTCTTGTCACCGTGGCAGCCCGAAGGTCATAAACGGTCAGGGTGGTTGTGAGTGATCATGCGATTTTATAGTTACCTCCATTTCTTTTTACATGCTGGATTTTATTAAACTCTGGATGAACTCAGATGGGGGAATTATTGAACTGCTTATAACGAGGATAGTTAACCCCTCTGGAGCACTTTCCCACGTCCCAGATACTACGCTCAGAATTCACTGTGCACAATTATCTTCTTAATCCTCCCACAAGCCTATGAAGAGGGCTCTATTCATCTCCTCATTTTAGAGGGGAAACTGGGAAGCTCGGAGAAGTTGAGAAACTCGCTCAAGGTCACACAGCTGCTGGGTCACCTGGGTTTATCTGAGGCCAGAGCTTGCTTTTTAAAATTCTTGCAAGATGTACGTTGAGCCCCATTGCATCCACTCATTCACCCACCAGCTGGGAGCTAGGCATTGAGCTGGGTGCTCGGGGACATGAGCAGACAGGCCGAGGGAGCCAAGCCCAGTGGCCCCGGGGACCCTGCCTCCCCCGGAGAAAGTTGCTATCCACCTATGCCCTGGGGTCCCATCCTCTGTCCCCACTCAAGGACAGCGCTCCAGTGATGCCCTCCTCTCAGCCTCTCCATCAGTTTCCCCTCTCTACTGGGTCATTCCCAACACCATAAAGCATGCTGTTATTTTTCCCATCTTAGGAATAGAATCTTCTCTACACCATGCTTGTCTCTCCTTTGCCTCCCTGTTTCTCATTCCCTTTACAGCAAAACTCCTTGAAAGAGTTATCTTGCTGTCTCCAATCCCTTTCCTCCAGCGCCTCTTGAATCCACGCAGTCAGGCTCTTACCCCCATCGCTCCATCAAAACCGTTCTCGTCAAGGTCTCCAACGACCTCCTCCTGGCTGAAGTCAGTGGTCAATGCGTGGTTCCCTTTGTACTTGTCCTATCCAGAAGAATTAAGTAAATCTGGACCCCTATCTTACACTACTCACGAAATTTAACTCAAAATGGATTAAAGACTTAAACATGAGACCTGAAACTAAAACTCCTAGAAGAAAACATAGGGAAAATCTCCTTGACGTTGGTCTTGGGGCTCTGACCCCAGCCGCCTTGGGGGCAGCCATTCCCTGCTCCTTGAACCTGTTCTCCTGGCTCCAGGCCCCCTCAGCTCGTGGCTCTCCTCCTACGTACCCCCAGCGGCTCCCTCTGCCTCTTGCGCTGGTCCCTCCTCTTCACGCTGGCCTGCCCCACACTCAGTCCTCAGCCTTCTCTTCTCTGTCTCCACGCACTCCCTGGGTGTTCTCGTCCAAGCTCACAGCTTCAAACACCGCGTAAATACCGATGATCCCAAATGTCTATTTTTGGCCCCAGTATGTCCCCTGAACTCCAGACATATATCCAGCTGCCCACACAACATCTTCGCTCGGAGGCCTAAAAGACATCTCAAAGGTAACATACACAAAACTGAGCTTCTGATCTTTCCCCCAAGCCTACCCCATCCCCGGCACACGTGCTCAACAAATATTTGTTGAATGAATGAGTGAATGAGGCCCCTCTCCCCTGCAGCATGAATAGATCCAATTGTCCAGTGTCCGTGTCTCCCAGCAGTGGGGTGGGGCGCTGAAGAGTACCCC
Source organism: Ceratotherium simum simum (assembly GCF_057802395.1). Classification (NCBI taxonomy): domain Eukaryota; kingdom Metazoa; phylum Chordata; class Mammalia; order Perissodactyla; family Rhinocerotidae; genus Ceratotherium; species Ceratotherium simum. The sequence continues at coordinate 42,238,884 of NC_141921.1, read as the reverse complement.
AAGACAGCAAACGGGCCCTGAATATAAGGGGGTTCTCCATTCCTCAGTGAGAACATTAGAAAAGTTTTTTGGGCCAACTGAAATTTATATTTCTTAAGCCACTGGAAAAAGTGGTTAAATATCTACTTATAAACTTAATTTATTGGTTTAATTACATGTATCTATTTAAAAGCACAGATTGAAAATAAGGTGTGCTAATTTAGAAATGTGAATTTTTCCACGCAGTGCATTTCATGAAATTATTTTACTCAAGCTCCTCTCCAGGGAGCCCCCCTTCAGGTCTGGGGAGTTGCCAGGGCCCCATCTCCAGGTGTCTTCAGAACACAGAGTTTGCCTCCATCTGGAGTGTCTTGAGATTTGGCACATTTTGAGTCTTTGTGTGTTGCTGTCACTGGAATTTCAGCCTAAGCTACGGGTGCCTGTTCACTTCAGAATAAGAAAGCCACTTTTTCTCCTCACCCACTGGTGTGTGTTACGCTCTCCTCAACACGGCCAAGGGCCTGTACACGGGGTGACCAACTGTCCTGGCTTGCCTTTCATTCCTGGGAAAACCAGCCCCAGTTGGTCACCTCACCGAGAAAGGGCTTGTTCACAGCCATGTCCTTGCCGTTCTGAGGTCTCACACCCAGGAATAGTGAATACATTCGGGTTGGTTTTCCTTCCTGCTTTTTATAAGCCGATCTACCAAGGGACTCCGTGAGGGTCTCACGCTAGCTCTGATTGAGGCCAATGTGTTTTTCCTAAACAGTCTAAGATAAATAATTGAGAGAAGACTCCAAAAAGAGGCTTTGTTAGGACCCTAATATCACCCGATAGCCAGGCCTTCTTAGGGTTGTGGTGAGGCTTCAATAATGGGAATTCTCCCCATCTCCCACCACCCTCACCTGCCCCCCTCATCCAATGGGATTTAGTGTGAGTCGCTCATTGCCCCAGACTCCCCACCTGAGGGTCAAGAGATAACAGCTACTACGTGCTGGACTATGAACATGATCTCCAGTTCTTATAATGACTTATCCCCATTTGAGAGAAGGGAAAACTGAGGCTCTGGGAGGGGAGAAGTGACTTGCCCAAGGCTATGCATTCAGGACCCTCCCTGCTCTGCAGACTCTCCCCATCCCCACCCCCGGCCATTGTGTGGGTGACCCGGGCTTGTCTAGATTCACCCTCTGGCTGGAACAAAGGTAAGGTTTAGCCAGGCATTGGGCCCCCATTCCCGGCGCCCAGGCCCATGCCCCGGCCTAGACCCTTTGCCCTTGGGACCCAGTCCCCGAGGCCCCAGCTTCCAGAGGCCCCCGCTGGGGGACAGGGTGGAGCAAATGTTTCTTTCATCCTTCGTCTTCCAGGCCCCCGGACCCCTGACCCGCAGCGTTCATTCTGAAATAATACAGCAGAGTCAATGGGATCAGCCCCAGTTATCGTCACTGGCTTTTAGGGCATCAATCTCTGCTCAACCCTCTATGCCCGCAGCTCATTGGCTCCCTTCTGCTTGGGCGGGGCAGAGAGTGGAGAGCCTGGACCAACAGCCTCAGGGAAACAGGGTGGTGGGGGGATGGACTTTCCAACACAGGCATGCCTGCCTGTCTGCAAGCATTTCTTGAGCACCTACTGTGTGCACGGCACGTGCAGGCTGCTGAGGTTGCGGCAGTAAACAAGGCGTGGACACCCCCAACACTCGCCCCAGGCAGAAAGCAGGACTCTGAGCTGAGAGGGGCCTTAGGACTCTCCCTCCCGCCCCCCACAAGCCCCATGGCCTGATCCTGTTCCCACGGTATCTCCCTGCCTCTCCTCAGACTCAAACTCTTCCTGCTTTTCAAATCCCAGCTCTGGAGGCACCTCCTCAGGAAGCCCTCCCTGACTGGCCCAGCTCACACCTGTCTTTCCTGTCGTCCCTACCACATGGTTGAGAAATGAGCCAGAAACAGTGAGGGCTCCTGGAGTGGGGGGGCCAGGGCTCTTGTTCTTTTTATCCCCAGGGGCAATTTGTTGAAATCCCTAGGTCTCGGATTTCAACAAATGGGAGAATCAAAGAATGTCCTCTCTGGAAGGAAAAACCGAAGGTCAGAGAGGGGCAGTAACTTGCCTGAGGTCACACAGCAGGTGAGGGCAGAATCAGGACTAAAATGCTTCTCTCTAGAGTCCTTTCCCCCCACTTTGATAGTACCCAACATTTATCGAGCATCTCTTTACATGTCCGGAACGGTACTAAGTACTTAAGGCACATGAGCTCATCTAGACTGTCAACAGCTCTTCTAGAAAAGTGTTAATGTTATTGTCCCCTCTCCACTTGCTAATACACTGCTTGAGGCCTGGAGAAGCTACAGAATTGGCCTCAAGATCCTTCACAGTCAGTACACGATGGAGTCAACGTTCCAACCCACATGAATCGCCCTCAAATCCATGCTTTTCACTGCTGAGTCACGTCACTGACTCAAAGCACATCGTGGGGACCTGGTTAGGCTGCAGGAGGCTGTGACCTCCCTGAAAATGCATGTGTGTACATCGTTAGGGGAGAGAACCCGTAGCTTTTATCAGGTTCTCCAAAGGATCTAAAACCCCCAAAACTAAGGCTCACTGTCCTGGTGGTGGGGGTGGAGGTGAGCTTAGTGAAGGAGGGAGGTGTGTGTGTGTGAGCTGGGATAGAGCTGAGTGGGGCAGCTGCCTACTCTCTCCATTTTCCCGTCCTGGCCCCCAACGTTCTCTGCCCACGTGCTCTCCCATGTCAGCAGCCGTGGACACATCAGGCCCGGCTGGGCACACACGTGCGCTCCCGCGTGCAGCAGGTTGGACTCCCTGCCCGCCTCCATGCCGTGTTCCATTTCTCTCCTGCCCATCAGCTGGGCCTCCCCAGGGCCCGATCTCCACGGTTGTTTTATGGGAGGTGTCAGCTCCCCGCTCCACCCTCTAGCCTGATGTAGTTATTAGGAACAGCTACGAGAGACAAAACACCAGGCGGGGAGGCAGGCTGGGGTCCCTGAAGCAGCTGCTGAGGACGTGTAACCCCTCACTCCTCGTGTCACCAAGACACACGCTCTGCTCCTGCCGTCACTTCCTATTTAGAACTGCATAAGAATTAGGATGCGTATTTGGAAACAATTAAAAATAAGCTGCCAGTGTGGCTAATTTTGCTCAGGCCATGATGATATTATTAATCCAGAAGAAGGGAGAAGGTGGGGAGGTGGAGCCCATGTAAATCAGCAAGACCCAGGTGGCTCCTGGCTTGGCTGCTGGTCTTGATCCGAGGGCCCCCGGCTTCTCACTGGCCCGGGTCCCAGGCCTGGTGGAGGCAGAGATGGCTTAGGCCAGCAGCCCTGGCGGTCAGTTGGCAGGGCAGGCTGGACTGGGGGACTCACCTCTTCCACTGGGTGCACATGCCCAACGCCCTCTGTACCCAAGCACTGAGTCCCACGTGCTTGGAGAAGACACCCCTCCACTCACCCTTGGCCAGCTCCCCAGCTCCTGAACTCCCCGAGGTTCCTGCTGCTCTGGCAGGTATCTGTTATGTGTGAACTGTGCTTTGTGAACCATGGAGGCCCCGGGTTCGAGTCCTGGCTCGGCCTCCTGTTGCCTGGGCGACCTTGGCTGAGCTCCTTTCCTTCCTTCTCCGTCACTCCGCCTCTGCTGCTCCAGACACAGAGGGATCTCGACTTTGGCCTCAGAGCTGGTTCAAATTCTGGCTCTGCCCCTCACCAGGTCTATGAGTCTGAGCAAGCCTCAGTTTCTTCATCTGCAAAGTGGGGATAACAGTACTACCTTCTATAGTTCTTATGAGGATGAAACAATACAATGCAGGAAAAGTGCTTGGCAAGGAGGCTGGCTCGTGGGGAGTGTTCAACAGCACTGACGTAATCATTCCACGATTTACTGTGTGCTCCTTACTTGTAGCAGCAGCTTGACCACTCGTCAGTCTCTCCACACAGCAACACTGTCTCTGCAGTCCCCTCTCCGTTCTATGTCCTGGACCGTGAGCTCTGAGCCCCTACCGTGCCCTGCCCTCAGCTCTCGGTGGGTATTTATCAGGAGACTGCCTGGATTACTACCTGGCCTCCTACCCTTCTCTCTCCTTCCAACCTTCCTCCCATCATCTGTACTCGGTGAAATAGACATCAGCTCACATCCCCTCTGTTCAAACCCTCCACTGGTTCCCATTACACAGTGAATGCTGGAGGCCTTGCTATGGCTCCCATATAAGTTTCCTGTGGCTACAGTAACAAATTATCACAAATGTGGTGGCTTAAAACAACAGAAATGTATTCTCTCACAATCCTGGAAGCCGGAAGTCCAAAATCAAGGTGTTGGCAGAGCCACACTCTCTCCATAGGGGCGAATCCTTCCCGGCATCTTCCGGCTCCTGGTGGCTGTCGGCATCCTCGGCTTGTGGCCGTATCTCTCTGTCTTCACGTTGCCTTCTCTCTGTGTCCGTGTCTCCTCTTCTCTCTCTTCCGCTCGTCTAAGGACATTTGTCATTGGATTTAGGGCCCACTCAGATAGTCCCGGACAATCTCCTCATCTCAAGATCTTTAACTTAATCCCACGCAAAGGCCTTTTTTCCAAATAAGGTCACAGTCACAGGTTTGGGGATTAGGATGTGGACAGATCTTTTGGGAGGCCACCACTGAACCCACTACAGCCTGAGATTCCTCCCCTCCCCAGCTCCCCTCTCCCTCTCCCTCGCTCGCTCTGGCCGCACTGGCCTCCAAGCTGTTTCTTCAACTTGCTGGCCGCGGGGTGTCCTCTGCCTTCGACATCCCCACAGCCCGCACCCTCGTCTCCTGCAAGTCTTTGCTCGGGTGGCATCCATTCAGCAAAGACTTCCCTGGCCACCCCATTTAAGCCCAATGGCAACTCCTCCCCTCGTCGCTGCTTTATTTTTTTCCACAGCATCTATTGCCTTTAAGAGGTATCATTTCCCTCCTCCCAGGAGAGTGAACCTCCAATGAGGGCAGGGACTCGGTCTGTTCTCTTCACTGATGTCTCCCAGTGTCTGAATCAGTACCTAACCCACAGCAGGTGCTCACAAACCAGTTGTGGAATAAATGAGTGAATGTCAAGGCACTGGGCTGGAAAGGCAGTGCTGGCAAAACGAGCACATGCCCTCAGAGCTCACCATCTGGGACGGATGTCTGCTTTGCCCTCATCTCCCGTGGAGGAGAGGCTCAACAGAGAAGACGATACCCTGGCCGAGGTGCAGAGATGGATTTTCATCTTCTTTAGCGAAATTGTTGGGAGTACCTGCAACGTGCCAGGCCCCGAGCTGGAACAGGGTCTTCAGAGGTCAATGAGACGTGACCCAGGAGGGCAGCTATTCTGTCTTGCTCACTGCTGAGTCCCTAGTGCCCAGCACCTCATGGGCACTCAGCAAAGATTTGTTGAGTGAATGACTAGCTCATCTCTACCCTGGGATGGGGTCAATCTCAGGGGGTCCATAGGATGGGGTCAATCAAGAGGAGGGCTGAGTATTGGTCTTAAGCGGAAGTTTCTGGTCTGTGACACCAATGTGCGCAGTGCAGGGTCCCAGGGTCCACAGCAAGCCCTCTGCTCTAGGTATAGTGTGGGGAATGGGATGCATACAGGGACTCTGCCCATGTGCCTCAGCAGCAAACACCCCTGCTGATGTCCCCATTGGGGGTGGGCTGGCTGCTGACCAGCCCAGACCCTCAAGCTTCATGGACTCTGGGGCCAGTCGCCCAGGCTACTGTGGAGGTGGCCCTCCACATTGCATTGGCTGACTGGCCATGTACCCACCCGTCAGGAGGCCCATCATGGCCTTGGAATTCGCCCGTGCAAGGGAGGATGTTCCGCTAACGATCGCGAGGCTGCCAAGCCAGGAACAGCAGACTGAAGGGCATGTCTATTAAGGGCCCAGCCTCTCACCCCGGAACACACAGATCACTGCATCCTGTCAGCCCCTCTGCCACCTGCACTTCCAACCTGCGCCTGCTGCCGGCTGCCCCTGCTCCCCGAGGACCTTCTCCAGCATCTCATGGAGGTGGTGCCGGGAGCCTGTCTCAGCCCCTTAGGGAACAGAGAGCAGATGGCAAGGGAAAAGCAGTGGTGCTCCCTGTGGCTGCCCGTGGAGGGCACTTCCTGTCCCCTCCCAGGCCCACATCCAACACTGATGCCCGCAAAGACTGAGGCAGCCCCATTTACCTGAAGCATCTGGGCCCAGAGGTCCAGACCCAGACCAGACTCCCACTCCGGGGAGCAAGTGGGCAGGGGATCTGGGCAACACTTTCCTCCCAGGTGCCCTCAGTCTCGGAGTCTGTCTCGCAAATATGTCCAAGTCCCCATCTGGCTTCTTAGCACCAGGCAGTCTTCCTCTCTGCCACAGGCGGGGGCCTGGGCAGCGCATCCAGCGTCCCCGCCACTGTCGCCAGTCGTCGCTTCTGCCCCAAGGAGGGCCTGGCTCTGTGTCTCCCACAGGCAGGATGTGAAGGACAAGCCGCCTGCCCTCCTACTGCAGCCTGGCAGGCTCGTCAAAGGCAGTCACTGTCGGGAGAAATTTGCCAGCGGAGTGAAATAAAGAGCATTGAAGGTATAAAGAGTCGGAACCGCCGACAGGAAGCCGTTTTATACAGACTTTCATTCCCTAGATTGGAATGAGAACACAGGGTTTTTTTTTTTTTGACATCTGAGCCAAAGTCTTTTTGCCCGGCAAAGGCCAGTTTGGGTGCAAGAGAGATTGATGGTGGGGCAGATGGGGGCTGGGGGAGCCTGGCTGTCCAAGGCCTCCTTGGCGGCTGGACGGTTTCCTGTCTTCTAGGGCTGCCTCTGAGAGCCCCCTCAGAGTGATCCTGCAGCCCAGGGCCTCCCGTCCCCTGGCTTCCAAGGCTATCCATCCCTCCTCATCCCACTCCAGAAGCAGGGGGCTGGGCCGGGCAACCCCAGGATTCAGCTCCTGCTGCCCCCCAGCAGGACACGAGGGAGGATGAATGGAATTCTCTACTGGTGTCCTGTAGTTCTCACTCTTTTCCAGCTTGAGGGCTCCTCTCCTTTTATATAATTTGGTTTACGTGACATGTAGTCATGGTAGGATATTGATAAAAGAGATGAATGCAAAGACAAAAACTAAAATGGCCTGTAAATCCTTTCACTGTTTATTGTGTGCTGTGGCTTTCTCGTCCTTTCCCCTTATGTATTTATGAACATGGGCTCCTACTGTACATGTTTTTTGTGAGCTGCTTTTTCCCACCACCTAACAGTATACTATGAACGCGTTCCGTGAAGCCTCTTGAGTCAACGTCCGGTTGGTCCACAGGGTCCCACCTGACGTCAGCTGCTTTCCCACTCATTGACTGAGAACATCCAACATGGCAACAAGTGACTATGAATCCAGACGACGTGCATACATGAATTTATCCTCTATGAATCACAGCAGCATCCTCCTACCCTTGAAAATGGTCTTGCGTAGATGGGCAAGACACGGTATTTATTTAATCTGCAGGCAACCCGTGAATGTGTGTGGACCCCTGGTAATTCATCTGTGGCCCCTTAGGATCCCGAGCTCTTGGGTTGGGAGGAACCAGCGAGGGTGCCCAGTGGTGTGTGTTGGGGTTTCGGGAGGGATGGGTTTGGACCCGCAGTGTGTCCCACATGTAAATCGAGCCACTTGGGATGTAATTTGTGATTTGCTGTATCTGCTTCCAAATCCTCTCTCCTCCTGGCTGTAGTCAATTCCTTAAGGTGAGGTGGTGTCTCTGGACTCTCTCCACCCCCTACCCTCCCCACCCCATGAATGACCTGGGGCAGGTACACCATCAACCCCTTGAAATCCACCTGCTTAGACATCAGCACAGAGGAGTTGCCCAATTATTTGGCTGGACAGCGAGGAGGTGGAGCAGAGGACATGTCAGTTTTGAGAGTCAGTGAGAGAGTCAGGAGGAGGCGGGCACAAGGGGCTTGAGGGTCGGCTGGGAAGGGGCTAGGATGCACTGCAGAGGGGGCAGCAAGAGAACTTTTGAAATCAAAGAGGAGGCTCCCCAGGTGGAAATTGCCAGAAACAGAGGTGGAAAGACGCTGAGATCTAACCTTCTTGAATATTTGATAAGGAACCAGCAAGAATACAGAATCGTGATGCTGGGCTCACCAATATCCATGCTTTCCCAGGAAAAACATCCCCTCTATCATGGCTCTAACAGGGAATTGTCCAGCTGCTGCTGAAGATCTTTCTAAAACGTAAATCAGACCCTGTCACTCCCCTCTGGTGGCTTCCCTCACTCTTAAGACTCAAATAAACTCCTGACAATTGTCCACAAAAAACCATCAGATCCACCACGACCTGCCTCTTCCATTTCACTCTATACCTCATTCTCCTCCCCGAGGCCCCAGCCCCAGGGGCCTCCTTGCTGTTCCTCCAACACACCCAGCTCTGTCCTGCCTCAGGGCCTTTGCACTGGCTGTTCTCTCTGCCAAGGATGCTCTTTCCCCAGACCTTTGCATGACCACCTCCTTCCCATTATTTGGGTTTCTCCTCACCTGTCACCTCCTCAAAGACAGAGTGCTCGGCCAGCCGCTTTCTCTCGTATCACGCCACTTTAATCGTTTGCACCACTTCTCACCACATGAGGTAGTCTTGCTTTTTACCTTGTTTATGTCTTTATCCTCCATCTCTCTCCCTCCTATAGGAGCCACCAGAACTGCTGTCTCCCTTGAGCAGTGCCTGGCATACAGCAGGTGCTCAGTAAATACCTGTTGACTGAATGAACAAACAGGGATGGGATCCTCGCTCCCAAGTGAGGCAGCCCACTGCATTTTGGGAAATTTCTGTTTGTTAGAACCAGCCAGAGATGGAAGGGAGAGGTTTCACTTAATGTACCAGGGCCAATTGATGGGTAGTGGCTGCCTGGAGCACTGGGTTGAGAAAGGGTTTGAGGTCACGTTTGACCTCTGTAGGAGAGAGGGCGGTGATCGACTAGTAATGTCTGCCATGGGCACTGTGGCAGAAGTAGTGGTATGTATGCCACATATCTGCCACCACTGGATTCGACTAGAAGCCTCCCCCTGAAAGAAGGTAGGGACTTCCTAGTCTCTTTTGCAGCCCCTAGCACCTGGCACACGGTAAGAGCTTGGTCATGACTGATATTGGCTGACCCGCCAACAGGGAATCATTCAGCTTTGAGGCCCAGGCTCCTGAAGAGATAGGAGAAAACATCTAAGCCAGTGGTTTTCAATTATTTTTTAGACCTGCGGTGCTCTTTCTTCAAAGGAAGTCTGACATGAATCCCGTTCTGTATTAGCAGACGAAAGCACAGCTGCTCTGGCGGAAGCTGGTTTGGGGCCCAGAGCCCCCTTTCAGCACCCCCATGGGCAGCCCTAAGACACCTTCAAGGAAACTAATAGCTCCCTAGAACCCAGTTTGAGAACCCTGGATGAGGAAACTAGGGTCCAGAGAGGGGAAGTGACTTACCCGTGGTCACACAGCAACTTAGAACTGAAAACGGAGTACCTGTCCTGGGACTCCCAGTTTAGTGCTCTTTTTGCCACACCTCCAGGGTCTCCCACGGGGCAGGTAGCCTCAGGAAAGGAGGCCAGGCAAGGCCATCCCCCACCTCCTCAGGGCTGCGTGGACACTTGAGCAGGCGTCTCAGCCTGGACCCCGAGACAGGAGCATGCGCCGCCCCTCAGCACAGCCGGGGCTGCTGCTTCTGCTTTGTTTATCTTGCTCTTGGAGCCCCAGGGTGCGGCGTCAGAAAACAGCTCCCTCTCCCCGACTGTGCTCTGTTAATTAAAGCAGTTCTCCTCCTTGGTAGCAGCTGCTTCGAAAAAGCTCAGCGAATGTTTAATTCATCGGTTCAGAGCCGGTCCCCCAGCTCCCCCAGCACCTCCTTCCTTCAAAGTACTTTCCCGGGAAAGCCTCCCGGCGCGCGGGCTGTTCCTGCTTCTCCGCAGAGCCGCCGCCAAGCTGCCTTCCCCACCGCTCCTCCCCGGCTGAAGGAGATTTGTGATTCAGCTCGAGAAATCTATAAGGACGAGCGAGGCTGGGTGCAAGCCCAGGTTCTCCTCCTTGAGCTGGTTTAAAAGGCTGCAATTTGTGGAATTACTACATGAGTATTTAATGATCATCTTCCTTGGCCGTTTAGAGGCAAAAATGAGAGCATTGATTACCCAATGATGCTGATTAGAGGCCGTGGTGCCCCAAGGTGTGCGGGGTGCTGCGGGCACGAGGCTGTCTCTAGCACAGGATCTGGGGAAGCAGCGGCTGGGGGACCCCCGTCCTCTTCATGGCTGTGGTCGGTGGAAGAGAAGGGCCCTGTCGCCGAAGGTCTGGCGGGGGGCTCATCTCCAACAGGGCCACGTGGACAGTGAAGGGGTGACTATCTCAGGTGGGGACTTCCAGCCCACCAGGTCTCCCCATCCCCAAAGATGGGCTTGTCCGCTCGTCTGCATGTGCAACGGAGCCCCCACCCCAATTTCCTGAGCTCTCGAAAGATCCAGTTTAACCTTTTGGTGGTTGGATCTGATGAGCCCTCTCAGGTTTGGGAGCAGCGAGCCCCTTTTCCTCCTGTCTGCTGGCTTGAGGAAGGGCAGAGATGTGCGTGTCCTAGTTCAGCCTTCTCTTCCTTTGCCCCTTCCTAAGTGCCCCTGGGTCACAGTGGCCCCATGCTCTACCCCTTCCACGGTGTGTCCCAGGGTAACGTCCACTTCCTCCTTCTCTCCTGCCCAGGGAAGCACACAGAATCTAGTGACATCATAACATCAACCGAATGGATAACAAGAAGCAAACACTGTGCAAACGTGGGAACTTGAGGGTATCAGGAGCAGACCACCTGGGGCACGGTTCACCAAGGATGGAACACAACGGGGGCCTCAACCCCGGGCTGGGACCCACTGAATAAGCTGGGCTGGCCGGTGGCCCTTGGCCCCCCACACGGGCTCCCCAGTCAGTACATTAGATCTACCCCTGGCCTGGTAATACCACCCAGCAGAGAGCCCAACTGGGGGGCCCCGCCACCCTTGAAACACTGGGAAATATTTATTAGACATCTTAGAAACAGTGATCAGGGCGGCCAGCATTCCCTGAACACTTGGCTCATGTGGGTGCTGCCTAAATAGAACATTAGCTCACTGGATCCTCACCCAGCTCTAGGAGGCGGGTGCCATTTCGTGGATGAGTACACTGAGGCGGATTGAGAATATGTAACTGCTCAGAGTGACTCAGGACTAGGTGGCAAGTCTGGATTTGCCCCAGGTCTGTTGGACCCCAGGCCCCGCGCGAACAGGGATTGCTTCTTAGACCTGGCCAGGCAGCTGTGCATCCACTCCAGCCAAACTGCAAGGCCCCGGGCTTGTCACTCCTGGGCCTCACTGGGCTGCTAAGAGCACAGATCCGGGGTCAGGAAGACTGCGTTCAGATCCCAGGCCTGCCACCCAACCTGTGTGACTCTGGGCAAGACACAACCTCTGTCTGCCTCAGTTTCCTTGTCTATAAAGTGAGGAGGACAGTGCTTACCTCCTCCGGTTCTTGTGCTGATTCCTTTATTCAGACGATGAATATCTGAGTGTCTGATATGACCCCTGCCTTGGTCTGGGGTGGGAGAGAGACAATACACATACTCAGTGAGTTAATGCGAGGCTCTGTTCAAAGCACAAGAGAAAGACAAGAAGGATCCCGACTGTTGGAGGCAGGGGTGTGTGTGTGTGAGCACGCGTGTGCACACTCTGTGCATGCTGAGCAGCGGGTTGCAGGATGAAGTGGGGAAGGGGGTCACGGCAGGCCACATGCAGAAGGAAAGACCAAGCGCGGTGGGCCAAGCTGACTTCTGGGGAAAGCGTGCTCTGGCGGAGGGAGCAGCCAGCACAACGCCCGAAAGAGCGGCCTGGTGTTTGAGGAGGGCTAGCAGGTCAGCGTGGCTGGAGCAGAGGGAGTGGGAGGGAGCACAGGAGACGAGGGCACATCAGATGGGGTCGCAGAGGTCTTCGTAGGGACTCCCGCTTCACTCCGAGTGGAACGGGGGCGTGAGAAATCCAGGAGAACCCCTGAGCACAGCGCCTGGCACAGGTAGTGCCCACTAAATGTTACTTATTCTTTGTTATTCTTATAAGATAACTATCTTTTTTGTAATGGGGCCCCGGAGGTCCTAGTGCAGACTTAGAGAGAAGCTCCCCTCTGGCTCCCGGAGACAAATAACCTAATGAGGTGCTCGCCCCATTGTGAGGGAGTTTCTTCCCCTCTCCTCCCTACGGAGACCTGCTCCTTTGTGCTGTTTCTGGGTAGGTTTGGCAAAGTGAGGGCTCCCTGCCCTGGGCAGCCCTTGGGCAGGAGGAGGAGGAGGAGAAAAGGAGGAAGGAGAGGAAGAGGAGAAGAAGGGAGAGAGGGGAGGAAGGGGGGAAGGTGGAGGGAAGGGGGAGAAGAGCAAGGAGGAGGGAGAGGGAGGAGGAGCAACGTAGGGGTCAGAATATCATTCAGCTGGGGGATCCCCACGTGGCTCCCTCCCAGTGGGGCTCTGCCAGAGCCTCAAAGAGGAAGTTATTTTGGGTGGCAGCCTGATCGGGAGCTTGGAAAGCAGGAAATTGAGTGGTGATTAAGGTTCCAATAAGTTGACAACATCAAATATCATTACCCCCAGAACACGCAAATGACCCCATCTTTACCTGGGATTTGCCATGCAAATACCAATTAGCAGAGAAAGTATTTGCCTTGGTGGGAGGAGCCTGGTTCTCCTTCCAAGGCGCCCCAAATGCTCTGCAAGAGGTAAACAAGCAGGAGGGGTGCAGTGGCAGCATGGGGAGGGGAGAGGCTGTGCTTGAATGTCACCAGCAGAGGACAGTGAGGATCCACAGGGGTGACCGCTGATCTTGTGAAAGGCTGCCAGAAACTCTAGCCTAGACCTCCGCTGCCACAGGCTCTGCCTTCCACACTGGGCCAGAGGCTGCTAGAAGCTTCTTGGACCACCCCTGGGGCAGCTGGTCTGTGCCCCAGGTATGTCCCTGCTGTGGGCTGACCTGTACACCCTTTGCAGCCTGCGCATGCTCACACTGTCAGAAACTCATTTTCCACGACTGGGAGCCACACAGCTGACGATGCCCTGCAGAGGAGGGGTCTGCAGTGGGACATGCGGAGTGGCTCTGAGGCTGTGGCTCCAGAGTGCTGGTGCTACTGTGTCTTAGGGATTGACCTCGGAAGGGGCCAGGGCACATGACTGAGAGTTACTGGATAGGAGCCTCTGGAGTTTCCTTTTTTTCGCCAGATATTTACTCCCTGCCCCTGATGTATCTGGCACCACGGAGGCACCGTGGCTCATGCTGAGATGAACGCAGCTCAGGGTCTGTCCCTAAAGAGCTTCCTGTCTCATTTGGCAAGTAGAAGTAACTATTGCCAGAGACAGCAGACGATGAGGTGTAAGGTGAGTGGTACCAATAAGAGCATCTTAGGCTGTTTGCAAGATGAATTTGCTTTTTGCTGTGGCGGCATGAGAAGATGGCACAGAGTTTGGGCTGAGCCTTGAAGGAAGAGTAAGAGAAAGGGAGAGAGGGAGTCCTTGGTGGGAAGACTGGCAAAGCCAAGATTTGGAGGTTGGAAAATTCATGCTGTGCTCTAGGTTCAGTGAGTCCGCCATCCATCCTACCAACCACCCAACTGTCCAGCTGTAATCCACTCATCCAACCCACCAAACCAACACCCAACTGATCACCAAACACCTTTCCACACACCACTCAATCTACCAAACCAACCCACCCATCCAAGTGACCAACCTACTATCACCCAACCCCCCCCCATCACTCAATCCATCAATCCACATCACCCACATGAACCAACTCACCCACCCACCACCCAGCCCACCAGCCCAGGTGAAGAACATCAGCTCTGGAGCAGATGGCCTCTTCAAATGAGAGTGATGATTACATGGGGCTGTTGTGAGGAGTTGATGGTACCTTGGGCTAATTCACATCAAAGGCCTGGTCCAGTGTCTGGAATAAAATAAGCACTTGATATATGGCGGAACTTGCTATTTAGGTGGATGTGATTTATTCCGAAGCCAACAGGGCCCACTAGGCAGGGGAGCACTGGGGTTGAGCTGAGATGGGGAAAGGTTAACCTGCAGGGAGATGTAAGTGGGATCAGAGGGGGCAGACTCCAGCGCTGGGCGCCCAGTAGGCCATTTGTCCAGACCCTAATCTCGTAGGGAGGAGATGGATGGATGCTCGGGGGTGCTCCCACCATCCCACCCCTCCATCCTGCCTCAGAGGAGGACCCACTCAGGAAGCTGGGCACCCCAGAGTTTGTTAGCAGGGAACTTGTTCTTATTCTCAACCCTCATATCTGAACCTTTTGCTCACGGGTGCTGCCCCAGCAAGCTGGCCCAGGCAGGGCAGCAGGGACAGGCTGCAGATCTGAAGATCTTGTCGCCCTCTGGAGCCCCCAACTGGCCCAGCCCCTCTTCCACCCTCCATCCCACCAGGCTCCTGCAGAGGGAAAGGAAGGCTTCCTGCAGCTCACACCCAGCCAGAAGCTTCCAGCGGCTTCCATACGGCTGCCTCCAGAAATGCTTTTGATCATCTAAATCCAGGTTGTATTAATTCACCAAATCCCTCAAACTCACAGGGGTTTTCTCTAATGTCTATTGGACGTCCCTTCCCCAGCTCCGTGGAGCATCTTGTGGCTGCTCAGGGCAGGGTGGTGGGTGAACTTGAAGCTACCTGGGCAGGAACCAGGAGGCCCCAGCCACCCCTCACCGGGCACTCCTGCACCTGTACCCAGCTGGGCAGTGCAGGGGTTGGGATGCCCACCCTACAGCGCCTGGGCGGGTTGAGGCTGACCCGGCGGGGTATTAGCCCCCGGCCGCCGGCTGGCAGAGCTATTACAAGGCACAGTGCAATTTCATGCCCTGTTTCCTCCTTCCTTGGTCTGCAGTTTCTGCTCTATTTGTCCAAAATGAACAGAGATGAAGTGAAATGAATTACAGTCTCTCCTTCCCCCCCTGCCCCGCCCCTCTTTTCCTTGGTACTCCCCAGCCAGCCCCTCACCCCTCATCTCCTCTGCCCAGTTTTCTCTTCTGCTCATGCTGTCTGAGGCTCTCCTCCCCGCTCCGTGCTCCCTCTCTCTCTGCTCTGTGAAAACCGGCAACTCTATCCCACTTGTACCCACTCCTTCATCCATCCGTTCAGCAAACATTCACTGGGCCCTGGCTGCATACCAGAGAACGTGTCCTGTGCCAACTGCCTGGCTCTGCCCCTCCTCTCTCCTCTGTCGTCCTGCCTGGGCAGGGAGGTGCCAGCCCGTGTCCAGCGATGAGGGTGCTAGATATCTCCAGGAGCCCTGTTTATCCCCTGGGGGGGTGACACTCTCTCTAGCTCTGAGTGCTGCAGCCTTATTTCAGCTCAGGTGGTTATGGCTGGACAGCCGGCCCTAGGGTCCTCTTTAAATGTCAGGGTCACTGGCAGCCAAATGTCAGTGTCACAGTGCTAACCCCACACTAGGGACTAACTCTGACCCCCAACCACAGCCTCACAAGGCCTTGATGTTGGTCCAGCCCAGCCTCTCTTCACTGAGAAATGCACTGTCACATGACAGCTAAGCCCTGTGTCACGTTCCCCCAGCCACCTGGGTGGGCCAGCCCAGGGGTGTGGGTGCCGGTCCAGGCCGGGCCCCAAGCAGCCCCCTTGTAGCGGTTTGGAGTCGGGCCCCAGGTGATTCTGCTGTCTCTGAGGGGGAGACACGACGTGGATATGGCAGGAAGCTGGGGCTTCGGTGGTCACATCTGACCCTCTGCGTGGGACGAAGGGAGGGCTGATGTGCAGAGAGAAGGAGGAGAACCAAGTGAACCTGCAGAGAGGTGCAGAAGAGCTGTTCTGCAAGCTGTGGGCGGGCCAGGGGAGCGCGGACAGAGAGAGACAGAGACAGAGACACACATAAAGAGACAAGAACAGAGAGGAAAAAAGAGAGAGGAACAGAGACAGAGCCTGAAAGACAGGCTGAGCGATGCAGGACTGTGTAAGGGACGAAGAGAGATAGGTCGATACACGCACAGAGAAGGACACAGGTGCAGCCCCCTGAATCCTACCATTTTGCCATTCGGTGCCCCTCCCACGCTTGGGGGCTGAGCTACCTTTAAGACTGAAAAATAAGCCCCCTTTGGCGCAGGTCAGCATCAGCAGGTATCTCGATGTTGACTTGATTCCTTTGGGTCCGCACAGGGAATGCAGCACAGGCCCTGCTCCCAGGGCCCCTCCGGCACTGTCCTCCTGTCCTGCTGCCCCCTAGTCCCTCCTCTTACCCCCCACACCCCCACCACAGCCTCAGCCGTCTCCTACCCCACCCCAGGGGTCTCGGGTTCATGGAACACCTTTATTTTTCCACATTCATTTCAACAGATCCTGCCCGGCTTTTCCTGAGCACCTGCACCGTGCAGAGTGCTGGGCCTGGGGCTTAATTCATCCAACACCCCTGTGAGGTTGGTGTCATTTCTCTCACAGACTAGGAAAACTGGCTCAGAGAGGTTAAGTAACTTGCCCGAGCTCATCCAGCCGGGAAGAGGAGAAGAGGGGCCTGGCTTCATTTCCTTACTCCAACTCCAGAGGTTTTCTCGATTGCGCTCAAATCAAGGCGCTACTGTAGACAGTGCGCTGTGCTGGACACTCCGGGCTCCCTTTCTTAGGAGAGCATTGGGTGACCCCTATCTGAGTGACCTCTTGGCAGCCGCCTCAGCCCAGGTGATGTGGGGAGGCACAGAGCAGAGCGGGAGCACTTGTCCAGATGGGCGGAAGTTCAGAACCTGTCCGAGGTCACCGCCCCACCCAGGGGCCGCGGGTCCCACTCCAGACTGGAGGTGGGGAGGGTTCGGGGATGACGGTGCTGCTGGCAAGTCAGGAATCGAATTACCCATGAAAATGCCCCTCAGGACCTGAGACTCCTGCCTCCGCCCCCTCTGATGGTGGCTTCTGGTGGTGAGGCTTAATTTCTGGAACCAGTCTGCTTGTGGAGTCAGCTAAAACACGAAGCGTTGGTTCTTCCCCTCCAGGGAGGTCTGTACACCAGCAGGACAGGGGAAGGTAGGAGCTACCCTTTACCCAGGCATGCTCCTTCTCCTAGACCAAGAGCTAGTCCTCTTCTGGTCTCCTGGCTTCTAGTTCTTAGCTGTGCAATTCCAACCCTCTTCATTTCTAAACTTTCCAAATCCTAAACCAGAAGGTACAAACTCAAATGCCTATAGGGCCCAGACTGGTGAAGTGAACAGGCAAAGTGGGCTGGGTATGGTACAATAGGGAGTGGTGGGGACTGCGGTAAACTGGAGATGAATGCCTGTCTCCGGGGGACAGCCGCCACTCTGTCCAGGCCACTGTCACCATGTGGGACTGTGGTCCAGCCTGGGCAAGTTTCTCCATTGTTCAGGAGAAATTATAAATTTGGGTTATTCATTTTGTTTAAACATGTTGCAGGCCAACATTTCAAAACAGGCATGCTGGCCTGACGAGGCCCACAGGCTGTCAATTTGTAACCATTGTTCTAGATGCCCTGAGTTCTAAATGCTCCAGAACTCTCCAGAATGCCAAACTCTCCCCTACACATGTTGCCATCCAGGGTGGATGGCTCCCATTTGCTGGGCTGAAGCTGTTTCCAAACCACTGGCTTAGACAGAAGGGGTGGTAATTACACTCTGACATTAATATTTAAACCACAAACAGAGTTAGAGTGCTAATGCCGTCCCTGAAGGCTTTGAACTTGTTTAAGCTTTATCCTTGTGAGACCTAATTATTGTCAGCAATGAATCCTGCGACACTGCGGGATTAGGGCCGGGGAGGAGCAAGAGGAAGATCGCTGGGGCCTGTGGCTTCCGAGGCTGAGGCACAGGGTGGCCTGAGGGCCGGGATCCATGCCCACTCGTCAAGTGGGCCTATGGGGGGCGAATGGCTCTGTCCTGTTCTCCTGACAGTCACCATAATTAGGGAGCTTGTCCTAGTACTTCCCCCATGAGGGCTGAGGCATCTAGACCTCACAATCTGGGAAGTTCACAATGATCTCTGACCTTTGACCCCTTGGCCCAACCTCATAGGAGAACTCCAACCCACTCGAGGGAGGTCTAACGGGGGATATTGGCAGATATTGGCACGTTGTGCTGTCTGCGCTTGTCTGGAGAAAGGAAAATGGGTCTGTGTGGGGGTTGTGAGGTGGGGAGCAAAGGGCTGGGGCAGGTGTGTGGTGGAAAGGAGGCTGAAGCCCACTTCTCAGAGACTGGTTTCCAGAAGCTTCCACTGCTGGATTGGTGGATCTCATTGGATGAGCAAGGTGTCTGCATTGTTCACTACTGTGGCAGCAGCCCCGCCTTGGTGCTGGTGGGGCTAACGGGCGATGGCTGTGATGAGCCAGGAGACCTGTGCAGAAACAGTTCAGAAACTTCCCCATCCCCGTCTGCAGCCGGGGTCGGCCTTGGGCAGCTGGTCTAGGTGGGAGGAGGGGAGAGCTGAAGAGCTGTGCGTGCAGAACCCAGGTGTCTGCTCAGAAAGCCGGCCTTCTCTCCCCTTGGAGGACAGGGGCTGGGAGCCAAGCTTTAGGGCCAGAGGGGCCTGAGTTAGTACCCCGGCTCTGCCCTCTCACCAGCTATGTGACCGTGGTGAGTCACTTAGCCTTGCTAGACTTAGTTTCTCTCTCTGTATGATAGGATCATTTCTGGGGTGCAGGGTTTGAGGGAGAGGTAAGTGAGACAATACAAATACAGAGGCTGGCACGCAGGGAGGGCTGGATGCGCGGTGTTGCTCATCTTAGTTACCTGCTGGTGGTCTCTCCCGAGGGGCCCACGCGCTCTGCTGAGGACACTTTACCTCGAGCAGAGTGAATGGACCAGGGCCCTTCCTCTGCGGGCCCCTGGGCCCCATCACAGCACACAAGCACCTCCCCCATGCCTGACCCCACAACTGTCTCCCCACAATGCCCCAGTGGTCTCTCCACGCCTCCTGCTCCCCAGGCCCTTCCTACAGACCCATAATGCACCCCTGCTCCCAGCTTGCTCAGGAGAATGGCAGGCTGTGAATTTTCTCAGTTTGTCTCAGCGAGAGAAAGGCCCAAGATAAATTCCCACGGACGAGTCTGCCAGAGGAATGAATGGGGCTGTAACTCAGCCAGGACCTCCCTGGCAGGTGTAGAAGGTGGAGGCGGGGAACCCCAGGGGGCTAACTGGAGAAGGGGCTAAGCCTCTCCTCAGCCTGGCTTTCCAGCTTGGGGACAAAAGTCAGAGCGTTTCCAGGGACATCCATGTCTGCAAGGGGGACAGTGGATGGGGAGTCAACCACCTGCTTCCCTCAAAGCCAGGGAGGAATGCCAGGACACCCAGGAGAGGCTGAGTCTGGCTCAGTCCCTTAGCCCTCTTCCCCTCCCTGAAAGGTGGTGCTTACCTGCCCTCACATCAGCGTCCACTCCGGGCGAAGCCACCTCTTTGGAGGGTGATTAGAGGCATCTCTTGGGATTAAAAATGCACAAACCTTTTGATCCAGGAGTTCCACTCCAAGAAATCCACCCTACAGAGAGATTCCCCGTGTGGACAAAGAGCTGCTGGAGGGACCGGAAACCACGCGATGCCCGCACACAGGGGACTGCTCAGATGAATGGTGGCTCAGCCACGCAGCATCAAAATGAAGTTCAAGAAGGAGCGAGGCAGCTCTAATGTGTGTGGGGGAACCATCAACAAGATCTTCCCCTGAGTGACTGAAGGATACACAAGGAGCTGGGAGGAGCAGATGCCCTAAGAAGGGAGACAGCGTCACAAAAGGACAAAACCTGGATGATCCCACTCCCCTGAGGTTCCTAGAGCAGTCAGTCTCAGAGACAGAAAGCAGAATGGTGGGTGCCAGGGGCTGGGGGAGGGCGATGGGGTGTTAGTGCTTCATGGGGACAGACTTGCAGTTTGGGAAGATGAAATGGTTCTGGAGATGGATGGTGGTGGTTACTCAACAGTGTGAAGGTACCTAATGCCACGGAACTGTACACTTGAAAATGGTTAAAATGGTAAGTTTTGTGTTATATATAGTTTACCACAACAAAAAAAAGTGAAAAAGAAGGGAAGCAGGGGTCGGGCTGAGGGGAAGCTCTTCGCTGTCTATACTCTTCAACTCTTTGAATTTTAAAAAATCACATACACATATTATGAAATGTATTACAAAAACATATAGTGATGCCACGGAGCTCCCACTTCTGCCCACACCTGCTGCACTCGGCACCCCCACCCGGGGCCGCGGTGGTAGAGGTCAGCGTTTGAACGGTGGGTTTGGCACAGGGCTGACGTTCCGGCTCCTGCAACGTTTGCTGAGTGAGCTGGGGAGACCCCGGGAGTCTCTGGGCCTCCTTCAGTGTCCTCATCTGTGCAAAGAGGATGCTGGCTCCAGGCCTGCCCACGCTGCCTGCGGCCTCTGACTTACTGACTTTGGGCCAGCGGCCTCCAGGGCATGGCTGAGCAGGACAAGGACAGACAGACAGCAGCTTGGCCGGGCAGAGCGTTCTGGGCAGGGCTGGAGGAGCTGCCCCTGCATGTCGAGGCCGGCGGCGCGCCCTGGGACGGGTGCTCTGATGAGAAGGAGGAGACGGCCTGAGCCCTCTGCTGCAGCCACTGCTGTGCTTGTCTCTGCGAGCTGGCTGCTGCCCTCCTTTCGTCTGAGAGCCCTCCTGCTCCTGCAGAGCCCCGCCTGTGCCCCACCCCCTGCAGCAGAGGAAGTAAGCCCCCCTGCCTTCCTAAGTGGCAACTTGCATTTCTAGCCTCCCGGTGTTGCTCAGGGCTGGGCAAGGCCACCACCAGCACACACAGCACTTTTGAGTGAATAGAAACAGGTGC
This sequence comes from Ceratotherium simum simum, assembly GCF_057802395.1. NCBI lineage: Eukaryota > Metazoa > Chordata > Mammalia > Perissodactyla > Rhinocerotidae > Ceratotherium > Ceratotherium simum. Next base: position 42,218,131 of record NC_141921.1, on the reverse strand, counting down.
TGCTGGGGTGTGAGTTTCCTCCTCTGTACAGATGGGGCGACTGGGCCCCGGGAGTGAAGCCATCTGTCCTGAGTAGCCCAGCTCTGCAGCAACGATGCTGAGCAGGCACTGGGCCCTCACCCCCCAGCCGGGGTGGCTTCTACTCCACCAGGACAAGACCCTGCTGAGCGGTGGTGGGGTGGGGAGAGTGAGGAGGCCAGATGACCGGGGCACGGCCACAGCACTTCCCCGAGAGTCCGAGAGGCTGGGCTGGGGCTGGGAAGTGGGAAGGGCGCCACGGGGCAAGGAAGATGGAAAAGACTCACCACCTGGAGGGAGAAGAGGGCGAGAATTGGAGATGCCGAGAGAAGCACCCACCGAGGAGGGGAGGAGCCAGCTCTGGAGCCAGGAGGGCCTGGATGTGAATTCCCGGCTTGGCCTCACAGTCACGGCTCCTCTCTGAGCCTCAGTCTCCTCTTCTGTAAATCGGCAGCAAACTCACATCTACCACTCAGGGGGCTGTGAGAATTAAACGAGATGATCATGCAAAGCCCCTAGCACCATGCCTGCTCACCATGGAGTGCTCAGGAGTGGGAGCTATTATTATTACTGTTGTTGTTGTTACCCGGGATGGTGGGTGGTTTCGACCTGAACACCTGTTTTTTGGAGAAAAAGGAAGCACAGAAGAGAAGAGCTGGGTAGGGGCTGGAATGGGACAGGGGTGACGGCAGTACAGGGGCAGGCTGGGAGGATGAAGAATTTGGCTGTGGACTCAAGAGCAGGATCTGAGAAACGGGGCACAGGGACCGCTGCCTCCTTAGGTGCCCTCCATTGATCTTCCCAGCCCCGCTCCCAGGCCTCCTGACCTGCTTTCTACATGCTGCAATTTGCCCTCCTTTCAGGATCCATCCATTCGCAGGGCACCTGCTTAACATTCCCCAGGAAGGAGTTAGATTGGAGCAAGAATTAATTGCAAGGGGGAGAGAGATGTTGCCCCGTGGGCTGCAGATGGGAGCTGGGCTTGGAGCCGGCAGGCGGCTAAGTGTGGACACTCACTGTGCTTGGGACTCCCTGAGCACCCGGCTGCCCTTCACCTCAGCACATCCCACCTCAACCACGAAAGAGAGAAAAACCGAGGCCTCGAGAGGCCAAGGGACTGGCTCAAGGCAGAGAGACAGAACCGTGGCCGGCCTAAGCCCTGAGCAAAGCGGCAGCTGTGCGGGGAGGGGAAGGGAGGTCGGTGGCCCATGCCACTAGCCACAAGAGCCTTCTACGGAGATTTGGGTGGTTGGGGACAGTGTGTTTTGGGGACTGCTTACCAAATTCCTCATGGAAAAGGGAAGGGTTGAGCTGTAAACTCTTGGCTCCACTAACACCTCAAACTATGTCCAATGAATTCATGAATTGAATTGAATCTTGGAAAATAGCTGAGGGGCAGAGTGCGGCATCGTCCGCAGATTTGTACGTGACCAGCCCTGGTTGAGCGCTTGCTGTGTGTCTGGCCTGTGCTTGATGAGCATTATCTTCCCTGACCACTGGGGGCATCGCAGGCTCTGGCAGGCACTGGGCAGACCTGAGTTGGAATGTGGCCTCTGTCACTTACCCAGCACAGGTCACTGCTTATGGAGTTGGTGCCCTCATCATCACCGTTTTACAGAAGGGGAAACTGAGGCTCTGAGAAGCTGATGGCTTGTCCGAGGGCCCACGGTCAGTGGGAAAGCTGGGACTTAAACCCTGGTTGATCCGACTCCAGAGCCCGTTCCTTCCACCAACGCACTGCCGGGTCAACGTGGGCTAAAGGAAGCTGGTGACGTCTTTGGCAGAGCACAAAAGGAGGGTGGGGGTCCCTGTGTCCCATTTCTCAGACCGTGCTCCAGAGTCCAAAGCCAAAATCATCATCGTATCCCCAGGCTGTCCCTGCCCCCCCGTCACCCCTGCCCTGTGCCAGCTCCTCGCCAGTCTTCCCTTCTGTGCTTCCTCTGGTGTGGAACAAGCTTTCATACAGGGGACAGCCAGGCGTCCTGGACTCCAGTCCAGGCTGCAACCGTGGCCGTGGGTAAATCGCTTCCTTTTTCTGGCCTCAGTTTCCTCATCTGTGAAGTGGGGATCTGCCCTTGCCTCAACCGGGTTGATAAAATTGAGCATGGTGGGAAGGAAAACGACCAAAAGACACCTCCGTGCATTGCGAAGGGTGGAGAGACTCGACACAGAGGTCGTGGGTGGCGGGAGGGGAGGAGAGGGGTCCCCTCTGAAGCTCTGCAGCCTTATAGGTGGCTCTGACTCTGCACCCAGGGAGAGGAGCTGGCATGTGGACCGGACCCAGATAGCCAGTCGTTCTGGCTGAGCCTTAGTGGCACTCCACTGTCATTGTTGACGCCTGAATTACCCCCATCCTCTAGGCTCGGGAGACTGTTCAGATGAGCCTGCCCTCCCTGAGTGGGCACGGGAAGGACTGGAAAAGAAGCTAGCTGGGGAGGGCAACGCAGGCCAACATGGTGTGCTGGGGGGGCGGTGGGCGTGGGGTCCAGCGGACCCGGAGGGACGAATGGGGCTCCACTCCAGTTTGACCACTAATTCCCTTGGGCAAGTCCCTTCCTTCTCTGCTGTCCTTGGCCTCTGCCAAGGGGTCCCCCTGCTCCATCCAGCCTGGGCACACACCCAGGCATACAGCAGGCACCCTGCCCGTGTAGCTCACTGCTGCAACCCTGTACCTGGCTCTTGGTAGGGTCCCAATTTACCCTTGCTTCTTGGGTTCTCCCTCTCCTCCCCCATCGCCCCAACCCATCCCACGTCTCCCACCTGACCCTGGATCCATCTGCATCCCTGTGTGGTCCGAACAGAGGATGAGGCGCCCGAGCTTCCCCGGACTCCATCCTTGGCCGGCTTCTCAGGACCGCAGGGGGGTTGAGCCCCGGGGTGGGGTGAGGCATGCAGCTGGGCAGTGACGGCGAGAGGACCAGACGACCTTACCCAGAGCATCCCATGCTGCAGAGCTTTAATTTATTTCATCAATTCCGGCCCCCAGGCCGGGGAAGGAAAACGGCAGGATATTAAATCCGTCGCTCTTGCCAATCTGTCATAGGGATGTCAGTGCATTGACTCTCCTCCTCCCGCCTTTATTAACTGTCTCCTCCGGGGGCCACCGGCTCTGCAGTCCCAGCCTGGACCCTGCCGGAGAGCAGGCAGCAGGTTACAGGTAGAAAGGAAGGGCATGGGGCGGGAGCACGAGAACCTTTCAGGAGACAATTACAATAGGAAAAGGTTTAGAGTTGGGAAGCAGGGACCCTGAAGATCTTTGTAATCCAATCCTTCAGGTTACGGATAAGGAAACTGAGTCCGGAGAGCAGAGGGGAGGTGCCTCAGTAGTACAGCTGGTTAGGGGCAGGGCTGGAACCAGAGTCCAAGACTCCTGATGCTCAGACAAGGGTTCTTGTTATTCATTTAATCAACATATTTTTCTCACATGACTCCTAAGTGGTGACAGTATTGATTGCTCATTGGGTACTGTATTAGGTTCCTATTACTGCTGTAACAAATGACCATAAGCTTAGTGGCTTAGAACAACACAGATCTATTACCCTACAGTTCTGGAGGTCAGATGTCCAAAATGGGTCAGCCTGGGCTCAAATCAAGGTGTCGGCCAGGTCGAGTTCCATCCTGGAGGTTCTCGGGGAGATCTGTCTTTGCGCCTTTTCTGGCTTCTAGAGGCTGCCCACATTCCTTGGCTGTAGTCTCCGTCCATGTTCAAAGCCAGCAATGCCTGGTCGAGTCTTTCTCACACCGCATCGCTTTGACTCTCCAGCCTCCCTCTTCCACTTCTAAGGACCCTGTGATTACACTGGGCCCATGTGGATAAGCCAACTTAATCTCCCCATCTCAGGGTTAACTGATCAGTAACCTTAATTCCATCTGCAGCCTTGATCCCCCACTTGCCACACAAGGTACTACATTCACAGCTTCTGGGGATTAGACATGGATGTCTTTGGAGGTCATTATTCTGCCTACCACGGGCCCATCCTCACGGACCACGCACCAGGCTGAGCACTTCAGATGCAGTGCCTCACTTTATGCTTACAACGACCTAATGAAATCAGTACTAGCTTACTCCCATTATACAGATGAGAAAACTGAGCTTCAGGGAGATTGAGACTTGCTAAACCACATGGCTAGTCAGTGGTGAAGCTGGAATGCAGACTTGGGTCCAGTTGAGGCCAGAGGCCAAACTCTCCCCTGCTCTGCTCCCTGAGGAAGTCACGACGTGCAGTCATTCAGGGAAGGGCAGCCTGGAATCGCCTGCCGTGGATCCAGGCAAGGAGGGAAAGACCCTGTAAGAAATCCGCCCCCTGCCTTGGCCCACAGAGCAAAGTGAAGGAGCCACACTTATAAAAGGGGGAGCGTGGATAGCCCCCCAGACTTAGGGAGACACTTTCTGCTCTAAGTAATTGAGCGTCCTGCCCCACCTCCCTCTTCTCAGCCCACTCTCCCTCATACGATTTATTTGCTAATAAAATTGAAGGCCTTCTTCTCTGGCACCATTTTCTATTCAGCTTAGACAAATATTTAGCAGCCAGATCTGACCTTAATTTCTTTAAATATCAGGGTCCCTGGAAGATGGAAAGCTTGCCCGGTGGGTGAGGACACAGTGAATCTGGGTGGGGAGAATGGCTTCCTTGCTGCTCCCCGTGCCCCTAGGGAGGACCACATCTCCCCATGACCACCCAGTTATGTGGCCCCTCCCTCCTCCCACAGCTGTCAGGTGTCCCCTCTGCTGAGGCTGCAAGAAGAGGCGGGATGCAGATGGCAGGGTTCCAGCGACTCTTGGGGCCCTGTGGAGCTGACATTCCGGGCCAGGGTCTCTGCCGGAGGTGATGGGCAGAGTGGCTACCAGACCCACCCCCCGGGGCTCCCTCCCTTGTGCGGTGTGGGCTGGGCTGTACATAGGGCGAAAGAGGAGGCAGGAGTGTCCAGAGAGAGAGGGTGGGGGCCTCATGCTGGGGCTGCCAGAGCTGGTGACTCTGTCATTTGTTCCTTTTCCCAGACATTCATTCATGGACTCATTTCATTCATTGATTCATTGAGAAATACTTCCCGTGCTGGGCTTGGGAATCAGAAATAAAAGTCCAGTGGTGCTTTGCAGGAGCCCGCATCCTGGAGGTTGGCCAGTGAAAGGAGGCACATAAGATCCTGGGTGAAGCGGGGATGGGAGGAGGAGAAAGGTCAGGACTGTCCTCACAGAAGAGGAGCGACCAAGACGAGTCCTGGAGGATGAGTTCTCCAGGCTCCTCGCAAATGGCCGATGTCTAAAGAGGGACATCAGGGCCTGCAGGAAGCAAGGCTGGTGATACTGGCAGAGCCTGGGGGTGCAGCTGGGAAGACAAATGGTTGGTGCCATCAGGAGGCAGGGACCCTTGGGTCCTATTCTAAGATCCTGCCTCTGAAGTCAACTTCAAAGTCCTTGTCCTCCCATGTGCCCCCTGCCCCAAGCCTGTCCCTCCCTTCTGTACTCCCTGTAAGTGGGGCCACCAGCATCCTCCCAGCCACCCAAGTTGAAAACACTACCACATCCTGTGACTAATAACGATCACCAGCTACCATGCCAAATGCTTCACGAACATCATCTCATTTAATTCTCCCAGCAGCCCTGGGAAGTAGGCACATGCACATCCCCATTTTATAGAAACTGAAGTCTAGAGAGGTGAATTCCCTTCTCCAAGGTCACCCAGCCAGCATGTTGTAAAGCTGAGAGTTTGCAAAGGGGACAAGGCTAAGGAGAAGGCACTCCAGGCAGGTCACAGCCCGTGCAAAGGCCCGGAGGTGGGAGAAAGGGTGTCACATTCAGAGAAGAGCAGGTGGTTGGTGTAGCTGGAAGATCAGAGATGTGCAGGAGAGAGAGGGGCAGGAGAAGCGTTATGATCGGCTCTTGCATGTTGTAGAGGAAGTGGTGACATTTCCTGAATGCCTAGTAATTTCCAAACCACCTTGACTTCTGTCATCTTATTTGATCCTGTTCAGTTGCTGTGGCAGTAAGTGGCTCAGAGAGGTGAGGAAGGTGCCCAAGGGTATATAGCTAGAAAGTGGCAGGACTGGGCCCTAGCTCTGACATTGTGTCCCCCTAGGGCCTTTGGGGAATGGCCAAGACCACTAGGGCCCCCTCTGGGGAACTGGAGTCAGACTAGGAGCTTTTTAAAGGGGAGGGGGAGGCAGAAGGGGCCGTGGGGGCCAGAGCCTCTGGCCTCTCATTTTGCTGGGTCTCGCCCCCGGGTGCAGAGGCTGGAGCCTGCCACACCCAGGCCTCAACACTCTGGGACCTTGGGCTGGCCCTTCTGTCCTCTGGGCCTCAGTCTCCCTATTTGTAAAATAACAAACCCTCGCTCCCTCTCCAGATCTCTGCTCCTGGGTCATCTCCTCCAGGAAGACCCCCCTCCTGACCTCTCCATCTGGCTCACCTTCTCCAGGAAGCCCCCCTGGCCTCTTCATCTGTGTCACGTGTCCCTACTGAATGCTCTCAGAGCCCCGGATCCCCACCCCTGTATCCCCCATATCACTGTTGTGATGTCCTACCTCCGGCAGGACTCTGCAAAGTGTTCCTGGGTCCGGGGCTGGATTTGGGACCTGCCACATTTTAACTATGTGTCTCTGAGCCTCAAGTTTCTCATCAATAATAATAACTTTTTAGAAAGTGGGGATAGTAACAGCACCTACCGTGTGTTTCTGTTGCGATGATCCAATCGGAGAGCTCAGGAATAGCTCCTCGCAGAGCGCTGGGCATCAAATAAGCGGTCAGCCAATATGACTGTGCTGTGGGTTGAATTGCGCCCCCCAAAAACATACGTTGAAGTTCTAAATCCCACGTGCTTGTGAATGGGACGTTATTTGGAAATAAGTTCTTTGCAGATGTAATCAAATTAAAACGCATTCATAATGGATTGAGGGGGCCTGATCCAGTGACTAGTGTCCTTATAAAAAGAGGAAAGTTTGGACAGACCCACACACACAGGGAGAACGCCATGTGAAGATGGAGGCAGAGATTGGAGTGATGCGTCTACAGGCCGAGGAGCACCAAGACCTGCCGGCTATCACCAGACGCCAGGAGAGAGGCACGGAACAGACTCTCCCCCGGAGCCTCCAGAAGGAACCAGTTCTGCCAACACCTTGATTTTGGACTTCTAGCTTCTAGAACCGTAAGAGAATAAGTTTCTGTTGTCTTAAGCCACCCCGTTTGTGTTAATCTGTTACAGCAGAAATAGGAAACTAACACGCTGTTGTTACGATATAGCAAGAACTCTGAGCACAGGTCGGGTCCACCGTGGTGCTCAATTAAGCTCGGGTTCCCTTTGGTCTCCTTGGTGCTGGCCCTCTGCCTCCACCGTCTCCTCCTCCCACTCTGGGCACCCGCACCCTCTCTCCTCCCTGGCCTCTCGGCCAGGCGGGTCTGGGCTGGGGGTGACTCGGCCAGGGCAGGCGCCAGAGCAGTTCCTGGCCCCTCGCCAAGGCCCGCAACACCTCATTACCGGGCAGAATGGAACGCAATTTCACCCACGGACAGCGCTGAAAGCCAGGCCTTCGCTGGGGTGATGGATGGGCCGGAAGCTGCTCGCGGTGCCTCCCGCCCCTCCCGGGCTTGGCAAATCTCTGAAGCGCCCAAGAAGCTGGCACGCAGCGTGCTTCACAGCTGAGGCACGCAGATAAACCTCAACAGAGTGCTGGGCTGTTGGGCCCTGGTCCTGGAGCAAACGTCAGGATATTAATGAGCCTTTCCGTGGGCAGCGCCTCTGGCGGGCCTCCACTCCCCGCCGGGTGCCTCACTCCAGCCGGCCCCTCCCCTCCCAGGGCTTTGGTCCCTTGTTCCTTCTGTTTCCTGTCTGCAATAAACACGATTCACGCCAGCCCAGAGGGGCCCTGTCACCCCGCCTGAAGCCAGCTGTATTTCTCAGGATGAGCCGCTGTGGCTGCAGCCCCGGCCAGCCCCGGGCATACGGAGAGAGGGCCGGACAGGAAGTGGGAGGGTGGGCGAAGGCGGAGGTGATGTGGGGGCCCGGGCAGGGAGCAGAGCGCCAGGTCTCTGTGAGGGGCCGCGGAGCACCGGACCCCAAGGGGGACTCAGGAAAGTCACATGGCCGGGCACTTTGGGGTTCACCCTCTCTCGCCTAGAGCTGTAAGGAGCTTGGCTCCTGTGCTGGTTCCTAGGGCTGCTGTAACAACACATCACAAGCTGTGGGGCTTTAAAAACTAGAGAGTTCTGCTCTCACAGTTCTGGGAGCCAGAAGTGCAATATCGAGGTGTCAGCAGGGCCGTGCTCTCTCTGAAGGCTCCAGGGAATGATCCTTCCTTGCCTCTTCCAGCTTCTGGGGGTGGCCGGCAATCCTCGGCGTTCCACAGCTACGTAACTCCATCCAGCCTCTGCCTCCCATGTCACCTGGCCCTCCCCCCTCACGTGGCTCCTCTTCACATGGCCTTCTCTTCCCTGTTTCTCTCTCTTCTTCTCATAAAGACACCAGTCGTATTAGATTAAGGGCCCACTCTACTCCAGTGTGGCCTCATCTTAACTCATTACATCTGCAACGGTCCCGTTCCCACATAAGGTCCCGTTCACGGGAACTGGGGGTTAGGACTTCAACGTATGTTTTTGGGGACGTGATTCAAACCGTAACAGCTCCCAGGGCTCTGGGCATCTGGCCACCCCTGCCCGCCTTCTCCTTTTTCATCACTGCCCCTCACATACCTGATGTCCAGCCATCCTGGGCCACTGGCAATTCCCTAGATGTGCCATGTTTTTCCTTTTCTCTGGGCCTCCGTTTGTGCTGTTCCTTCTGCCTGGATGCCTGACTCGTGTATAACCGTCCACCTGTCTCCCATGATTGTCAGTCACAGTGGACTCCTTGGTGAGTAACTCCTTGTCCATCAAGATTAAGCTTAGCTGTCACCTCTCCTGGGAGCTTTCATTGACCCTCTGCCTCTGGGGTCCCTTAATGTCCCAAGCTTACCTGCACTGTGGCTCATGGCCCACAGGGTGGTCTTTACCCATTTACCTATCCTCAGGATCTCAGTGTGTAGGCTCCAAGTGGGCAGGGTCTGTGTCTTGCCTCTGTGTCCCCAGCACAGAGGTTCCCAGTAAATGAAGAATACTACCAACCAGCATTTGCTGAGCACTTACTAGGTCCTAATGCCAGGCACTGTTCAAGCCCTTTACTTATATTCTCTTTTTTTTAAATTGAGGTAAAATTGGCATATAACATCATATAAGTTTCAGGTGTACAACATTATAATTTGACATCTGTATACAGTACAGCGTGCTCACCACCAGAAGTTTAGTTTCCATCCATCACCGTACGATTGATCGCCTTCACCCATTTTGCCTCCCCTTACCCCCACTTCCCCTCTGGTAACCACCAATCTATTCTCTGTATCTGTGGTTTGTGTTTTGTTTTGTTTTGTTTGTTCATTTATTATTTTTTTTAGATTCCGCATATGAGTGAAATTGTATGGTGTTTGTCTTTGTCTGACTTACGTCACTTAGCACAACACCCCCAAGGTCCGTCCATGTTGTCACAAATGGCAAGATATCATTCTTTTTTATGGCTGAGCTTAATACTCCATTGTGTATGTGTGTGTATATATACACATATACAGCACACCTTCTTTATCTGTTCATCTGTCGGTGGACACTTTGGTTGTTTCCATATCTTGGCTATTGTAAATAATGCTGCAATGAACATAAGGGTGCATATATCTTTTCAAATTAGTGTTTTCATATTCTTTGGATAAATACCCAGAAATGGAATAGCTGGATCCCATAGTAGTTCTATTCTTAATTTTTTGAGAAATCTCCATACTGTTTTCCATAGTGGCTGCACAAATTTACATTCCCACCAGCAGTGTATGAGGGTTCCCTTTTCTCCACGTCCTTGCCAGCACTTGTTATCTCTTGTCTTTTTGATAATACCCATTCTGACAGGTGTGAGGTGATACATCATTGCAGTTTTGATTTGCTTTTCCCTGGTGAGTAGTGATGTTGAGCGTCTTTTTGTGTCCCTATTGGCCATCTGTATGTCTTCTTTGGAAAAATGTCTATTCAGGTCCTCTGCTCATTTTTTAATTGGGTTGTTTGCTTTTTTGTTGTTGAGTTGTATAAGTTCTTTATATATTATGGATATTAACCCTTTGTCAGATATATGATTTGCAAATATCTTCTCTCATTCAGTAGGTTGCTTTTTCATTTTGTTGATGGCTTCCTTTGCTGTGCAGAAGCTTTTTAGTTTGATTTAGTCCTATTTGTTTATTTTTGCTTTTGTTTCCCTTGCCTTTGGAGTCATAGCGACAAAAACATGGCTCTAAGACTGATGTCAAGGAGCTTACCGCCTATGTTTTCTTCTAGGAATTTTATAGTTTCAGGTCTTACATGCAAGTCTTTAAACCATTTTGAGTTAGTTTTTGTGTATGATGTAAGATAGTGGCCTACTTCCATTCTTTTGCATGTGGCTGTCCAGTTTTCCCAACACCGTTTATTGAAGAGACTGTCCTTTCTCCATTGTATGTATGTTCTTGGCTCCTTTGTTATAAATTAATTGTCCATATATGCATGGGTTTATGTCTGGGCTCTCAATTCTGTTCCATTGACCTGTGTGTCTGTTTTTGTGCCAATACCATACTGTTTTGATTACTATATCTTTGTAGGATAGTTTGAAATCAGGGAGCCTGATACCTCCAGCTTTGTTCTTTTTTCTCAAGATTGCTTTGGCTATTCAGGATCTTTTGTAGTTCCATACAAATTTTAGAATTATTTGTTCTAGTTTTGTGAAAAATGCCATTGGAATTTTGATGGGGATTGCACTGAATCTGTAGATTGCTTTGGGTAATACAGACATTTTAACAATATCAGTTCTTCCAATCCATGAGCATGGAATATCTTTCCATTTATTTGTGTCTTCTTCAATTTCTTTCATCAATGTCTTATAGTTTTAGGTGCACAGGTCTTTCACCTCCTTGGTTAAATTTATTCCTAGATATTTTATTATTTTTGATGCAATTGTAAATAAGATTATTTTCTTAATTTCTCTTTCTGTTAGTTCATTATTAGGGTATAGAAATGCCACAGATTTCTGTATGTTGACTTTGTATCCTTAAAATTTACTGAATCTGTTTATTAGTTCTAACAGTTTTTTGGTGGAATCTTTAGGGTTTTCTGTATAAAGTATCATGGCTTCTGCAAAGAGTGACAGTTTTACTTCTTCCTTTCCAATTTGGATGCCTTTTATTTCTTTTTCTTGCCTAATTGCTGTGGCTAGGACTTCCAATACTATGTCGAATAAAAGTGGTCAGAGTGGAGAAATAAAAAAATATCTGGAAACAAACAAAAATGAAAATATGCCATACCAAATCTTACGGGATGCAGCAAAATTGGTCCTGAGAGGAAAACTTATAGCGATACAAGCCCACCTTAACAAACAAGAAAAAACCCAAATAAGCAACCTTAAATTACACCTAAAAGAACTAGAAAAAAAAGAACAAACAAAGCCCAAAGTCAGCAGGAGATAAATAATAAAAATCAGAGCAGAAATAAATGAAATTGAGACCAAAAAAAAACAAAAAAAACAAAACAGTAGAAAGGATTAATGAAACAAAGAGTTGGTTCTTTGAGAAGATAAACAAAATTGACAAACCCTTAGCCAGATTTACTAAGAAAAAAAGAGAAAAGGCTCAAATAAATAAAATTAGAAACAAAAGGAGAGGGCTGGCCCGTGGCTTAGCGGTTGGGTGTGCACGCTCCACTGCTGGCGGCCCGGGTTCGGATCCCAGGTGCGCACCGATGCACTGCTTCTCTGGCCATGCTGAGGCCGTGTCCCGCATACAGCAACTAGAAGGATGTGCAACTATGACATACAACTCTCTACTGGGGCTTTGGGGGAAAAATAAATAAATTAAAAAAAAAAAAAGAAACGAAAGGAGAAATTACAATGGATACCATGGAAATACAAAGGATTATAATACCATAGAGAATACTATGAGAAACTATATGCCAACAAATTGGACAATCTAGAAGAAATGGATAAATTCTTAGACTCATATAACCTCCCAAAACTGAACCAAGAAGAAATGGAAAATCTGAATAGACCAATCACAAGTAAAGAGATTGAAATAGTAATCAAAAACCTCCCAAAAAATAAAAGTCCAGGACCAGATGGCTTCTCCAGTGAATTTTACCAAACATTCAAAGAAGATTTAATACCCATCCTTCTCAAACTATTCCAAAAAATAGAGGAAGATGGAACAATTCCTAACTCATTCTACAAGGCCAACATCACCCTGATACCAAAGCCAGACAAAGACAATACAAAGAAGGAAAATTACAGGCCACTATCGCTGATGAACATAGATGCCAAAATCCTCAACAAAATATTGGCAAACCGAATACAGCAATACATTAAAAAGATCATACACCATGATCAAGTGGGATTTATACCAGGGATGCAAGGATGGTTCAACATCCGCAAATCAATGAACGTGATGCACCACATCAACAAAACAAAGAATAAAAACCACATGGTCATCTCAATAGATGCAGAGAAGGCATTTGACAAGATACAACAGCCGTTTATGTTAAAAACTCTTAACAAAATGGGTATGGAAGGAAAGTACCTCAACATAATAAAGGCTGTTTATGACAAACCCACAGCCAACATCATACTCAATGGGGAAAAGCTGAAAGCCATTCCTCTGAGAACAGGAATGAACAGGAATGAGACTCTCACCACTCTTATTCAACGTAGTACTGGAGGTTTTGGCCGGAGCAATTAGGCAAGAAAAAGGAATAAAAGGAATCCAAATAGGCAATGAAGAAGTGAAACTCTCACTATTTGCAGATGACATGATTTTGTATATAGAAAACCCTAAAGAATCCATTGGAAAACTATTAGAAATAATCAACAACTACAGCAAAGTCACAGGGTACAAAATCAATCTACAAAAATCAGTTGTATTTCTGTATGCTAATAATGAACTAACAGAAAGAGAGCTCAAAAAGATAATACAATTTACAATTGCATCAAGAAGAATAAAATATCTAGGAATAAATTTTACCAAGGAGGTAAAAGACCTATACAATGAAAACTACAAGACATTATTGAAAGAAATCGATGATGACATAAAGAAATGGAAAGACATCCCATGCACATGGATTGGAAGAATAAACATAGTTAAAATGTCTATATTGCCTAAAGCAATCTACAGATTCAAGGCAATCCCAATCAGAATCCCAATGACATTCTTCACGGAAATAGAAAAAAGAATATTAAAATTGATATGGGGCAACAAAAGACCCAGAATAGCTAAAGCAATCCTAAGAAAAAAGAACAAAGCTGGAGGCATCACAATCTCTGACTTCAAAACATGCTACAAAGCAATAGTAATCAAAACAGCGTAGTACTGGTACAAAAACAGACACACAGATCAATGGAACAGAATTGAAATCCCAGAAGTAAAACCACACATATACAGACAGCTAATTTTTGACAAAGAAGCTAAGAACATACAATGGAGAAGGGAAAGTCTCTTCAATAAATGGTGTTGGGAAAACTGGACAGCCACATGCAAAAGAATGAAAGTGGACCACCTGCTATCGCCATTCACAAAAATTAACTCAAAATGGATCAAAGACCTGAAGGTGAGACCTGAAACTACTAGAAGAAAATATAGGCAACACACTATTTGACATTGGTCATAAAGGAATCTTTTCAGATGCCATGCCTACTCAGACTAGGGAAACTAAAGAAAAAATAAGCAAGTGGGACTTTACCAGATTAAAGAGCTTCTACAAGACAAAAGAAACCAGAATCAAAATGAACAGACAACCCACCAGCTGGGAGAAAATACTTGCAAAACATATATCTGACAAGGGGTTAATCTCCATAATATATAAAGAACTCACACAATTGAACAACAAAAAAACAAAAAACCCAGTCAAAAAATGGGCAGAGGAAATGAACAGAAACTTCTCCAAAGAAGAAATACAGATGGCCAATAGGCACATGAAAAGATGTTCAACATCACTAATCATCAGGGAAATGCAAATCAAAACCACACTAAGATATCACCTCATGCCCATTAGAATGGCTATAATTACCAAGAAAAAAAACAAGAAATGTTGGAGAGGATGTGGAGAAACAGGAACCCTCATACACAGCTGGTGGGAATGCAAACTGGTGCAGCCTCTATGGAAAACGGTATGGAGATTCCTCAAAGAATTAAAAATAGAGATGCCCTATGATCCAGCCATCCCACTACTGGGAATCTATCCAACGCACCTGAAATCAACAATCCAAAGAGGCTTATGCACCCCTATGTTCATTGCAGCATTATTCACCATAGCCAAGAAGTGGAAGCAACCTAAGTGTCCCTCGACTGATGATTGGGTCAAGAAGATGTGGTATATATATACAATGGAATACTACTCAGCCATAAAAAAGACAAAATTGTCCCATTTGCAACAACATGGATGGGCCTGGAGGGTATTATGTTAAGTGAAATAAGCCAGAAAGAGAAAGACAAACACTCATGATCTCACTCATATGTGGAATATAAACCAACACATGGACAGAGAAAACTGTATTGTGGTTACCAGGGGCAATGGGGGTATGGGATGGGCACAAGGGGTGAAGGGAGTCGTATATATGGTGATGGACAAACACAAATGTACAACCAAAAATTTCACAATGTTATAAACTATTAAAACATCAATTAAAAAAAAAAGTGGCCAGAGTGAGCATCTTTGTCTTGTTCCCGATCTTAAAGGAAAAGCTTTCAACTTTTCACCGTTGAGAATGATGTTAGCTGTGTGTTTGTCATATTTGGCCTTTATCTTGTTGAGATATGTTCCCCCTATACCCACTTTGTTGAGAGTTTTTATCATGAAAGGGTGTTGAATTTTGTCAAATGCTTTTTCTGCATCTATTGAGATGATCATATGATTTTTATCCTTCATTTTGTTAACATGGTGTATCACATTGATTGATTTGTGTATGTTGAACCATCCTTGCATCTCTGCAATAAATCTCACTGGATCATGGTATGTGACCCTTTCAATGTATTGTTTGTATTAACTCATTTAATCCCCACAATAACCCTACGAGATAGATGCTATTGTTATCCCCATTTTACAGATGAATAAACTGAGCTCAGAGTAATTAAGCAACTTCTTCAAGGTCTAATGATTGATAAACTGCAGAGGTGAAGATTTGAATTCAGATCATGAATGAGGACCCTCTCTTTGCCTTGAAAGGCCGTGCAGATGAGCAGCAGAGAGAGGAGTGCATACTTAAGTGTCCAAGGAGAGGCCCAGGGCATCAGTGCTGTGGAAGGCTAGAGCCCAGAGATGTGTCCCTGGACTGAGAAAGTGGTATTCAGCACGTCACCATGAGACTGGGAGCTCCCTGGGGGCAGGAGAGAACTGTGATTCCCCTTGCATCTCCCTATCCAGTCCTTACAGAGCCCTGCCCACAGCAGGCAGAGCCTGTCATCTCCGGGTGTGGGTCCTAACCATCTGGGCCTCTGTGTCCTTCTCCATCACACCAGAGCAGCCATTCAGTGAGGCTCAGAGACAGGCAGCTGAAAAGTGCTCCAATTCACCACGGGAAGGAGGAAGGCTTGGCTTAGGGGTCAGACAAACTGGTGTTTCAGTTTCAGCGTTGCCACATATCAGCTGTGTGACCTTGGCCCCATCACTTGAGCTCTCTGGGCTCTCATTTTCTCATGTGTATGGTGGGGAAAACAGTGAGGGAAGCTGTGACAGACAAGTAGGGAGCAGGTCCAGAAAGCCAGCAGGCAGTTGACGGTGGCCATTATTGCCTCCCCTGGTCCCTTCCTCTCACATTACTCAATACCATTTTCCATGGGGTGGTGGACACAGCGGCCATTTCCTTTGCATTTAACTCACTCAAATTTTAACAATTTTTTAAAGAAATGAAGCAAAACACAGATAACCATTTAGAATCATGGCTCCATAATCCAGGAATTCTCCTTCTGACGCAATCTGTTCAGCAATTATTTTGTGAAGTGGGAGGGAGAGCATCATGGGTAAATGTGTATGCAGATTCCCAGGGAGGAGGTGAAAGGATTGGTCTTTTCGCCCCAGAAACGTCAGCATGTGTCCCAGTTTGGGAACATCATGCCCTGAGTCTTGGTGAGCTCCAGAGGAGAGGTCTTCCACGCTGAGGCAGGTGCTAGTGGGGAGTGGGGTGAGGGACAGCCAAGTCAGAACAAAGGCTTCAGTTTACTGTTGTTAAAATGGCCAGTGGATGTCCTCTGGGGACAGCCATGCCCAGGGACCCAGGAATTGGGCTGGGTCATTTACCCGATGTCTTGGAAACAGCTGAGTTTAGGGTCAAGCTCTGACTCTGAGAAGCTCTTAGCCTCTCAGGACCTCAGTCTCCCTAGCTGTAAAATGGGTCACGGTAGTACTTACCTCATCCTTGGGTGATGAGGAATGAGTGAGCGTGCCTGGCAGAGCTCAGCACCATTTCTGGCCCATGGGAAGGGCTGAGCACACAGAAGCCTGGCAATAATCCCAGCAGAGGAAGCATGGACTGTCTTGACACGCTGCTGAGAGAAAGCAGAGAAAAGAGCCGAGAGTTCTGCCCACGATCAGAAGGACTTCTCGTAGGAGGTGGCATTCCCACAGCATTCCCATAGGAGATGGTGTTTGAGCTGGGCCTGGGATGAGGAGGAGCTGGATTCCCATAGGGAGGGGTGCAGGAATGAAAGCCCATTTCCTGAAGCTGCCTGCGAGGACTGTCGTAAGGTTTAAATGAATGCGAGGTCCTTTGCACAGGGCTTGGTGCACGGTAGGTGCTCAATCCACCTGGCCCTGTCTCAGGGCCCAGGGCTTAGGGAGTGTGCACATCCCCCTCTCACAGGGCTTGGCACACAGTAGGTGCTGAATACATACTCTCCTCTCACAAGGGTCAGCACCTCCTAAGCGCACTATACACGTTCCTCTCAGAGACTGGCACACGGTAGATGCCCAATGCGTGTTGCCCTCACACAGGACGTGGCACACAGCCATGTTCAGTACATGCCAACGACTCTCCCCTTCTCATCCTTCTTCAAGAGCAGGGACCGTGTCTTCTCCTTGATGCCCCACTGCAGCTCACCCACGGCTGAAAGCACAGTAGGTGCTCAGGAAATGTGCGCTGAATGGACCTCGCCCCTCCTCCCTCCCAGCCAGGCTGAGCACAGTGAATGAGGGGCACACAGGCGAGCCGAGGGAGGGCAACTTCTCCACGTCCTTGGACCTCGACTTGACGTGTGAGTGCGATAACAGCCCTGGAGCCTGCTTCCCCAGCTCTCTGGGGTTAATAATCTGACTGCAGTTACTGCCTCACTAACCTGCCCATGAGCTCCCTGCTGGAGACCGCAGGTATGCCACTGCCACCTGTCTGCCTCCTCTCTCCCTCCTTCCCGCTTTCCTGGGAAGGAGCCAGGCCAGACGGGCTGTATAGGGCACCTCTCAGCCCCATCCCAGGGCCAGCGCTCAACTCTGAGTGATGGAGGATCGGCAAAGGGAAGTTATCCAATATGCCGTTAGAATGAGGCACATAAGGTGCCATGACCAGGAGGGGACTGGGGCCCGTGAGGACACCTTGCCCCCTGACACTGGGAATCTGGGTGCCTCATTCAATCACATTTGTCTTAAGCATTTATTCCCACCAAGCCCAGGGCTTGGTGCTAGGGATCCTGATGGTCCCTGATCTCCAGGAGCCACTGTCCACTGGGGGAGGCAGATTTTTATGGAGGTGCATAATGCAGGCAGGAAGTGCTCCCATCTCCCAGAAAGTTTGGTTGGCCCTACCCGGAGGCATTGGGAGGCTTCGCTGAGAAGGTGACATCTGAGTTGGGCCTTAGTGGCTGCATAAGATTAGTCCAGAAGAGAAGGCGACGAAGTGTGTATCAGGTAGTGGGAACAGGCGATGCAAGGTGTGGAGATGTGAAAGGGCGTGAAGGTGGGGACGGGCCACTTGCCCCCTTGACCCATCTTTCTGGCCCACATGGATGCACCAGCTTCTCCATTTCTTAGAGCCTGAGGAGGAGGAGAGAAAAATCACTGTGTTCCAAGGCATGCACCTGCCACTAACGCAGAGTTGGAGGGGTTCTCAGAGATCATCTAGCATCTGGAATAGTAAAGAGGGTTTAATTTCAATGTCAACCCCAACCACCTGGGAGGGCTGCACTACCTGGGGAGGTGGGCGCAGGAAAGCTCTCAGGTCATTCTGGGGTTCAGTGGGAAGCAGTGCTGTGATGGATTAGCAATGTCTCCCAGGGGAACACTATGGGAGGGTGGCAGCTCTGATCTGGTCCACTCTGCTCATTCACACATGTGGAAACTGAAGCCCAAAGAGGGCAAGTCACCCATCCAAGGACACACAGAGCCAGGGAGAGATGCCAGATCTCCTCTCCCAGTCCAGGGCGTTTTCCATTAGACCAATGGTTCTCAAACTTGAGCATGCATCAGAATCGCCTGGAAGAGCCTGTTAAAACATAGATTCTGGGCCCACCCCCAGGTCTTCCAATTCTGAAGTTTACACTTCTAATAAGCTCCCAGGTGCTGTGGATGCTGCTGGCCCAGGGACTTGACTTTGAGAACCACTGCTCTA
The DNA here is from genome assembly GCF_057802395.1 of Ceratotherium simum simum. NCBI lineage: Eukaryota > Metazoa > Chordata > Mammalia > Perissodactyla > Rhinocerotidae > Ceratotherium > Ceratotherium simum. The sequence goes on along the minus strand of NC_141921.1, from coordinate 42,199,508 downwards.
CACTAACCTGCTAGGCTGAAAAATAAGGATAATCCCATTTCCGGAAATGGGGACAACCATACCCTCCTGAGCTCCTAGGGTTGTAGAGAAGGGCATGTGGGATCAAGTTTGGGAATGTACACTGTCAGTTGGAGCAGGGGTCCTCAACTTTGGCTGCACATTAGGATCACCTGCTGGACATTAAAAAGTCCTGCTTGAAAAGAAATGATAATTATATGATGAGATGGAGGCATTAGCTAATGCTGTGGTGATATCATCTTGCAATATATAAGTGTATCAAATCAACAGGCACAGCCCAGACCAATTAAATCAGAATCTCTGGGGTAGATCCAGGCATCAGTGTTTTCCAAACCTCCCTGGGTGATTCTAACGTGCGGCCAGCCTTGAGCAACAGTGGGGGACCTCGTTGAAAATTCAAACTCACATTCGGTAGGTCCGGGATGGGAGTGCGAGTCTGCATTTTTAACAAATGCCCAGGTGTTGCCAATTCTGCCGGTCCATGGACCACCCTTTGAGTAGCAAGGTCCAGAGGAGAGAAAGAACCTGCTGTTATCAACTCTGAGGCTGGGCACATTTCAAGATGTTTTAAGTAGGCAGTTAAGTGTTCATCCTCGTCTTTGCCTCCCTCTCTGCTACCAGTGTTACCAGCATGTCATTCTGATTACACTGTTTCCATCCTCTCTGCAGCCCCAGCTGGGGGCATCCGGGGACCACTCCAGAGCTCATCACCCAAGCGCCGCCCCTGCAGGCCCCAAGCTGCTTTGTCAGGCGGGAGCCATGCACACCATCCGCCACCGCTCATTTCCTTCATCTCCATTCTGGTCTTTAGCAAACAGCGTCAGATATGATAGAATTTTGTTTGCAAACCCAGCCTCGAGGCTGGAAATTGACATCTCCCTTTCTCCTGCTGCATCCTTTGCATCCTGCTGTCCTTTTGCCCACGATTCCTCCTTGCCAGTTGCCCACAAGATATGTCAGCCAATTCATGCATTGATTGAGCACCTACTGTGTGCAAAGGGATGAGAGTTTGCTCTATGAACTTGAGCAAGTCTGTTACCCACCCCGACTGAGCAGCTGTGAGTTGAGACCTTGTTTTTGTCACCTTAGTGTCCTTGGAGCCTAGCATGGTGCCTGGCAAGTAGAATGCGCTCATCCAGTATTTGTCAAATGAATGCTGCTGACTGAACGAAGTCAGGACCTCTCAGAACCTTGGTTTCTTTGCCTGTAGAACGGGAGTGGTAGGACCTATTTCATAAAAGTGTAGTGTGGGGCGTACGGTTGTCGGTGGAGGCCTCCAGTGTACAGGTGGATAGACTGATGCCAAGATGTGCAAATAGCGAGTCACTGGAGAAAGGGGAACTAGAACCCAACTCTACCACGCTAAGGAGCCTCCATTCAGGGCAGTGGAGCCATTTGCCTTCCGAGAAGAGTGGCCAGACCAGAAGTGAAGCGGGGTCCTGGAGCTGCGGCCAGGCAGGAGGCCATGTGGGCTGGAGGGGAACGAAGTCAGTGGCAGCCCCCGCCCCGGCAGAGAGAAGTGGCCCAGGAGCCAGGTCAGCTTCTGGTACCTTGAAAGATGGTCTCAGCAGGTAGGGAAGCCAGAGTGAAGTGTGAGCCTTCATTCCCTTTCCTGAAATATATGCTCAGAAAGGTTAGCCAGCAAGAGTGGGTACTGATGCCAAACCGGAGGTTGGCACATTGGGCCAGGCCCTGGCCCAGGGGAGTCCAGTCTAGGACAGCCTTCTCTGTCAGGCAAAAGCAGCCCTTCCGAGGGGCATCCTCACTGTCCACCCCTCTCTCTGAGCATCCCTTGTGCTGTCCAGATCCTTGTTTGTAGCAGCCTGTCCTAGCAACACTGCCTCCACTGGCCCAGGCCAGCTCAGACCCCATCTCCTCCTTGGGTGAGAGGATGGGAGGGTTCCGTGTAGAAACACAACCATGAAGGGCTACAGGCAGGTGCCATTGATGAGACTAAGAAGCCAGGATTATGCATCTCATTGCACCTGGCTCACCCAGACCAGCCTACAGTCAAGAGCCTGGCACTACAGGAGCTCCTGGTCCAGGACACATGTGCCGACACCAGTGGGGGTACATAAAGTCACCTGGGTTCCTCCCCTCTCCACACTCATAGCTTTGGGCCCCTCCCCATGTTCCCCTAAATCAAGGTTAGTCTCTAAGAACTCAACTGTCTGAGATTCAATGAATTTATTATTCTAAGAATCCTTGGCTCTAATGTCCAAAATTTTATGATTATAGGATTCCAAGTTTATTTACCAAGACTCTTTCCATTACAAGTGACAGAAAACCTGTTCCACCTGGCCTTATAGTTGAAAAGTCCAAAAGTAGAACTAGGACTTCAGCCATAGCTTGATCCAGGAACTCAAGTCAAGTCTCTTTCTGTCCCTCAGTTCATGGTGACTTTATTCTTGGAGTCAATGTGGTGGCGTGAGGGCTGCTGGTAACACAAAGCCCATATCCTCTCAGGTTCAAGTCCTGTAGGAGAAATAGTCTCTTTCTGACTTCCTCTAACTTCTCATCCAGGCCCAGCAGTTTGACAAAAAGTCCAGGACTGAATTCTCACTGCCCTGGATTTGCTATGAGTCTGTCCTCGAACCAATCACTGTAGCCAAGGGGATGACAGGATACTCTGATTGGCTTAGGCCTGGGTCACGTGTGCACCCCCCACCCAAATCACATGGCTTGAAGTGGAATGGCGGATCTCCATTGGAAACTGGGGTGCTACTATCAAAAGAATGGTGAACAGACGCAGGAAGGCAAAAACAGAAAGGGTCCACACACTGAGATTCTAGGCTATAAGATCAGTAATCCTCGAGAACTTGACTCAAAGCTGTGAGGGATCCCTAGAGGTCGCCTCTCGGATTTGAGACAATGGGTGGTGCCAGAAGGTGGGAGTGAAGGTAAGTCTTCCCCACTCTCCACCCCTCCGGAGTTAAACAAATGATATGCCCCTTTCCTCCTCTTTTGCATTCACCTGTTGGACCCTGAGTATTCTCTTTGCATTTCTTCTCTGTTGTTATTTTGCAATCAGCATGAATAGGTTTTGGATGGGGAAGGTGGAGAGTTAGCTATAGGCTCTGCGGGTAGCGGCTGCAGGGGAGGAGGCTGAGGGGACCTGTCCAGAGCCCCCTTTGGGGGCAGTCGGCTATCGATTTGAATCTGTATGAGGGAAGGTGGAGGCATAGATGTAGCACAGAAGACTGAATTATTTGTCTCAGGTCTTCACTCTCCTGGAGTGGTATTTTCCATTCACACCCTTGCATGGCTACACAGCGAGCCAAGTCTACTTCCCCGTTGCTGGACTTTGGGCTGGGCCAGGTGACCTGCTCCGGCCAATGGGATGGTAGCAGATATAATGCCTGAGATGTGTTTACCCTCTTGCACTCCTGCCGTAGCCAGAAAAGGAACTTAACCAGGGTAGCCACGGCCCCTTACATGACACATGGAGCAGCCGTGAGCTGACCCACAACCTGAAACAGAGCCCTCCGGTCAGCTTCTAGACCTGGGAGCAAAATGTAAGTGTTACTGTTAAATGCCACGGAGATTTTGAAGTGGTTTGTTATGTAGCGTCTTTGCGGCAAAAGCTGACTGATGAAGGTAGCAGGGAGGACTGGAGGCTCTGGGTGACAGAGAGAGAGAGTGTGCATCAGCCCAGCCCCACAACTGGGCCTTTGGGGACCTCACAGGATTAGGAGATGGGCACCCAGGTTCTTCAGTCCCTTCAGGAAGTGCCATACAATCAGGGGAAAGTCATTCCTTCAACGAGCCTCAACTGTCCCATCTCTAAAATGAGAAGAATAACGTGACCCTGACTTCTGACCTCAGTAGCTGGGTCCTGGAGCAGATGGTTCCAGAACTGCAGGCTCTGCTGCTGCTTATGATCTGCCCCCGCGCTGCCCTCAGCCCTGGCCTGGGAAGTGGCTCCCGCAGAGTCTTCGGGCATCCTCACACCTCGTGCACTCTCACACACAATCTCTATATAGAAAGTAAGTCAGACTGTGATACATGCAGAAATAGATGTGTGAAACTGTTCTAGGAGCAAGAAAGAGAGCGAGCTGAAGACTTTTTGGGGGAAAGAGTAGGGGCAGGGTGGGGGTGGTTTCATCATGGAAGGGATGAGTACTTAAGGATGAGTAATATTTCAGCTGGTGGAGAAGAAGAGAAAGAGTATTTCAGGCAGATGGAGTGACGGGAGTGAAGGCGTGAAGGGGCCTGGCGTGTGTGAGCGATGAGGGGCTAGCTCTTCAGCTAGGAGCCGAGCTGGGGCTGCTGGGGTGGGGAGTGGGCTGCAGGTGACGGGGTTGGAGAGAAGCCATGGAGGAGGAAAGGGCCTTGAGTGCCATACGCCCTGTCGGGGCTGTGTCCTGCGGGCAGCCAGGAGGGGTGGGGACATGGGGTGCTTGGAGCAGCAGACCCTCCTGCAGGGAACAGTGGGAGTCGTCCAGGCTTCCTGGGTCTCCTGGGAGCTCTCTTGGCTTCCCCTAGTCCCTCCTACCGGGCCTGGGGGAGAGTAAGGCCTGGATTCTGGGCCTCTGTAGGCGCCCAGGCCCTGGGAGCCGGGCAAAGTGAGCAGGTTTGGGAGCAGGAAGATCTGGGGAGTCTGCTGGAGTTAAAGAGGAATCTTTTGAAATAAATGGTTGGGTGAGAGAGGGCAAGTTTCCAGCTAAGAGGAGGCGAGAGGATGGGAGGTGAGCTTACCCGGGTCGTGGCATCAGAGCAGACTACCTGAGCCTTAGATGGGGCCCCACTCCCACCTCCTCTCACCTCGTACACATGTGGCTGCAGTGGGGAACCCTGAGGCCCGGCAATCAGTCAGACCTAGGTTCAAATCCTGGCTCTGCCATTTACTAGCTGTTTGACCTTGGACTAGCGACCTAACCTCTCTCAGTCACCTCTTTTGTGAAACAGGGACTATAATCTCCACTTTCTGAGATTGTCGTAGAGATTAAATAATAATAGCTGACATTGACTGGGCTTTTGTCACATCTAGGTACTGATCTCAGTACCTTCCAGGCACCTCCTAACTCCTCAGCCCAGCCTTAGGAAGGAGGCACTACCATAAGCCCCCTTTACAGACGAGGAAACTGAAGCACAGAAAGGTTAGGTGACTTTCCCCAAGTCACAGAGCTAATAAGTGGCAGAGCTGGGATTTGAACCCAGGTCACCTGGCTCCAGGTCTTGTGCTCTGAACCCACACGCTCTATGTGAGATGATACGAGCAAGTCACACATCACGTGTGGGACACATACAAAGATGTTGGCTGCTATCTTGTTATTTAAATCCTACCAAAAACTATTTAGGAGAATAAACAATTTCTGGGAGACAAGTCCCAGGGAGACCTCCACGGGCTAGAGGAGTACGTTTCTCTAAATTCCCTTGACACAAAATGAGATGGAGCAAGGCAATGTCATTGCCCGGGGACTGCTGCGTGCCAGGCACACTACACATGCCATCTTCTTGGATCCTCACAGCTACTCCTTGGGGCGAATGTTGTCTCCATTTTACAGGTGAGGCCACTGAGACTCAGAGGGCTGAGGCAACTTGGCAACATCACCCGGCCAGTAAGTGACGTAGCTATAAATGGAGTCAAATCTATCTGACTCCAAACTCGCCGCTCTTAACCACCTGCACTGCGGCTCCTTGATTATCCATGGATTAAAATGACGATGATCACAAAATCCCCAGGGGATGAGGGGAAGCCCTCTGTACTTGGCCCAGTAATGCCTGGTCCCACGTGTGACAGTCTGGTTCTGTTTTCCTGATTTCCCAAACATGATGAGCATCAGCTGACCCCAGGCTGCCCAGACACGCAGTGGGAAAGGAAGGATTAGAAAGCACATAGAATGTAACAATCCAGGTGGGGAGATGAAGTCAGCTTAGAGTTTTAAAGGAAAATCAAAAGAAAAAAGCATCTGCTAAATAATCCATCTCAGGCCAAAAAGGAATGGATCATACCGCCTCTGGCCTCCTTGCTCCACGTGTGATGAAGTGCTACTGTCCCCAGCAGAGCGAAGGGACAAGACAGTGTGGGCTCGGAAGTCAGCTGGGCCTCACAAACCCTGACCTCTCTGAGCCGTATTCTCCTCATCTGTAAAAGGGAGATGATTATTCTCCAAGGGCTATTGTGAAGATTAAAGAGGATGGTGCATGTAAAACTCTTGGTACGGGGCTTGTCACACAGTAAGTGCTCAATAAATGCTTACTGTGGTCATTATCAAGGGAAGGGATAAGTGTGAAGGATGAAGGTGGGGAGTTTGGGAGTGTAGGGGGAGAGACACAAAAGAAGGAGGAGGAGGGTAAGGGGAGAGGGAGAGGAGGAGGAGGAGCAGGGTAAAGAGAGAGGGTGAGGAGGAGGAAAAGGAGGAAGACGGTAAGGGGAGAGGAGGAGGGTAAAGAGAGAGGGAGAGGAGAAGAGGGAGGAGGGTAAGGGGACATGCCGCCAGCCCAGCTCCCCAGGCACAAGAGCCGTGCTGGCCTGGCCCAGGCTACTCCCCACATGGTCATTAAGACTACTCAGGCATTCGTCCTGCATCCTGCTGCCACATCTGCCAGATGTGGCCCTGGATGCCAGCAAGAACAGATGTCCCCAGACGTGCCCAGCTGCAAAATGAGGACCCAGAGGTGTCGTGAAGGACACAGAGGCCTTGGAGGGCTGGCCAAAAGGATAGTTCTGTCAGGAGGCAACCACCCCACTGTGGTCACTGCCCTGGCCCTCAGTCTCCCCGCTGACAAATGAGAAGCTAGGAGAATACCTGGCATTTTGTGTCAGGTGATGCCAATCCCATGATGTGTCCACAGCCAGCAGCCCTGACCCCTACATCTTGTCCTGGAAGCTTTGGGTATGACCTGCCCTCCTGGGTCCTGAAAACTGTCCCGCCATTTTGTAGGATGGCCTTTCTAGCTTCCATGGGTGAATCTTGTCAGACAAAGCAATTCTCAAATTGGAACGTGAGCTCTGTCGTAGAATGTTTCCCTTGGTAGGCTGGGGCTCAGAGAGAGGCAGTGACTTCTCTAAAGATGAACAGGGAGATTAGTTTACCTGTATTTTACACCTAGGATGAGACCTGAGTGCCACAGTAGGGGGCTCTGAGAGTGCACACCCAACAGGGACCTAGTTCATCGGGGAGCAGTAGAGTAGAGCAGATAAATGTGGTATCTTCAACATAAGGTAAACCTTGGTTCAAATCCTCTCCACCGTTGAGTCTTTCTGTGACTTTAACCAAGTCCCTTAACCTCTCTGACCCTCAAGTTTTCCATTTGTAAAATTGGAATAATAATGTAATAAAGAACTTGGGCTATAGAATTAAATTGCCTAGGGTTGAGTTCTCAGTATTTACCTGCTGTGTGACCTGAAGCAACTTATTCTCTGAGCCTCAATTTCCTCACCTGGAAATGAGGATGATAAGAAGACTCACCTCATGGGGTGGTTGCAAGTTTAAATGAAGTAATACATATATAGGGCCTGGCACTCAATAAATGGCAGCCATTAATTATTATCAGTGCTGATGTTAGTAGCATCCCTTGCTGCATAAAAGGTATTTTCACTGCCTGGGCATTGACGATCTGTCTACCAGCCCTTCATTCCAGCTTAGAGGCCCTGGCCACAGAGTTCTCTGGCACAGAACATTCCCTGACCTGCCCACACTGGATGTGCTGGAATGGGAGCTGGCAGTGGAGCAGCCCATCAGAGCCACACAGATTTCTGACTGGGAAAATGCCAGAAAAGCTCTTTCTTGCTGTCACTGCAGAAGCCCAGATGGAGCCTGGTGGTCAGGGTTAAAGCTGGCCCAGCTCCTGGCGCCAGAGGGCCAGCCAGGCTGACTGGGGCAGGGGGAGGTGCTGGCCAACTTGTGCCAGGAAGCCAAGGCCAGAGGGACAAAGGGACAGGGCAGAGTGAGGAGATGGGGTTGGGATTCTGTGCTGAGTCACGGAAGAGCTCACACACAGGCAGGTGCACCAGGAGCCTTAGGAATTCCTGAGGAGGGGCTGGGAGACAGGACCTATGTGTGGTCCTACCCTCTAATGCTTGGGCAGCCCCACTGGGCACTCAGAAACCCCCACCAGTTGTTACTGAGTTATTCTTGAACCTCGGCATTGCTCACACCGAGTGTCATACCCCGTCCAGGGATCCGATTCGGTGGCCAAGTCCGCATCTCTCGTCTGTCTGCCTTTGCCTCAACCGTGGCCCAGGTGTTTGGAGGCCGGCATCAGCCACTGTCCATGGTCCTGAAGCACACCACCAACGAGGACTGTGCTGAGGACTTCTACCCAGCTTCTCCCAGGAGTTCTGCACCAGGTGATGATCTTTATTTCCTATCTTGATAAAAGATATTGGTTTCTTTGGATGATGCAGAACCAACATAACTCTAGACTTAACTATTCGTATAACTGATTTCATGTTCTTTTGACAATTCCATCACATTTACAACTGCTGCCATTCACATCCTTGAAAAATTGGTGATTCCATGTTCCCCATGGCCTCCTACTCATTCTAAACTTATCCCTCTGCTCATACTCTCCTGGAAGATCACAGTTAGAGGGGCTCTAGGGCTCTTCTAGACTCGCGCCCTCATTTGTCAGGTCGGAACAAGAGGCCAGAGCCAGAAGGGCACCAAGACCACAGTGTAAGTTAGAGTGAACTTGGGGTCAGCATCCAGGTCCCCTGACTCCCCACCTACCTCATTCCCCATGCCCCACACTTCCACTCCCCTGCCAAGGGAAAGGGGACCTGCAGGCAGCATGGAATCTCCTTCCAGGGCTCTTTCCATATTGAACACAATAGCTACCATCTATTTCCAGCTCACTTTGTGCTACTTACTGTGCTGCTATGTGCTTCTGCACAGCATCTCCCTCTTTGGGGAGGCGTGGCCACTGTCCCCAATTTATAGGTAAGGAAATGAACTCAGAGACATGAAGGAATTTTCCCAAAGCCACAAAGCTAGTATGTGACTGAGCTGAGATTAAAACCAGAACTTTGGGGGTATTTCTGACCTCTCCCTGTCAAGTCAGTCCTAACAATTAGACCCTTAGGGAAGCTACTTAAAATCCTCAACCTGGAGGTTATATTCTCTCCCACACAATGGAACAGTTTTTGGCTAGTGCCACCCTGCCCAGATCTTCGGCAGGGTCCTGCTCTTCCCTGCCAGTGCTTTGGTCCTGCTATGTCCAATGCCCCTTGAGGTCTAACCCTTCATTAACTTTAACTCTTGAAGGCCTCAGCCATACTTGGTCTTCTACAGATGTTGGGGTCAGAGCAAAGGCCCCCTAGAAACATGGATGGGGATGAAGGGACTGTCGTGTTGGGAAAGGATTATGCAGCAGCGTGAATACTGATGAAGCTGTAATTGGCTCCCTCTTTCAGAGCCGGGGTGTCTGCAGGCCCAGGCACTGGGGCTAATTGTTGCAGGCAATTAATAACTTGGATTGTATTCACTCTGGCGCAGGCTGCCTGCTCCCTTGGAGAAGGCAGGCAAGGCTGGGAAAGGAGAGCTCAGCCTGGCTGCAGAATTCTGGAGGAGGCAGGAGTGGAGGGCTGCCATCTGTCCAGCCTCCCCCAGGCCCTGTCTGCAGCGTCCCCATCCCAGTCTGGCCCTTCCGTCTTCAGACCTCTCTCTCTTCTCTTGAATTATTTGCTCCTCTATCCTCTTCCCTCATAAACTCATATTCACCTCCTGTGCAGAGCTCCAGGGAGGAGGGGGTTGGGGAGAGGAAAGATGGTGTCTTGGGAGAAACTCAGGACTGAAACCTGGGAGGCCTGGGTCCAACCCAAGCTGTTCCACTAACTTGCTACATGACCTTGAGTTGGAAATTCACTCACCATGAACTTGGGCAAGTTTCCCGAGCTTTTTTGCATCCATTATTTCACATGAAATGCAATCAACCCTGAAAGTCATGGAAACAGGAATCGATAATTCTGTCTTTCATGCATCTCTCTAACTGTATATAACTATATATATAAGACTAATTATCAAACTGTTACCTATAAATCTGTGCCCCATCTCAGCCTAAAAGATAATTGCAGATATTTTATAGTCAGAGGTCATTATTACTCCATTTTGCAGTTGAGGAAACTGAGTCTCAGGAAGTGAAGTGACTTGCCCAAGGTCACACAGCTAATCAAGGGCACATAGAAAAATGATGCTCAGCTTCCTGAATCTAGAGCTCTTTCCAGCACACCCCGATTCACTTGCCTCTACCCAGTGGCTTCCTGGAGAAGGTGAGATTGCAGCTTGGGGCCAAAGTCAGTGTGTTGGCAGACTGAAGAAAGAATTACTCATAAATGTAATTACTCAGTTCCCTGACGCTGGGACAATGGAGAAACTGTCTTAATCTATCGCATTTTTAGAGATAAACACCCTCAACCCTCCCCATACACTCTTCCCCTCAGCTGCCCAACCATCTGGTGAGAGGACTTGATTTATACATAGTCCTCCTCACTAGGGGTGGGGCGAAGAAGTAAGAGATGTTATGGTCACCTCTAGGTCATCTCTTGCCCAGCAGGTAATAACAATAAGCTAATATTTATTTAGAGCTCGGTTTGTGCCATGTACTGTGCTAAATGCTGTTTTTGCCCTGAGATTCTCTCATTTAACAAACCCTTTATAACCACTACTATGAGATAGGTACTTTTACCATCCTCATTTTATAAACAAGATGACGGGGCTCAGCAAGGTGAAGTGACTTTTCCAATGTCACATAGCTGGGAAGGGAGGGAACAGAAATATGGCCTGGGAGTGGTGGAATCAGAGGCTGGGCTCAGAGTCCCTGCTTCAGACATAGTTGGAGAGAAAATAGAAATAAAAGGATGAAAGCTAAGGACAAAGCAGCCCTTTATAGCTCAAACACCTTACAAAAGAAGGCTTTTCAATTAGTAGTGAAGACAGATTATAAGGGAAGCCACTCATCGGCAGCAAGAGGCATTTAAATCAGACCCGGGAAGATCTTCCACCAGACAGCACTGGAGTGGGGGCCAGGCAGGATGTAGAAGCTCTTCTCTGCAGCCTTTTAGTTGGGCGGATCTTTTGGCCACTGGAGTCATCTTTAATTACCACCTAGAGGTAAAGAAAGCTTCAGGGAAGTGCCCAGAGGTTGCGCAGGGATCTCTGAGTCTGGTATTCCCAGGCCCCTGTAAACAGGCGTCCTGCAGGCAGAGCTGGGAGTGAAGGGAAGGAAGTCTGAGGATGAGGCCCCAGGAGGAGGATTCTCATGACTTTCCACACCCGCGCTGGCTCCTGCTGCCAGCACCGGTTCTCCTTTATGGCAGGCATATTTCAAAGACCCGGTTCCATTTGCATTTTTAAAACCCCGCTGATGGCCTGGGAAAATTGCATCCTTCCAGTGTTCCTGGGTACCACACTTGCCACCTCCTCCCCCACTCCACTGGGCCTCTGCCCCTGTACCCTCTGTTCCCAGAAGATCCCCAACCAAGGGCAGAGCAAGCCCAGCTCCCACTGAAGATCATCTGGAGGTCCCAGGAGGCCAGGGAGGGCTCTGAGGGGGGTGTAGCCATGGTGGCCCCGGCTATGGCCAGCTAGGCAGCATGAAGCTAGGACCCAAATCCACTAAAAATAGTTACCAGGGGAGTGGGGGCCATGTCTCCAGGCGTGGGCTGAGGTGACACAGTGCCACAGGGCACACCAATGGCATTCTCTATGGATTTGTCAGACTGAGAGGCACAGTGCAGGAGCCTTGGTGAACTTTGAGAAGGCTCCTGGAAGCAGCCTTCAAACTAACTGAAGAGTCAGCCATTCACCCAGCAAGAAAAACCTTTGGCTCTCAGCTGAGCTTGGGAACGCACTTTGTGTCTCCCCCGTTGCTCCCTTAAAAACAAGTCTTTCCCTGTTCTCCTTCCTCCCATCCTCTCCCATGGTTCCACGTTCTCTGCTTCCCTCTGGGATGTAGCAGGAGGGACTGGGAGTTTGCAGGGCGGTGCTTGTTCTGTTCCTCTGTACTCGCATGTCAGATTTGGCCTCTGATCTTGGGGCAACAACACGCACACTCTCCACTTCTCTGGAGAGGTCTCCTGTCTCTTGCTCTCCCTTTGCAGCTAGGGGTGGCACCATTCACGCCAAGAGCTGCCCGCAATCTTAATGTCTTTGAGGCCGGATGGAGCTGCTGGGAGTCCTCTGATAGGCTTTGTCAGCCTGGCAGTGGCTCCCCTGACAATCCTGAGCACATGGGGAGTGAGTGCCAGGGTAGGGACATTGGCTCGGGCCATTTGCTTCTACACAGATAAGCTCTCAGGGCATCCAGGGTTATAAATACCAATGTGTCCAGTTGGCAGCCAGCCAGTGGCTACAGCTCCCAAGGATTTCACACCACAGAGACAGAGCAGAAGCGGCAAGTGAGAAACAGAGCAGGAGCTCCACTCAGCACCTGGAAGCTGGAGATGCCTCCAACTCAGTTTTCCTCTATTAGAAAGAAGGGCTGGGGAAACGGACATGGGTTGAGCTCCTGTGTGTATGAGGCTTGGTGTTTCATTTGAGGCTCTCCCGTGTTCTTATTCTCCCATAACCTGGGAACTTCCTGAAGGAAGGGCTTGTGTTTCATCTCTCTCTCTTCCCCGTTCTTCTCTCAGCACACACTCTGAGGATGTATGGTAAACATCCGGCTCACCCCTCACACAACAGTGGCAGTGGCCTCCCTTCTTCCTGGCTCCCATAAGTAAAATCTCTCAATCCTGCAGCTGGGAGCTGGCGGCTGGTCCCCTTTTGAGGCCTCCCCCTTAGCTTTCCTTGGGTGACACCAATACCGATGCCCTCTGAGCCCTGGTTGAGAGAAATGGACCAGGCACTGGCCTTGGCTCCCCAGCCCCTTCTCCTTGTGGCCTTCCGGCCAGGGGTATCAGGCAGACCGTGTGCGACAGCTGGAGCGATGCGCCGTCCCAGGGGCTGGCATCGCTCTGGGCTCTGGCGCCAGAGAGGTGAAAGGAGGAGGGAGAAGGGATGGCGCCAGCAGCCTGAGCTTGGCAGCTCCCTCCGGAGGAGAGCCGGGGATGCCCTCGAAAGTCCAGGAGGCTGGTGACCTGCCAAGGCTGGGCGGACCGGGAGAGGGGCGCAGGCAGGGAGAGACGTGGGAAACTCGGGGGCAGGGCAGGGCAGGGCAGGGCAGGGCAGGGCAGAGGGCCCGGCCTGGGCTGTTTGTAGAGGCGGGAACTGACCCCCAGAGGTCGCTGCGCCGCTCGAAGCCCCCTCCCGCGGGCGCTGGAAGCCCGGTTGTACCACCGCGCGGCTCCCGCAGGGGGACCGGCGGCCACGGCGGCGCCTGGCGGCGGGATCCAGAGACAGCAGCGCGCGGCGGAGCGCCGGCTCTCGCTGGCCATTGACGCGGGACCTGGCAGCGCGGAGGCCGGAGGCGCCAGTGGCTGGGGAGGGCGGCACGGCTCCAGAGCCTGCCCCGGACACCCCCAACCCCCGTGGTAGGAGCCAGGACCCAAACAAAGGCTGGCGGCTAATAAAAGGCGGCGGCGGCGCCAAGTGCTCTGGATTGCGCGCTGGGGACCGGGATCTGCGCTAGGCTGTGCGCGGTCTGTGCTCTCTGCAGCGGAGCGGGGAATCTCGGCCTCCTGCAGCTCGGAAGAGCTTCTCTCTGCGACTCTCTCGAGGCGACAGGTCCCTTTGGCGGCAGTCCCCGGCCCCTCCGGCGCGCCTCCCTTCCGCGCCCGCGGCTCAGCCAGCTCAACTTGGCCAGCTGAGGTGAGTGCGACAACCGCTGGGCGCCATCCGGGTCGGGGCTGGGGGATGCATTGCTCGGAGGAGGGGGGCAAGTCCTTCTGGCCGCCCCCACCCCGGCCTGCGCGGGGCTGTATGTGAAGTTCTCCCGCTGTCCAGTTATCCCAGGATGCGGGCTTCCGACCCCCCAGGAAAGCTGGCTGGTGGGGGGCAGAGCCCAGAGCTTGCCCCCCGTGGCCGAGCCCCAGCTCCACACCAACTCCCCGTGGGGCCCGAGGACCCTTGGTCTGCACCAGCCAGTTGGATGTCCACAAACGGCAAGGCTTACCACCTCCGGGGAGGCTTCAGACCTCCGGCCCCCTGCTGGTCCCCGCGGGTGGATGACTGATTCCATAAAAGTTGAGCGTCAGTCTGAAGCCGTCTGAGATCGGACTCTTGGCCAAGAGGGAGGGGACGGGAAAAGGTTGATGACCTCCTCTGCATCTACTCCCTACCTTAGCGCACTCGTGCTCTCGGCGGGACGTTTCCTGAGTCCTGGGGCCAAATTAACCTGGCTGCAAGTCCAGCTGGGCGCGCGGGAGCTCTGGGGCAGACCGAGCGGGCGATAGAAGCCGAGCGCGAGAGCGTCCCCAGGCTCTGCCGAGAACGCCAGTGAGGGTGGAGGTGGGATGGGCAGCCGGGCAGTGGCGGCGCTGAGGGTCAGGGGAAGATTCCTGTCGCGAGCGGCTCCGAGTCCCGTGAGACAACCCCGCCGCTGGGAAAACTTTTCCCAACTCCCAACGGGAGCCCGCAGCTGGGCTAGGAATGCGCCTCCTTGAAGGCTTCCTTTCCCCGCCCATCTCTGCTCCACAGCCTGCGCCAGCTTCCCACGCTCCCTCCTGGGGCTGGGCGCAGGTCCCCTCCCGTCCACGCCCCGGGTCAGCACCGCGGACAGCGCCTCGAGGCCGCCTTGGAGACTCACAGCACCCCGCGCGTGCCCACCGACCCACGCACACAGACCTACAGTCCACGCGCACACTCGCACAGATCTACAGACCACCTGCAAACCATCCCCACGCAGATTCATAGTCCACTCACGCAAATATACATACACCCACCGTCCACACGATCCACACACAGAGGGAAGACCCATGCGCACGTGGACAACAGATCTTCCCATACCAGCAATCCGGGCAGCGTCTTCACTCCAGGTCCTGCTATCTCTGGGCACCTGACTAAGCCCCAGACTCCAGAGCTCACCGCCCCGTGCTCACCCCGATGCCCAGTGACTCAGAGCCACTCAGGCTCCCAAGCACACACACACACTTCCGGGAAAGCAGCGTTGAAGAGCGAACACTCCCCCGCACCCCAGTGCAGACCTGGGCAGGAACCAGGACATACGCTACATGCGGGGGAGGAGTCTGTGGCCCAGTGGAAGTTGCGGGCAGAAGCCCAGCCTTACAGAATCTTGGTTTTTTAGGCTCAGAGTCCATTTTGCTCAGCTCACCACCCCAAGTCCTGCTCCCCTTCCTCAGACCTTACTCTAGACAAATCTTCTACAACCAAGGTCCACACCGCTCTCTCTCTGCAACATTCTTTGTTTGCACTTTCTGTCTCTTTGTTTCCCTGCTCTGTTCCCCTCCCCCATGTCTATCTTGCACCCCCCCCCCTTTTTTGTCTTTCTCAGTCCCACCTTCCCAGCTGCCTTCACTCTTTCCCTAATTTTCCCACAGCTTGGGTCTAACCCAGTCAGTCTACTCGGATGCTGGCACAGCTGACACTTGGGGGAGCTGACTGCATTCTCCTGGCAGATACCACCCCCCACTCTTCTCTCTTTGGAAGTCTGATCCCCCCTCATGAGAAGCTTCTACCCCCTCCCCTGGAAAATCTCCAGGGCCAGGTGCCCCAGATCCCCCACAGTCTCTCCAAGGGATCAGGATTCCCTGGTTTCCCAACACCCCGGGGATTTTGAAGGATCTGGTACCCATGCCCTGGCTTGCGCTTTGACACCTCTCCTGCAGTTGCTCTTAAAATCCAGAAACTGTATTGAAAGAGGAAGTATCCCAGCATGATGTGATGGAAGGAGCACTGGAGTGGAAGTGGGGAGACCTGGTTGCTAGTCTCAGTTTGGCCACAGACTCCCAGTGTGTCCCTTGGGCAAATCACTTCCCTTCTCTGAGCCTCAGGTGTCCCATCTGTGCAAAGACAGGGCTGGTTGAGGTGACCTTCGAGGGTCCCTCTTTGGCCCTAATAATGTGGGACATTGACTCTCATGAGTCTCTTTATTTTAGTGTGCGTGGGATGGAAAATTGTGGTTCTAACCCTAGAGGTTATGGTACCTAGCCCCTTCCTCAGAGCACCCGCCACGGGTGCAGTCATCCTGTGCCCTGAGCTAGGAATGTTCAGATGACTTCCTTTATAAAACCAGAGATGTCAAGTGATTTTCTAGAGGTCACATCGCTGAAGTGCCATCTTCACAGGGACAGGCATTGATTCTACTGTCAGTATATCCTCTGCATGAACCACTGGTTCTGCTGGTGCATGCTTGGTGAATGAATAAATGAATGAACGAATAAATAGAAGAGTAGGGACTAAAACCTGGATCTCCTGACCCTCAGAATCTTGGAATTATGGGTTAATCCCCTTTCTCTGATACTATAGACACGTTCCCCTTGTCTCCTCTTCTCCCCTTCCACTCGCCTGGTTATTCAAGGCAAGTTGGAGTTGTCTGAGTTAAGACCCTTCTTCCCTTAAGGCAGACACTGGGCTGGTTGTAAATGACACAGAGAAAGGACTAGCTGAGAACAGCTTTAGAGGCCCCGCCTGGGAGTAGGGGCTTGGCCATCAGCCCCTAGTTGCTAAGACTTGGCCAAGTAGGCTGTCTGTGTGCAGCTGGCCAGGATCTGAAGCTGGGAGGGGAGATAGTCATTGCTACCATTTGGTTGAGCAGCCACTTCTTACAGCCCCATGAGCTGGGTATGGCAAAAATCGCCTTTATAGATGAGCAAAGTGAGATGCTGAAAGATAAGGTGGTTTTCCTGAGGGCCATCAGCCAGCCCACCGTCAGTCATAAAAGTAGGCACCCAGAAATGGTGGTGGTGGTGACAGCAATGGCGATAATGACATTATTGGTGTTGGTGATGATGTTAGCATTATTTTGATTGGAAGCTCAACGATTGGCCTCCTTAGTTCCCTTCCCCCTCTTTGAAATTGTTTCCCCACCTGAACCTCTCCTATACTTCTCCCCCCATCCAATACGGAGAAATCGAACGCTGGGAGAGTGAGGCAGAGGTAGCCAATTGTCCGTCAGTCCTAGCTGAGGGAGAGGGCTTGTCATTTGAAATCCTCCTCCACCTGCCCACCCTCCCCCACCCTAGCATGTCTCCTGCCAGAGGAGCTGGAAGCGGTGTCAAAGTCTGTCAAAACACCCTTCCAAGCTGGGTTCCAAACGCAAAGCCCAGGGAAAATAAATAAAGAGAACAGTGTCAGCCCGAAATAGAAACATGCACCAGCTCACAAATATGCATGTTTTCCAAAAGTCGCATTTCACGGGCAGACAGTGTGGCTCATGCTCCACTGCTCGACAAAGGCTAGAGGCATGGACACTGCTGGGACTGGTCCAGGGAAGGTGGCAGAGCTTCCCCCAGCGAGCTCACTGCCTGCCTGGCCACCCAGAGACCAGACGACCTCTCTTGCTCCTCACCAGCTAGAAGGTACATGAGTAGGAGGGCTGCAATTAATATGGCTGTGTGGTAGTCAAAGCTCTTTGGAAATGGGCACCAGACAAGGCTGATGGGCTTACAATGGGAACAGCAGGCTGGTAATAACAATAGCAATAATAATAGCTGCCATTTGTTGAGTACCTACTGTGTGCTAGGTAGTAAGCACTTACATGTACTATCCCAACCTTGCAACCATCTCCTGGCATGTGGATTGTTATCCCCATTTAATATTTAGGGAAACCAATGTTCAGAGAAGTGAAGAGGCTTGCTCAAGGCCACACAGCTATAAGAGGCCAAGTTGGGGTCAGATTTTGATTTGAATGAAGCAAGCCCCTGTTTTACCCAGTACTCTGCATTGTTCCTGGTATTCATTCATTCATTCATTCAATAAGCATTTTTTGTCAAGAAACCATTTATGTGATGGTTTTCAAAAGAATGTAAATTCCTCTGCTGGCCAGGCCAGGGGTGAAGGGCAGTACTGTCAACCGAGTTTAGCTCTGGCATGTCTCAGTGGCTCCCAGGAGGGATACTTGAGGCTTCTGGGCTGGGGCTGGGACTGGGTGCCTCACCTCTGCATCTCGGAGTCTGACCTCAACCGTGAGAGTCAGAACCTGTCTGCCTGGGATGTGGACTCAGGTGGGAGCCCCACTGTGGGGCTTGGACTATGGAAAACAATTTAACTTCCTAAGAGGTCAGAGCTGCGAGAGGCCTCTGCACATTGGGAAGTTACTTCAGAGAGGGCGGGTGAGTTGCCCAGCATCACATAGCATGTTGGTGGCAGAGCCTGAATCTCAGACTCCCAGGCTGGCATGCCATGTAGCCAGGCTGGCCTCCTTGAGTGTGTGGGAAGGGTCCAACAGCCCCAGGGAAGGGGGTTGAACAATGCAGGCAGCAAACCTAACACTTCCCTTCCCAGTGCAGAGGTGAAATGCAACTGCCTTTCATTGCCCAAGTGCTCTCCTCCGCATCCTCCCTGACATCAAGCCTGACCCTGCTGACCTGCCCCAGGTCATCATCATCATGAACAACAGCACTAGCAAATACAGAACACGTGCCGGGTGCCAGGCCCTGTGCTAAATGCCTTACGTATGTTAGTGGATGTGATCCCCACAGCAACCCTGGCGGTAGGTGTTCTTCTTATTACGCTTTGCAATTGAAGGACCTGAGGCTAGAGAGGTTGAGTCACCTGCCCAAGGTCACAGCTGGTAAAGAGGCACGTGGAGCCCCGCAGAGCCCCTGACGGCAGGTTTACCCTGAGGATGAGGAAGGGGAAGGTTTGGAACCAAAGCCAAGGGAAAGGAGGAGCTGATGGGCAGCAGGGGCTGTTTATATTACACCTCCAGACCTTGTCGCACTTGCTGGCATGTGGGCCAGCAGAAGCTGTGTCTCTGCCAAAACCTGGAAGGGAGAAGCCTGGTACAGGGTCCTGGGACCAGTCCCTGGGGGGTGTTACTGAAGCGTGGGCTCTGGGTATGTTTCTCCTTGGACTCAGGGGAGAGACCCCACTAGGTGTGCAGAACCCCCTGGCATGCCCGTGATTCTGGCGTCTCACTTCCTCCCTTTGTTCCTTCCTCTGAAGGAACCAGACTGGGAGCCCGGGCAATTTGGAAAGGGCCGTCGGGTGGCAGATTTGAGTCTCGCTGTATGCAGTGAGCTTGGCCATTGGGAACGAGGAGGTGGAGGGGAAATGGGAAGGATTGACATGGATTTAGATGCCAGCAGATGCCATCCAGGGCATGCTCCTTGGAACCAGGGAGTAATGTCCTGACTTAAACCTCTTCTACCAGAAAAAGCCTTCTCTTTAATCCCCCATTTCACAAGTGTCTGCCTGAGCAGCTCCAATCTGTGCCAGGCACTGGGCAAGCAGAAGTGGGAAAACCTCAGTCTTTGTCCTCGTAGAGCTCACCAGAGTCTCCATCCCCGCCCCTGGTACCTCCTTCCCGGAGCAGAGGTGATGGATGATAAGCAATGGCTCGCCTAGGTCCCCCAGTGGAAGTAGAAGAGGGACCCAGATGACCTCTGGGGCTCAGGAGACATGATCCAGGAGAGTGGTCATTCCAGGGTCAGGAGGAGAATGTCCCATGGGTTGTGCCTGCAGTACACCTCTGTGCTCTCCCCAGCTGATGTCTTGGTGGGAGAGGGGGTGTGGTAGGGAAGACTCATTCCCGCCCAGCCATCTGCCCGAGGCATCCTACATACATACTGGCACCTGGACGATGGTCCTTTGCCAAACCTCGTTAATAGAGAAAACGTGACTGCCAGCTGGAAGCCACTCCTGTCATGAAGGAGAATGTGCTGATCTTCTTGTCTCTGGGGGAGGCCGTTTAAATGGCGCTCAGGTTGGGATGGTTGTGGCGAACTGATATTCCTGGGATGTTTGGGAAGGAGTCCGTGTTTTTCCCCCACTGCAGTGGCCTTTGCACCGTCCTGGAGGATTTCTCATGTTCTTTGCTGAGAGAGTTCTGCAGGGTGATCACTCTGATGAAAACGATGATTATAATAATGGCCAACATATTTTGAATGTTTACTACCTGCCAGGCACTGGACTTAGAGCTTTATAGGTATTATCTCACTTCATCCTCATACCTGCTTTATGAGAGAGTTACCATTATTATTCCTTTTAAGGGTGAGAAACGTGAAGCACAGAGAGACTGGGCAGCTTGCTAGTAAGCAATGGAGATAGGACTCAACCCCAGGCAGGCTGGCCTCAGTGCCATCAGCACGACCACCATACGGTGATCGAGGCCCACACATTGGCCTTTATATTAACTTGATTTGGGTCTTTAAGGATGGGCATGACTGAAACCAAAATACCTTTTGGAACCTTCAGTGATCTAGGTAATTTTTACACACAGACTCTGCTGTGTCCTGGTTGGCAGGATGATGTGGGTTGACCATTTGCTTCTTGACTGCCAAGCAACCGAGCAGATCACTTTTCAGATGTCCAGATGTGGGCCACATCTGGCAGACTGGCAGGACTTTTCTGGCTTTCATCCAGATGTTTCCCCTTTTCGTTCCATGTAGACACAGCTGGGCCTTGCATCCCTCTGGACATGATTGTATGTGCGAAATTCCTGGTTGAAAAGTATTTGCTGGTTTTAAAGCATCATCTTGTGACTTCATAAAGGCGGGATGTTGGTTTCGAGTCCTCTCTGCAATCCAGGCCTGAGAGACATTAGGCTAAGTTGGAGAGAAATCAGGCTTCGGAAAATTGTTAGCAGCTGGAGGAGAAAACCCCTTCTTCCTTTCTTCAACCAGAGAAGCTGGGAAGAGGCTGGCTGTGAAGAGCCGTGCAGGCTAGTAGCTGCTGCATGTTCCTCGCAAGGGTTCCTGACTTTCCGACCCGGTCTTCCAGAGGCTTTGGGCAGATGGTTCCAGAGTAACGAGCCAGGAATTTGTGATGAACAGGGACATGTCAGCCAAGAGGCACTCTTGGCCATTAATCAGCATGAGAATAGATTTGGGGTGGGAAGGTTCATGGAGCCTTCGGGAGGAAAGGAGTTTAAGACATCACAAAATTAAGATAATGCTTTAACAGAAAGTCCTTATTTTATATAGCAAGCATCAACAAGTGAATGAATTAAGATGATGAATGAATGAATGAATGAGTGAATGAATGAATGGGTAAATGTAGAATTGATGAATGGGGCTGATGGACTATGTATGACAGCCAGGGCCTTGATTTGGCAGGGCCTGACTCCAAGTACTGACAAAGAGAAGGGTCCTGTTCTTGTCCCCTGGAACACCCTTACCTCAGGGTCGGGGAGAAAGAGTCTGAATCCCTGAGCCTTGCCTTCCCACTGCATATCACCCCCGCACCCCATTCTGCAGGTCATGGGGATCCTCTGGCTCCTGTCCACAGCAGGGGTTGGAACCCAGGAGGCTACAAAGCTGATGGAGACTGCAGCCCCAGCACCCTGAGAAATCTGCAACCCTCTTCACCTCCCCAGCTGCTCCCCAGCCCTAAGCTACCCCATCTTCTCTCTTGTCACACTTCTGTGTCCTGGTCCTTTGGGGACTCCAAATGACAGAACTGGGAGGTACCTGAAAGCTCATTGAATCCAGCTGTCCCCTTTGACAGAAGAGTAAACTGAGGCCCAGGAAGGAGAAAAGACTTGCCCAAGGTCACAAGCAAATAGGAGACAGAGCCCCATTATTGTGGAAGGGTTGGGTGGGGAGTTCCCACTAGACTTAGTGTTACACTGCGCTGTTGAGCAGAGTGGAAGCGGGACGGAAGAGGCCTGGGGTTCTTGAGCCCACGTAGATTCATTGGGTCTCTCCTGGCCGCTGGGCCAAGAGCAGCACTTCTTAGTTCCTTGGGACCCTAAGTCTCCTAAGCATTTTATGGGAAAGGCAGCAGAGTTGGGGAGGGTGGCACTTGGGGATCTGCTCTCCCTCCCGGGCCCTCTGCTCTGGCTGCTCAGCTCCAACCCTTGACTCTTATCTCCATAGGCAGCTGCACCATCATGGAAGGTGGGCTGAGGCTGAGGGCCAGTGTCAGAACCCATCATCCTTCAGGGGCCCCTGTGCTGGCCCCAGGTGCAGAAGGGTACTGAGTGCACCTCCTGGACTGACCCCCCTCTTCCCACTATACACACCTGAGCTGTCAATCAGCTGTAGAGCCCAGAAACCCTTCCCTAGAGCCACTGACCTGTGCAGACACCGAAGGTGCGTTTCCACCTGGACACCCAAGATGGTGAAGTGGGATGTCAGTCCCTGGTGCTTCTGCTCCCCTCCCTTTTTTGGGGCCTCCCACACAGGCAGGGCTGTGCCTAGACTGTGGCCAGAATGACTCGGGGGGCAGACACTGAGAGTGTGTGTGTGTGTGCGCATGTGTACTTGAGTGTGAGCATGTGCACGCCATCGGGGGTTGGGAGGCTGACGCGAGAACGCTGGGATTTTTCGTGGAAGACACAAATAAAATCTAATATAGTGAGCAGAGCACTCAGCTTATGAGAAATCGGGTTCAAATAAATCCCTTTACTTCTTTTAGCCTCAGTCTTCCTGTTTGCAAATTGAAAATAATTCCTGAGCCTAGAAAACCTATACGAAAATGATCTGCAGGCTGTAAATTGCTGCATAGATGCGGTATCATTCAGTCCCCCGGATGAGCGGATCAAGGACAGGAAGAGAAATGGCTCTGGCTTGGGGACGGGGCCCTGAGCAGCCTCCAGCATCTCCTTGCTCTGCTTTTTTCTGCTGGCCTTCTTCACCCTCCACGAGGCCGCCCCGCAGGAGTTCTTGCGGGGGAGAGATTTGCCCTAAAGTTTCTCACCTTCTTTCCAGGCAGCGAGGCTGGGGGTACAGCCCCTTCCCAGAGCTCCATCCCCACCCAGTCAGGGTGGCCCTGCGTTTGGGCACATTGCACAATGTGCCTTTTTGTGTTTTAGCTTCCAATTTACCCTCAGGCTTCTCTTTTGTGGTATGGGACCAAGAAGAGCCTTGCAATGTCCCTGGACCCACAGATGTGGTCTGGGTGTGCTGGGGCAGGGGAGGGATAGTGGTCTCCAAAGCTTTCCCCAGAGCTAAGAACCGGCACACGGTCACCTACTGGGTCCCAGCGGAGCTGATGGCACCCAGCATGCGCTATTCGGCGGTTCCTGCTGCTTGGCATGACATTACAGCAGGACCCACCCTGCGTGCCCCCCGCCTTATACAATAGCTTCTGAAGAGGGGTAGAGGGGAGCCCACTTCCCTTTCTCTGCCTCCCCCTCTTTGGCAGCAGCTGAGAATCAGAGGCGGAGGGTGTAGAGAGCATCTCTTCCCACCCACCATCTGACAGATGGGGGACCCACCATCCAGAGATGTTAAATGACTTGTTCTGGGTACCACAGCAGGCCAGTGGCAGGGCAGGTCCCTATTCCCAGCCCCCAGGGCCACTTCTGCTGCCCTGAGTACCCGTCCCCTGCTTCTGCCACCTCCCTTGCCCCTGAGCTTGAGCTCCAGAAAGAGCTGGCTTTGGCTGGAGCCAGAGATGCGAGGGGAATTGCTTTACATACTTGTTAATCAGGTCTCAGAGAGAGAGAAGGGCCCTGAGCTCATCAGCCAGGAAGGAATCCAATTTGGCTTTTATTGCCGTGGTTATTGGTCATATTTTGTGGGGATCTTTCTATGTTTTACTAACCCAGCGGTCTGGGGGCTGGGGAACTGACTGGCTGCTGGGCCCAGTGGGTTCTCTGGGCTCACACAGAACTCGAGGCAGCGGCCAGGACTTGGGACTGAGGGTGGGGAGGGTGGTGGAGGGGGTGGCCTGGACAGGTTGGCCAAGGAGAGCCATGAGGGTTTTCAGGAACCTTCCGACCCTTCAGGCAAGGGACGTCTGGGGGGCCTGGCTGTATTTCCCTGGCTCTGTAAGTGTTGCTGGTTTTATTAAGTTTTTACTGCCTTTTCCTCAGAGATGCCGAGGCTGCTTGGCGGGTACCAGGAGCCAGGGCTGACGGGCCTGGGTCGTGGGCCTGAGTTGTGCAAGCGGAAAGGGGTGGAGAGAGAGGGGCAAGAGTGTGTCAGCAGGGTGAAATTCCTTTTGGCAGTAGAGCCTGGTGGCTAAACGGATGGGCTCTGATGCTGGCCTGCAGAGGCTTAGATCCCAGCCCCGCTCCTGCGAGCTGCCTGGTAGAGCTGAGGCTGGATCAGAGACGACGCAAATAAGTGAAGCGCCTAGTGCTGGGCACACAGCAGTGCTCAGTGGATGGGAGACGGCCCACCCAAGCCCCTTGCGTGGGGCGTGGTGGATAGTAAGCCCTTGGCCTTCTATTTTTTGTGTGTGTGTGTGGGGAAGATCAGCCCTGAGCTATCATCCATGCCAATCCTCCTCTTTTTGCTGAGGAAGACTGGCCCTGGGCTAACATCCGTGCCCATCTTCCTCTACTTTATATGGGACGTCGCCACAGCATGGCCTGACAAGCGGTGCATCAGCGAGCGCCCGGGATCCGAACCCAGGCCGCCAGCAGTGGAGCGCGCGCACTTAACTGCTATGCCACGGGGCCGGGTTGGCCTTCTATTTTCTTTCGCTGCCTGGCCCCACCAGGAAGATCCAGTTGGCAGATGTGGGCAGCCTGTCTGTGTCCCCCTCTCTGGCCATAAAGTCCTGTTTTGGGCCCAAATGCCATCATTTCTTCCCTCCCCATGGCTGGAGGAAGAGGTGCTTTGAGGAGCAAGACCTGGTCAGAGGTCCAGGAGGCTCAGTCCATCCTCTGAGCCAGAAGGCGGGACAAGCCTGCAGGTGTGAGCCCCAGCTGGGGAAGGCCAAAGGCTAGATTACCAGGAAGAGGCCACTGGGGACTGGGGAGGGTGCCCAGGGCAGTGGGATCTTTCAAAGAATGGTCCCAGACCGCCAGCCACAGAATCTCCTGGGGAGGTGGTGTAAATACAGATTCCCGGGCCCCACACCCTGAGAGTCTGATGGACGGGATCTGGTGTCTGGCCCAGGAGTTTGCATTTTAATAAGTGCGCCCGGTGACTGATCCACATCCAAGTCCAAGGGCCTCTGTGGAAGATAATAAAAGAGTCAGCTCTGGCTGACCATAGACCTGCCCCTGAGCAGGGGCCAGATTTGGGATTCTTCCCATCTGAGAAGCTTATAATGACATACTGGCTGCCGTGACTCAGCAAGCTGGGTATCCCCATCCCCACTTTACAAATGAGGAAACTGAGACTTGCCCAAGGCGCCCAGCTAGCCACAGAGCCAGAGTTTGCGCCCAGGTCTCTCGGAATGCAAAGTCTGTGCTTATCTCCCCTCCCCCTGGGAAGATCCCGCCCTTGTGCTCTCAGTACCTGATATCCCTCTTCGTTTGGGGGACCAGTTCTGCCCCCTTGAGCCCATTAGAAAGAGAGCACAGACAGGGGGATAGTGACAGTGGCTGTTGTGACCATTAATGTTGGGTTCCTCTGGTGCCGGCTGGGACTTTTCCCCGGGTGACGTATTGACCGGAGCTAAGCTTGTTTGCCTGATTTATATGGAGCTGTTGGGTGTATGAGTCAGTGCCCACAGTTTCCTCACCAGCTGCCAGCCCGGGCAGGCCAGCCATCCTTCACGCGCTCCATCTCCGCAGCCCGCCTTCTCTGAGAAATAAGGGGCCGGGACAGGCTCACCACAGAGCCCCCCCCCCCCCCGCCCCAACTCCCTTCCCTCTCCCACCGCACCTGGGATCCCAATAAATAAACCCAGATTTTCTTTGAGGGAAGGAGTGGTCATGTGCCTCCCTCTGAATTTCCTGCCCTCTGCTGGCAAATTTAGCCGACGAGGATGGTGTTTCTCGGGAGCAGCAGGTCTGATGGGGGGAAGGTGCGGGCGCCGGCTTCAGCTGCAGCCGCAGAGCCAAGTTTCCTCAGGGCTGGGGCAGGAAGGATGCGGTGGGGGACTTAGGATCTTCTTGCCGGGAGAAGGGCCCAGACAAGTACTGAAAGTCACCCAGCCATGTTCCTTCCTCTGCAGATGTGGAGGGTGTTCCCTGGCTCTGCTGCCATTTTCATTTGAGCTTCTGGGTAGGACTTGGGGCTTCTTGAGAGAAAACTCTAGGAGGGCCCTAGGATCCAGATGCTAGGATGGGGCTCCCTGCTTCACCCCTACTTTCCCCCTGAGGAAATTGTATTGGTCAGGGTTCTCCAGAGAAACAGAACCAATAGGAGATAGAGAGATGATAGATATAGATAGATAGATTGATTATGAGGAATTGGGTCACGTGATTATGGAGGCTGAGAAGTCCCCAGGGCTGCAGTTGGCCAGCTGGAGACCCAGGAGAGCCGATGGTGTAGTGTCTGTCTGTGCCCAAAGGCCTGAGAACCAGGAGAGCCAATGACATAAGTTCCTGTCCAAAGCCAGCAGGCTCGAGACTCAGGAAGAGCCAAGGTTTCAGTCCGAGTCTGAAGGCTGGGAAAGACCAATGCCCCAGCTCTAGCAGTCAGCAGAGAGAGTTCCCTCTCGTTCAGCCTTTTGATTCTGTTCAGGTCTTCAATCGATTGGATGAGGCCCACATTAGCAAGGGCAACTTGCTTTACTCAGTCTCCACACCCAGAATTATGTTTGGTCAAATATCTGGGCATCCCGTGGGCCAGCCACATGAAATTAACCATCACACCCACGCCCCCTTTGAAGGGAAGGCCAGGCTCCCAAGACTGGTGGAGACTTCCTTTACATCGTGTCTTGAGCTGTCACCTATTGAGAGGAGAACTGTCAAAGCCTGGGTGATTTCAGGTCTTGTGGGGATGGTGCAGGCTTGCTAAAGGGCGGTGGGTTTCTTCATGGGGTACTGACATCTCCATTCTCAAGAAACTCAAGGGCTGCCTGGAATGAAGAGAAGAGGTGGGCTTTGGAGTTGGTAGACCTGAGGTTCAAACTCTAGTTCTACCTCTTAATAGCTGTGTGGCCACAAGGGAGTCACTTAACCTCTCTATTTATTCTTTGGTAAAATGAGGACATCCATAATGCTTCCCTTGCAGAGCTAATGTAAATATGAGAGAGGGTGGGTAGAGAACTTGTACATGTTCTAACATAACAGGTAATTATTATGTTATGATTATCTTAACAGGTGTCAGAGTTTCTGCATTGAGCTAGTGGGACTTATAGCTTCACCCCATCTGTGAGATTTTGCCCTGGTTTTACCACCATGTGTCCAATGCTTCTGCAGCATCCTGGCCTGAGATGGAGTTCCCAGGTCTCAGAGAAGGGGGCTTGGGACTCTGGATGGCAGGCACAAAGCCGGGGCATCTGGAGGGTGGCAGACTCTCAGAAGATGGGGTACTAGGACTTAGAACAGTGATGCCTAGGAGGGGCCGAGCCCTCTCTCCTTTCCTCCCTTCTCCGCCTCAGATGAGCTGAATTCACCAAAGGCGCGGACCCATAACCAGGAAGTGAAGAATGTCCCCACTTCAACATATCAGGGGTAAACAGAGCTGTTCCACTCAACATATCTCATTTTGAACTCTGCCCGAATCTCTCAGCCCGTGGGTGGGAGAATCAAAGACCCCAAGATGTTTCCAAAGACCAGAGCTGAACCAGGGAGGCAAAACACCCCGACAAGAAGAAAAGCTGATTAGCTCCTAATTGCCGTTAAATTATATATACATATAGGTATTTTAAGTCGAATCTGCATGTCTAATGTGATTTTTTGATTACATTTTAATAGTCTGGCTGGGATGGGGGAATGAAGAAGAAAGGGGTCTGTCATCCTTCGCCAGGAGGAGGGAGGTTGTAAACAGGGCTGCAGGCATGCTCCCGCATGAGGCCACATCCCTGAGCTGCTCGGAAGAAGGGCGAGACCTGGTGGGGGGCTGGGGGCGTCTTTGAGCCCCATTCTGTCCAGATGGGGACGTCCATCTGGCTTGTGACTTGAAGAACGCCTCTTTCCTTAGGCCTTAAAAATAGCTCCCCTATTTTGGCTCTTGGGGTCCACGCGTCATCTTCTCCAGGTCCAGTTGTTCCCTGAGGCTGCCAAAAACTTCCCCCCGAATCTGGTGATGGAGCAGAGCGAGCACTCCTACGGGCCACGGGTCCTGGGCTCTGCCACTGAAATATGGCCTAGGGTAAGTCCCTGTCTTCACTGGGTCTCAATTTCCTATCTGTAAAATGAGGGAGTTGGACTAGCTGTGCTCTCGGTCCCTTCTGGGTCCAATGGGACCATGGGGCCATGATCTACTTCCTGCTCATTTTAAAGACCCCTCTCTCCATCTCAGGGGAATAGGAGAGTCCACACTCATTCACCCATTGGGCGTCTGCCAACTCCCTCTCTCCCCAGGTCCTTCTGCTTTCTAACCAGGATCTCTCCTGCTGCAAGTTGAGTCAACTCTCCTTGTTTTCTCTCCTTGGAGGACAGAACCCCCCCCCCCCCCCGCCTATTATAGCAACTCCTCAAAGACTTGAAGGCTGTTAGCAAAAATCCCTTCCACACACATACACACATTCTATTTTTAAATAACATTTATTTTTGGTTCTAAAAGTAAGGCTGTACCTGATCATTGCAGAAAAATTGGAAATATACAAGTATACAGGAGAAAATAAAAATCACCCATAATCCTTCCAGACAGAGATAACTGCTGTTAATGGGTTTTTAAAAAATGCATATATATATGTGGATTTTTTTTCTGTTATAAAACTGGGATTATGCTGCAAATGTGGCTTTGGGTTACCCCAAGCCTGGCCCTTGAAACTGGGCCAGGTTCTTCCTTCCAAGGGTCCCCAGGGTCTGCTGTGCCCTTTTAGGCAGCTGCCCCACTTGCTTTTCCCAAGAAGAGGGAGACCTTGTTCCGTGGATGTGTGTCCACCTTGGTTCATGGGTCCCTGGGAGGCCCAGAGTTTAATGTTGACCACCTCTGAGTGTATGCGTGTGCGTGACAGAGACAGAGATGGAGTGGGGGAGAGAGGGAGAGAGCCCGTCGCTCACTGAGCAGGAGAAGTGCACTCCAAGGGCCCCCCCTAATGGGAGATCAGAAGGCATGATCTCAGTCCCCTGTGATCACAGTCCTACTGCGGGCTCTTCGCCTGAGCCAATGACAGGTACCCAAGGGGCCACCCTTAGCTCCCTTCCACGGAGCAGCTGGAGCTCTTCACTAAGCTAATCAATTCCCGTCATTTGAGAAAGGAAAACAGATTTGCAATTTGCTGCCCATCTCATGGAGGGGCCTGGGGAGGTGGTTGCTGGCTGAGGCATTGGTGTCAGACTCCACCTGCCAGCCGGGCCTCCCTCAGTTTGGTGGCATCTCTCAGATCCCACCCACACTCTTTGGCCTGCAGACTAGGGCTTCTCAGAGATTCTGGGGGTGTCACAGCTGGGGGCACCTGGGATTTTACCATCCCACTGCCAGATGAGGGAGACAGGGCACCAAGAGGGGCCGGGGCATGCCCAGGGCCACACAGAAAGTTGGGGGCACCTGTCTGGTGTGACTTCCCACATGGCAGCTTTGCTTTTCAGGGGTGGACTGAGAAGGTGGGAATGGGGTGGGGAGGGGGGTGACAGACAAAGAGCCCATCAAGTCCACTTCCTGCTCGTCCATTTCACACTCTCCAAGATCCTTCCCACCCCACGCAGAAGAAACCATACTCTCTGCCATACTCTTGTATTGTTTAGTGTCTAACTGTCCTCTGTCCAGGGGAAAGTTCTATCTAATATCTAACCCAGATTCTTCAGAGATTCCTTTTCCTTCCTTCATTCAGTAAATATCTGCTAAGCAGTGACCCCCTCCAGGAGTATTTTAGGCCACGGGAACCCAGCAGGCAACACGACAGCCAAGTCTCTGACCCCTTGGAGTTCATGTCCACAGCTGTGGAGCTCTCACTGGGAGGAGGAATGGCCGTGCCCAATTTTCTGGTCACTTAAATCCAGCAAATGCTGCCTGCAGGGCGCAGAGTCACACATACAGGACAGGCTCTCTTGCCCTTATGCCAGTTACTATTGCTTGTAACAAACTATCCCAAAACTTACTGATGTGTGACAACCAATGTGTTATGCTCAGGGACTCCGTGGGTCAGGACAGGGCACAGGCGAGGGTGGCTTAGCTCTGCTCCACAGGATCTGGGCCTCAGTGTGAAGACTTGCAGGCTAGGGGTTACTCAATGACCTGGAGGCCAGAATCATCCGGAGGCATCTTCACCCACATGTCCGGTGGTTGATGCTGGCTGTCAGCCAGGTTGTTGGCAGGAGCTCCTATGTGTGGTCTCTCTGCACGGGTTCGTTTGGGCTTCCTCACCGCAGGTGGCTGGGTTCCAAGGAGGAGTGTCTCAAGGGAGCCAGGTGGACGCTGCCTCGCCCTTTATTACCTAGCCTCCGGAGTCACAGAGCACCGCTTCTGCTGTGCTCACAAGCCCACCTGGATTCAAGGGGAAGGAATGCAGACATTACTTCTTGATGGGAGAAGTCTCAAAGTCACATCATGAGAAAAGCAAGTGAGATGGGAGATATTGTCGAGGGCATCCTTGGCAAATACAATGCACGTGGCTCTTTTTGGAGTTCACAGCCTTTAAGGAGAAGCGGAGTATAAAAAACAGTACAGGTCGTTCCCCAAGCACTTATACCCACCAGGCACTGTGGGCAGCCTGCTGACCACCTCTGTGGGGAGTCCTGTTAGCCCCGTTTTGCAGATGGGAAGATTGAGGCTCAGAAAGCTTACACTGCCTGCCCTAAGTTGTACAGCTGAGATTGGCACCCAAGTCTGTGTGCCTCCAAAGCCATAGCTCTTAACATTCTGCTACACTGCCCCACCTTTTCTGTCTCTAAGTAATTTTTACCCCAAAGCGTGGTGAGCAGCTTAGACAAGCAGCTGGTGGGGAGGGGAGGTCAGGTCTGGGAAGGCTTCTTGGCAGAGGTGACACTTGAACAAGGGCTTGAAAGATGCTTTAGATTTGGACGCCCGGGGAAGGGAATGGCATTCCTAGTGGAGTAGCAGTGGATAGAGGGGCCCCCAAATCACCCAAGCAGTGCTGCTGTGACCCAGAATCCTGGGCTTTGACCTCACACACCCACACATTGTGAACTGTACACCCCAAAGGGCAAGCTGAGGCTGGGGACAGGGTGGATGGACTTAGTCCCCAGGAAAAGTACAAAAGTGGCCCCTGCCCCTCTCCACCGTATTACCATCAGCTTCCTCCTGCGGTGGCTGGGATGGGGCGCGGCTCCCACATGCCCCCACCTCCATGTGCAGACTTGGTTTTGCCATTTGGAGATGGGGTGAGTCTGAGCCGCCTTTGGTTCACTTGCAGGAGTTTCTGCGAATACAAATTGGGCCTCAGGGCAGTTAGCGGCAGACTCGCTTTACGGCATCATAAACGGGAGTTTAATTATCTCATTGACAGGAATCTTGCATGTTACAGGAGCAGTTCCCGCCCCTTCCAGGCCTCTGTCCCTCTCAAGTCTTCTGCTGTGCCCCCTCCTCTCCCGACCACCGTCAGCACCCCTTGCTCACTCTTGCCCTTTCTCTCTTTCGTTTCCCTATTTGCATCTCTGCCCCCACCCAATTCCTCTCTCCCCTCTGTCTCTCCTCTTTCCATCTGTCTCTGTCGCTGATCTCTTCTGCATTCTGTCTCTCTGTCTCTGTTTCCCTCCTTCCTCTTGCCCTCTCTTCCTCACTTTCTCTGGGCTGATGGCAGCCCCCTCTTCCCGGACAGACCGTCTAATTGAAATGGAGCACTCTAGAGAATGTTAATAAGAAGGGCAGCATTAATTAGCCAGCTCTGGCATAATTAGCTCCCTCCTCTCACTGCCTGGTGTCTAACTGGGTAATGAATCTCTCTCTGTCCAAAGAGACAAGGGGGACAGGCCAGGCCCGGGGATGCCAGGGGACCTCCTGCCTTCAGGCCACCCTGCTGGAGTCCTCAGGCTGCCCAGCCCTGCCCGCTCCTACTGGGCCCTCCTGCTGCTTGTGCCCAAATCTTGGGGAGACAGATGCCTGACCCCTGCCCATGCCCAAAGGTTTGACTTTGCTGAGCTGCATGTTAAGTGGTCTGGGCCCGACAAACAGTGGCTGCAGCTGCAGCGTCCCAAAGAGGGGGTGGGGAACTACTGAGAGTTCTTGAGGAGAGCCATGACAGGCAGCAGTCCTGGCACAGCCACATGGGCAATGGCTGAGCACATTACAGTCCCTAGAGGGGAGCAAAGAAATCTATTTATGCGGCAGATAATAACTAATGTACTACACAGACTGCAGAGTGCTTCCACCCTTGACCCTCGCCACAATCGTGTGAGGCAGGAATGGCCACCTCTATTTTATAGACGAAGACTCTGAGGTTCAGAGAGGTTCACTGCCTTGCCAATGTTCACGCTACCGGGACCCAAACCAGGGTCCATCTGATTCCAAAGATCGTGTTCTTTACCTTCCACCCTGGTACTTCTGGAAGGTACTTTATAGTTGTTCATTAAATAAAAGTGGTTGCAGTGGAGTAACACCTCACATTGGCCTTGAGTTCTAAAATCAGAGAATGTAACAAAAATTGGGAAATCATGCGCAGTCAAATTTCCCTTGAATATCCCTTACATGGGGAGGAATATCTCTTCTGGGTGCAAATGAGCTAAGAATCTCCTTTTACTGTGGCCTTGAAAGCTACAATCTAGTTAGGGGAGGTGGTGGGCAAATAATAGGGCTTTTTCTTTCTGTTTTGTGCACGTGTGGTTGAATTCAGTTGGGTTGAATGCCTGCTTGGTGCCATTCCATTGTAGTATTCACACTTGGTTATGAGTGGGCAGGGTTAATACCCAGCACTGGGTGACTGCAGCCACAGGGCACCATCCTCTCCCCCTCTCCAGCCTGCTGACCCTCTCCCTCTCCTGTAGGCTATGGACTCAGAGGATGACCCCTTGCTGCAGGATGTGTGGCTGGACGAGGAGCAAGAAGAGGAGGAGGAAGCAATGGGTGAGGCCTTCAGGAGGGCCCAGAGGCTGGGGCCCCAAGCTGGGGCAGGGGGCCAGTGTTGCTGGCGGCACTGGACCTTGCCCTCCCGGCCCCCAGCCTCGGGCTTCTGGAGTACCCTGGGCTGGGCCTTCACCAATCCGTGCTGTGCGGGGCTGGTGCTCTTCCTGGGCTGTAGCATCCCCATGGCCCTGTCAGCCTTCATGTTCCTCTACTACCCGCCGCTGGACATTGACATCTCCTACAACGCCTTTGAGATCCGCAACCACGAGGCCTCCCAGCGTTTCGATGCCCTGGCGCTGGCGCTCAAGTCCCAGTTTGGGTCCTGGGGTCGCAACCGGCGCGACTTGGCAGACTTCACCTCTGAGACGCTCCAGCGCCTCATCTCAGAGCAGCTGCAGCAGCTGCATCTCGGCAACCGCTCGCGGCCGGCAGCCAGGGCCTCCCACGCGGTCCCTGTGGTGGCCCCGGGGCGTGGCCCCGGCCCGTCGTGGGACACCTCAGCCGCCCAGAAGCCAGTAGCCAATCGGAGCGGGCGTCTTCGGCGTGAGACCCCGCCCCTGGCAGATGTGGCAGCCAACCAGAGTGAAGCCCCGGTGAACCAGGGGCTGGAGGAGACTGGGCGCCACCAACCCAGCGACCCGCCCCCTGCGGCTGCCGCAGCCAATCAGAGCCGTGCTCGCCGGGGCGCCTCGCGTTGGGACTACTCTCGCTCCTATGTGAGCGCCAACACCCAGACGCATGCGCACTGGCGCATCGAGCTCATCTTCCTAGCACGTGGAGACGCAGAGCGCAACATTTTTACCAGCGAGCGGCTGGTCACGATCCACGAGATTGAGCGCAAGGTCATGGACCACCCGGGCTTCCGGGAATTCTGCTGGAAGCCCCATGAAGTGCTCAAGGACCTGCCGCTCGGCTCCTATTCCTACTGCTCCCCTCCCAGCTCGCTCATGACCTACTTCTTTCCCACTGAGAGGGGCGGCAAGATATACTACGACGGCATGGGCCAGGACCTGGCAGACATTCGGGGTGAGCAGGCCTGGGTGTGGCTGGGGGCCAGCCCTGTAGGGGACGTGGCCTGGAGGAGACAGAGGTGGGGCTTGTAAGGGATGGAGACTGAGGTTGGGTGGGGCTTGTAAGGGGAGGGTCCTGAATGAGCTGGGGCGGGGCTTGGTGGGGTCAGTACTTTAGAGGCTTGTAGGAGGATGGGGTGGGGCTTGGCTATGAGGCAGAGCCAGGCTGGAGTTGAGTGCTGGGCAGGCCTGGGGGCCGTGTGAGCAGGGGTTAGGTGTGAGATAGGACCGAGGGAGGCAAGGAAGGAGGTTTGGGCGCGTTCCTGGATTGAGGGAGACCAGGAGTTATGCTGTGGCCAGAGTCAGAGAAAGCATGGGCTGGGGCTTGGGCGTGATATTTTTTAGAGAGAAGCCAGGGTGTGGTTACAGAGAACTGGGCATCTGGTCAGAGGAAGATAGGGGAGAGGCTGAGGTTGAAGGAAGACCAAGTTGGGGTTAGTTTGAGGTGCATTAGGGATGGGACTTGAGGAAGGACAGGGCGGGGCCAGAGATGGTTGTGGGGGCGGGGCTTGGGCGTGCCTTTTAAAGGAGATGTGAGCAGGGTTCTAGGTAGATGAAGGAGGGCCTGGAGGGGGAAGGTGGAGTTATAGGACTGCAGAGACAGAGCCTTGGAATTGGGTGAGGTTCAAGCTGAAATGAAAATGTAAACTTAGTGGAAGCTGCCTGAGCAGATCTGGGGGCTGCTCCTCTTGGGCAGCTGTGAGTTCTCTAAACCATCCCTCTGTCCCATTAGGGACAGTTGGAGGCAGCCCGAGGGGGACCTTCCCAGCTTCTTAGGAAGGGGGTGAGGTGGTGAGAGGGCAGGATGATGCTGATGGAGGGCAGGTGGGAGCTGTCCTGCTGAGTTCTCAGGCCCCACCCCTGCCCCTGCAGGCTCCCTAGAGCTGGCCATGACTCACCCTGAGTTCTACTGGTACGTGGACGAGGGCCTGTCTGCAGAAAACCTCAAGAGCTCCCTCCTGCGCAGCGAGATCCTGTTTGGAGCACCTCTGCCCAACTACTATTCGGTGGACGATCGCTGGGAGGAGCAGCGGGCCAAGTTTCAGAGCTTCGTGGTCACCTACGTGGCCATGCTGGCCAAGCAGTCTACTAGGTAGGAGGGCCATCCACATCCGGTATGTCCCTGCCCTTGTGTGTACCAGGAAAGTGCTGTATTAGGGTAGAGAATTGGTTTCCAGGTGTTTCTTTCTCATAAAGCCCAGATCCCCTCCCTGCAACCGTTTCACTAGGAAGTCTTTCTTCCCAAATCGGGGGCAGAGCCAGATACATTCTCGCTGTCACTCAGACAGCTGAAAGGGCCCTTTTCTTGATAGGTGCTAATGGTTAGTGAACATGACAGCTTTGGACGGGGTAGGAAATCTCATAACTCTTGCACTGGAGGTCTTGAGTATCGATTTGCTCCTGAGATAGTGTGGAGGGCTATCTGGAAAGAGTACTGACCAGGGAGTAAGGAGTTCCTCTCTGCCTCTAGTACCCAGGGGGCTAGAAGTCACTTGACGTCTCTGGGCCTCAGTTTCCCTACTTATAAAATGGGAATGGGTCTTGCCACCATTCCACAGTCATTAGGAGGAGAAGAGCTATGAGATGTGAAGGTGCTTTGGGGCAGTGGGGACTTTGGATGTCATCCAAGCCTTGGGATGTGTCTCTAAGAATATAACTGGGCCCCTCCCCACAAGGAAAGTGCAGGATAGTTCATCCGTCAGTCCTGCTGGGGAATAATTTCAGTGTGTTTCAGTCTCCTGCCCTGCCAGGCCAACCCTGGGCACAAGAGGAATCATTCTGCCTGGAATTGCCTCGTTCCTTCCATTACTCGTCCATCACATTGAGCAACTACTGAGATCATTGGAGCTAACATTTACTGAGTGCTTACTCTGTGACACACACTGTTCTAAGCCCTTTATCCACCATCTCATTTAATTCCCACATCAACCCAATGAAGGAGGTGCTGTTATGATTCTCTTCATTTTACAGTAGAGGAAACTGAGGCACAGCTTAATTAAGTAAATTGTCCAAAATTGTAAAGCTCGTAAGTGGGGGAACGAGGTTAAAATCCAGGCTTTCTAATCCAGAGCCCCCACTCTTTGTATTTTCACACCAGTTGCTGCAATAGGAGCCTTCTTCCAGCCCTGCTTCTTTGCCAGGAAACCCCTGTTCATCCACTCAGATCCAACGTGGGCAGCTTTTCCCCAAGGCTGGGTTACATGCCCACCCTACCCACTCCACAGTCCCCTTCCTTCTCCTTGCGGGAGGCGGGAAACAGCATGCACAGGATTTGGAGTTAGATATATCCGGGGTCAGATCCCAGCTACTCCACTTCGCTGTGGGAGCTTCAGCGAGCTATTTCACCTCTCTGGGCTGCAATTTCATCATAGTGCTTGTCACTCTGTATTTTAGTTGTTTAATTCTTTGTCACTCAAAGTGCAGTCCTAGGGCCTTGTTAGAAATGCAGAATCTCAAGGCCTTCCCCAGACCTACAGGATTTCAAGTGCTTTGTTTGCACATTAAAGTTTGAGAAAGATCCAGTTTAATTATGTCCAAAAAGAGTGTGTGTGAGTTTGTTGAGGACTAGGATTGTTTCTGGTTCATTTCTGCTGGCCTAGCCTCTAGCACGTGCCAGGAACCCCTTAGTAGGGATTTGTCTGGGGAATGGATGGATGGATGAATGGATGCATAGATGGATGGAGGTGCCTCAGGGAAAGGTACTTGGCTGTGCTCGGAAGCTGGAAGGGGTTGGCAGTAGAAGGATCTTCAGGGTTTCATACCAACGATTACCTCTGCCTAATACATTCACCTGCTGAGGCAAAACCCCTGCCCTGGATAAAAAAGCCTCTCTCCCCTTCCCATCCTCCCAGAGCTTCACAGGAGTGGTGACAAGTAGACTTGACTTAGTATCTTCTTTTGGATTAAGAAAATCTTTTTTATTACTCTATTATTGGTTACCCAAGAGATGGCAACATGCACCTTGACTTATTACAGAATAATACAAATTATCACTTTTACTACTTCCCTGATAATACTAGAATCTTAGGACATGTTCATTGCATTTATACCCCTTCAGCCTTTTGCATTTTTGTTGCATGCATTTTAATTATATACATTTTAAATACCATAAGACATGACATTATTTTACTGGGTCCATGTCCATTTATATTTACTCACATGTTTATCTTTTCTGTTGCTTTTCATTACTTTCTACAATTTCATGTTTCCCTCTAGGATCATTTTCCTTGTATCTGAAGAACTCTCTTTAGTATTTTTTTTAGTGCAGATTTGCTGCTGATAAATTCTGTTTTGTTTGCCTAGAAAACATCCTTATTTTACTTTCATTTTTTAAGAATATTTCTGCTAGTATAGAATTATAAATTGACAGCTATTTTATTTTATTTTTTATTTTATTTATTTGTTTTTCTGTGAGGAAGATCAGCCCTGAGCTAACATCCATGCTAATCCTCCTCTTTTTGCTGAGGAAGACTGGCTCTGAGCTAACATCTATTGCCAATCGTCCTCCTTTTTTTTTCCCCCAAGGCCCCAGTAGATAGTTGTATGTCATAGTTGCACATCCTTCTAGTTGCTGCATGTGGGACGCGGCCTCAGCATGGCCGGAGAAGCGGTGCGTCGGTGCACGCCTGGGATCTGAACCCGGGCTGCCAGTAGCGGAGTGCGTGCGCTTAACCGCTAAGCCACGGGGCCGGCCCCAGTTATTTTCTTTTAATACTTTAAAGATGTCAATCCATTGTGTTCTGACTTCCATCATTTCTGTGGAAAAGTCAGCTGTAAATCTTTTTGTTGTCCCTTTGACTGAATGTCTTTTTTCCTCTGGCTGCTTTTAAGATTTCTTTTTGTCTTTGGTTTTGCCAATCTTACTATGATGTATGTCGGTGTGGTTTTCTTTGCGTTTGTTCTGCTTGGGGTGCACAGAACTTCTTGAGTCCATGGGTTAATAACTTTCAACAGTTTTAGGAAATTCCTGGCTGTTGTCTCTTCAAATATTGTTTCTACCTCATTCTCTGTCCCTTTTCCTTTTAGGATTCTAATTATACAAATGTTAGATCTTTTCACTGAGTCCCATGTGTTTTCAGTGCTCTTTTCTACTTTTTCTATCTATGTTTTGGTTTAGATATGCCAGTTCACTGACCCTGTCTTTTGTTGTGTCTAATCTGCCATTTAATGTCTACTGAGATTTTTAATGTTAATGTTATGTTTTTCTGTTGAGAATTTCCATTTGATTCTTTGTTATTGATCTAAATCCTGGTGAAATTCTTCATCATTTCATTTATTTTGCCCATATTATCCTCTCTTTTCTTAAACATGCTAATTATAATTATTTTAAAGTCCTTACAGCTAACTTTCAATATAGGGATAACCTGTGCATTATCTCTGTAGTCTGTTCTTTCATTTGGTTTTTGGTCATGTGGTTCTGCCTGTGAGTATGCCTGGTAATTTTTATTGAGTGATGAACATTGTGTATAAAAAACATAGAGGTTCAGATGATGTTATTTCCTCCATAGAAAGTTTATCCTTCCCTCTACTAGGCAGATAAGACTTGTGGCTGATCACCTTAAACAGTCAG
Source organism: Ceratotherium simum simum (assembly GCF_057802395.1). NCBI lineage: Eukaryota > Metazoa > Chordata > Mammalia > Perissodactyla > Rhinocerotidae > Ceratotherium > Ceratotherium simum. Next base: position 42,161,143 of record NC_141921.1, on the reverse strand, counting down.
TTGTTACACTGAGTCGAGGCTGGTTTGTAGGCCTGAAAATTCTCAGCCTGCTTCTAGTTTGCTCTTGGTTCTCTAGGATTTTCAACTGAGAGTCTGGTGTCTTCTGAAGAACCCGTTTCCCTGACAGGTTCCAAACTCTAATCTTTGTCTCTCAAAACAGCTAAAAAAAATTCACTCTGCTTTTTCAGAGGCTTTCTGCTTAGATTTTTAGCCTCATGCCCCACACAGCCCCAGTATTCAGCAAAAGTGCTGAGGGGAAAACTGGCCATATGCTCTGCTGGTCTGCAAGTTTCTACCTGAGGCTTTGCTAGTTTATCTGACTCCCAGCCTAGATTTTCAGGCTTCTGCCTGTGTGCAGAATCAGCAAATGCCTGCAGGGTAAAAACAGCTATAGAAGGGCACCTTACCTTTCCTAGGTTCTTCCCTTTCTGGAGTCTTAGCCCTCTGGTTCTCATTGCTTCAGGAACTCTCTACTGTCATCGAACAGATAATTTGTGAATTTTATCTGACTTGTTAGTAGTTCTAGGCAGGAATACTGGTCTTCCACAAACTATTCCTTTATACCTGGGAATAAAAATTTGGGCCTGTGGCCTTTTATAGCCAGCAACTGAGACAGGACCTGGAACCTAGAAGGCACTCTGTATATGCTATACAAATGAATGAATGAATGAATGAATGAATGAATAAACAATTGCTTGAACTTTCAGTTTTCTGCTCTAATGAAAGATCAATTAACCCATTTAATTCAACAAAGTAGATCATCCAAGGATCTTTTCTACTTGGTTTTTAAATGTCCTGTTTGGTTTTTTAAACAACTTTATTGAGGTATAATTGACATACAACCAACTGCATATACTTAAACAAGTTTACAGTTTGATTAGATTTTACATGTGTATACATCATAAAACCTTCACCACAATCAAGACAGTGAACATATCCATCACCCCCAGAAGTTTCCTCATGTCCCCTGATAATCGCTCCATCCCGTCTCTCCTTGCCTTCCCACCCCGACCCCAGGCACCACTTTCTGTTTTCTATCACTGTATATTGGTTTTCATTTTCTAGTTTTATATCCATGGCATCACATAGTAGGACTCTTTTGATTGACCTCTTTCACTCAGGCTAGTTATTTTGAGTTATATCCATGTATTGATAGTTTATTCTTTTTAAATGCTGAGTAGTATTCCAGTGTATGGAAATGCCACATTTTGTTCATCCACTTATCTGTTGATGGATATTTGGGCTGTTTCCAGGATTGGCTATTGCAGATAAAGCTGCCATGAACATTGATGTACAAGCCTTTGTGTGGATATTTACTTTCATTTGTTTTAGATAAATACCTAGGAGTGAAATGACTAGATCATATGTTAGATGTGTATTTAACTTTTGAAGAAACTGCCAGACTGTTTTCTGAATTGGTTGTACCATTATATGCTCCCACCAGCAGTGTATGAGAATTCCAATTCTTCCACATCCTCTCTAATACTTGGTATGGTCAGTTTTAAAAATCTTAGACATTCTAATAGATATGTAGTGGTATCACATTGTGATTTTAATTTGCATTTTCCTAATTACTAGTGATGTTGAGCATCTTTTTATGTGCTTATTTGACATCCATTTATCTTCTTTGGTGAACTCTCTTTTCAGGTTTTTGATGTCTATTCCAGCATCATTTATTGAAAAGATTATTCTTTCTCCACTGAATTTCCTTTGCACATAGGACAAAAATCTATTGTCCATGTGTGTGTGGGTCTATTTCTGGACTCTCTGTTCTGTTCCATCAATCTGTTTCTTTATTTGCACACTAGTACTACAGTGTCTTGATTAGGGTCGCTTTATACCATGTCTTGTCCAAGTGTTAGTCCTCCAACTTTGTTCTTTTTATTTTTTTTTTCTTTTTCTCCCCAAAGCCCCAGTAGATAGTTGTGTGTCATAGTTGCACATCCTTCTAGTTATTGTATGTGGGACGCCGCCTCAGCATGGCTGGAGAAGCAGTGCATCGGTGCACGCCCGGGATCCCAACCTGGGCCTCCAGTAGTGGAACGCGCGCACTTAACCGCTAAGCCACAGGGCCAGCCCCAACTTTGTTCTTTTTCAAAGTTGTTTTAGTTATTCTAAGTCCTTTGGATTTCCATATGAATTTTAGAATTTGCTTGTCTGTTTCTTAAAAAAAAAAGTCTGCTGGGATCTTCATTATGATTGTGTGGAATCCATAGATCAATTTGAGGATAACTGACATCTTAGCAATATTGAGTCTTCTGACCCATGAACATGGTATATCTGACATCTTTTGTCAGATGTATCCCTATTTCATATTTTTATGCAACTGTAAATAATAATATTTTTTAAATTTCAATTTCCAATTGTTAGTTGCTAGTATATAGAAATATAATTGATTTTGTATCCTGTAACCTTGCTAAACTCCCTTATTAGTTCTAGAAGTTTTTTGATAGATTCCATTGGATTTTCTACCTAGTTAATCATGTCTTCTGCTAATGAAGACAGTTTTACTTCTTCCTTTGCAAATCCTGAAGCCTTTTATTTCTTTTTCTTGCCTGATTGCACTGGCTAGAACCTCCAGTACAATGTTGAATAAAAATGATGAGAGTGAAACAATAATGTACAACAAAAATTTCACAATAAAAAACATGATGAGAGTGAACATCCTTGTCTTATTCCTAACCAAAATATGTAGGGTTTTTTGTAGATGTCCTTTATCAGATTAAGGAAATTCCCTTTTATTCCTAATTTGCTGATAGTTTTTTAAAAATTAGCAATGACTATTTGATTTTGCAAATTTTTTTTCTGCATCTAGAGAAAAGTCATGCAGTTTTTCTTTTTTAGTTTCACATGGTGAACTACATTGTTTGAGAGTTTTTAGTGTTAAACCAACTCTGTATTCCTGGGGTAAACTGCTCCCTTGGTCATGATATAGCATCCTTTTAATATAGTGTTAGATTCTGTTTGTATTCTGTGTTTATGGGCACAATATGTTCAAGATAGATATTGGGCTGTAGTTTTCTTGTAATGTATTTGTCTGATTTTGATATCAGGGTAATTCTGATATTATAGAATGAGTTGGGAAGTATTCTCATCTCCTCAATTTTCTGGAGAGTTTGTATAGAACTGGTATTATTTCTTCCTTAAACGTTTGCTAGAATTCACCAATGAAACTATCTGGGTCTTGAGTTTTCTTCATGGGAAGGTTTGAGTGACAAATTCAATTTTAAAATATATATATTATATAGGGCTATTAAAGTTATCTATTTCTTCTTGCATGAGCTTCGGTAGTTTGAGTCTTCCGTGAAATTTTGCCCGTTGTCAAATTTGTTGGTATAAAGAGATTCATAATATTCCCTTACTATCTTTTTAATATTTGTAGAAACTGTAGTGATATCACCTCTTTCATGTGTGTCTTCTCTTTTTCGTGATCAGTCTGGCTAAAGGTTTATCAATTTTGTTGATCTTCTCAAAGAACCAGCTTTTGGTTTCATTGATTTTTCTCTATTGTTTTTCTGTTTTCTATTTCATTGATTTCTGCTCTGATCTTTATTATTTCCTTTCTTCTGCTTACTTTACATGTGCTTTTCTCTCGTTCTGCTTCTTTGAAGTAGAAGCTGAGGTCATTGATTTGAAAGCTTTCTTCTTTTCTAATATAGGCATTTATTGCTATAAAATTCCCTTTGCGTATTGTCATAGCACATCCCACAAGTTTTTATGTGTGTGTTTTCATTTTCATTCAATTCAAAATACTTTCTATTTTCCCTGTTTATCTCTTCTTGACCCATGTGTTATTTAAAAGTATATTATTTAATTTCCAAATATTTGGGAGATTTCCAGATATTGTTTTGTGGCTGATTTTTAATTTAATTCTCTTGTGGTCAGAGAACATATTTTATATGACTTAGGTCCTTTTAAATTTATTGAGTCTTGTTTTTGGTCCAGAATATGGTCTGTCTTGCTAAATGTTCCCTGTGCATTTGAAAAGAATGTATACTCTACTGTTGTTGGGTGGGTATTTTATAAATGTCAGTTAGTCAAGTTGGTTGATTGCGTTGCTCAAGTCTTCTTTAGCCATATTGATTTTCTGTCTAATTGTTCTAGCAATTGTTGAGAAAGGAGTTTTGAAATGTCCAACTATAATTGTGGATTTGTCTATTTCTTTTTTCATTTCTGTTAGTTTTTGCTTCATATATTTTAAAGCTCTGTTATAGGTACAAAAACATTTAGGATTATCGTATCCTCTTAAGGAATTGACCCCTGTATCATTTTGAAACTATCTTCTTTATCTATGGTAAAATTCTTTGCTCTGAAATTTACTGCATTTGTTATTAATATAACCACTCCAACTTTCTTTTGATTCATTTATCATGGTATATCTTTTTCTGCCCTTGTGCTTTTAACCTATTTGTGTCTATATTTAAAGTGAATTTCTTGTATGCAACTGGGTCTTGATTTTTTCTAATCTGACTGTCTCTGCCTTTTAATTGGGGGTGTTTAGATGATTTACAGTTAATGCAGTTATTAATATGGCTAGATTTAAGTCTATCTTATTTTTTTATGTTTGTCCCATATAGTCTTTGTTCCCCTTTCCTTCTCTTTTGCCTTCTTTTGGAGTAATTGAGTATTTTTTATTATTCCATTTTATTTCCTTTGTTGGCTTTTTCGCTATAACTCTATTTATTTTAGTGTTTGCTTTAGGGTTTATGATATACATCCTTAAATTATCACAGTGTACCTTCAAATGATGTTATATCTCTTCATGTATAGTGTAAGATCCTTATAATAGTATACTACCATTTCTTTCCCCCTGGTCTTTATGCTATTGTTGTTATTTGTCTTTATATATGTAACAAATCCCACACTACATTATTATTATTATTGTTTAGAGGGCCAGTTATCTTTCAAAGAGATTTAAATAAGTAACAAGAACATTTTACATATTTATTCATGTTTTTACCATTTCCAATGCTTCTTATTCCTTTGTGTAGATCCATGTTTCCATCTATCATCATTTTCCTTCTGCCTGCAGGACTTCCTTTAACATTCTTCTAGTGCAGGTGTACTGGAGATTAATTCTTTCAGATTTTGCATATTTGAAAAAGTCTTTATTTTGCCTTTGTTTTTGAAATATATTTTTTCTGGGTATAGAATTCTAGGTTGACTTATTTTGCCAGTAGGTAAAGGATGTTGCTCCATTGTCCTCTCATGTGCATTGTGCCAACAAGAAGTCTGCTGTCACTCTTATCTTTGTTCTTCCGTGTGTAATGCACCTTTTTCCTCAGGCTGCTTTTAAGATTTTCTCATGGTCACTGGTTTTGAGCAATTTGATTATGATGGGCATTGTTGTAGTTTCATTTGTGATTTTGTGCTTGGAGTTCATTGCTCAAGCTTCTTGGATCAGTGGGTTTACAGTTTTCATCAAGTTTGGAAATTTTTCAGCCTCCTTTGGGGAGTCCAGTAACCCATATATTAGGCTGTGCTGAGGCTTTGAAACTCTCAAGGCAGTAAATCAGGGTAACCATAGGGCCCATTGTATTTCTCATCTCTATGGGGTCATCATCCTTTGTTGTCTTATGTCCAGAGTCTTGTTTCATATATTTTCTCATTTTTTTGTTAGTTTCACTGGGAGGGTAAATCTTGATTTCATCTTGTTACTCCATCTTGGCCAGAAGCAAATGTCACTCCTGTGTGTATTTTAAAACTCAACTTGACCAGCCTGGTTATATTTTTGCTATTAAGAATAACTTGTGTTAAATGCACACTGAATGGCAGTGTAAAACTGATTATGTGGAAGCAAGTTTGAATTTAGAATTTTGCTGTGAATAATTGAGAATTGAGAGATAACAGAATTTGACTGTAATTTATTATCATCTGTGTAGAGCAGTGTCTCAACCTTGGCCATACATTTGAATCACCTGGGAGGTTTTTAAACACTGATGATTCAGCTCCACTCCTAGAAATTCTGATTTATTTTGTCTTAAGAGTATGGCCAGGGGCCGGGCCCATGGCTTAGCGGTTAAGTGCGCACGCTCTGCTACTGGCAGCCCGGGTTCGGATCCTGGGCGCGCACCGACACACTGCTTCTCCAGCCATGCTGAGGCTGCGTCCCACATACAGCAACTAGAAGGATGTGCAGCTATGACATACAACTATCTACTGGGGCTTTGGGGCAAAAAAGGAGGAGGATTGGCAATAGATGTTAGCTCAGAGCCAGTCTGCCTCAGCAAAAAGAGGAGGATTAGCGCAGATGTTAGCTCAGGGCTGATCTTCCTCACAAAAAAAAAAAAAAAAAGAAGAGCATGGCCGGGATTTTTGGAAGCCCCAGGTGATTTTTTTTTTTTAATTTTTATTTATTTTTTCCCCTCAAAGCCCCAGTAGATAGTTGTATGTCATAGTTGCACAGCCTTCTAGTTGCTGTATGTGGGACACGGCCTCAACATGGCCGGAGAAGCGGTGTGTCAGTGCGCGCCCGGGATCCGAACCCGGGCCGCCAGCAGCGGAGCGCGTGCACTTAACCGCCAAGCCACGGGGCCAGCCCCTCCCCAGGTGATTTTAATGTGCAGCCATGGTAAAGAGCCGCTGTGAGGTGGATAGCTCCTGGTCCTTCTCCAAGTGTTAGCAGCCGTCTCTAATCCACTTGTGTCTTTCCTCTCTCCATGTCCTCCTTCCACCCAGCAAAGTCCAGGTTCTGTACGGGGGGACGGACCTCTTTGATTACGAGGTGCGCAGAACCTTCAACAACGACATGCTCCTGGCCTTCATTAGCAGCAGCTGCATTGCCGCCCTGGTCTACATTCTCACCTCCTGCTCAGGTAGGGCTTCTCTGAAGGCCCAGTGTGGAGCCAACCCCATTCTCTCCTCTCAGTGTGCTCCTGTCTGGCCAAAGCCTTCCTTCTCAAGAATGCTAGAAATAACCTTGAAATTCATCCTGTCAGAGCTGGCGGGGAGGGGTATTCAGGAATCACCTTCCAACTCCAGGCAGGTAGACTGAGGTCCAGAGGCAGGTTGGGCCTGCCCCCACTCCCTGGACCTCACATAGTTTAACATTTTGCCCTCTGACCATCTTTTTCTTGCTGATAACCTTGTTTTGGGGAGTCTAGAGTATTGGACCCTCCTTATGGATTATTCTGTATCATGTTTCACAGTCCCAGGTCCGTTTTGGCCCCCAGTTCACTATTCCACTGCCACCTTCCCATGTTCCCTTGCTGCTTCTTACTGTATATACAGTAGGTACTCTTTATTGCCCAAGGAATGAGAGATTGGTAACACCTTCAAAAATGGAAAAGACATTCATTCATCCATGTAACAAATATTAATTGGGCACCAACTATGTGCCAGATGCACTAAGGTGCCAGGGAACCAGTGATGAACATCACAGACACACTTCCTACCCCCATGGAATCTCTAGTCTACTGGGGTGACACGTTAAGTATATAAAAATTCCCTACTAGCACTTGAGGTAAGTTCTGCAAAGATGAGGGCCCATGAACAACCTTCTTACTCAGAGGTAGCTCCCTCTGCCACTTGGGCTCCTGCCGGCCCCTTCTCTGGGCATGGAGATGTGCTGAGCACAGAGCAGGTGGTGAAGGGCGCCCCGCTGGGCGGCGGCAGGTGTGAGGAAGGACCCAGCTGGGGTCAGGGACACTGCAGGGGGTGTCCCCTGGGTCCCCCCACTCCATCGCCTGTGCCTCTTGCCCTGCTCAGTGTTCCTGTCCTTCTTCGGGATTGCCAGCATCGGCCTCAGCTGCCTGGTGGCACTCTTCCTGTACCACGTGGTCTTTGGTATCCAGTACTTGGGCATCCTCAACGGGGTGGCCGCCTTCGTGATAGTGGGCATTGGTGAGTTGCCTCCATTGCCGTGGTGATGGGCACTTGGAAACTCTGCCGCAAAAAGGGGACTTCTCCCAGGATGCAAAGCCTAGCTTCCATGGAGGCTCCGAGAAGTCCCTCTCAGACCTACCTTGGAGCCTTGGAGTGTGGTGGGGGCTAGACTGTGAGTGGTGGGCGGATCCTTGGCATATGGTGGGTAGAGCCCCCAAGGGGTGGAAAGAAAGGCAAATATGCTGGGTAGAAGTTAAAAATGGCGGGAAAACTCTAGGAAACATGGGAAGGAGGCTAAGATTTGGAAGAAGGGGCCTAGTTCTGGGGATGGGGTGGGGCCAGGGAGCGTGGAGGGTGGGGCTTGGGTTCTTGGTGAGTGGAGCCAGAGTCAGATGGGTCTTTCCAAACTCCGCTGGAGCCTGACCTCCTGACCAGAGGGCCTCTCAGGGTTGGTCTAGGCCCAGGCTGGGTCTGATCCTGGAGACAGCAGAGTGATGCTGAGCCTGCTCCTGCTGGCCTGGGACTCTCTCCCATAGGTGTGGACGATGTTTTTGTGTTCATCAACACCTACCGCCAGGCCACCCACCTGGAGGACCCCCAGCTGCGGATGATCCACACCATCCAGACGGCAGGCAAGGCCACCTTCTTCACCTCCCTGACCACAGCCGCCGCCTACGCAGCTAACGTCTTCTCCCAGGTGACCGCCCTCTGTCCCCATCCTGGCCTCCCTGTTCCTCCCGTGCACACTTGGCCCCTGTCTCTGCTCTTCCCACCTGGCCTTCTCTTGTAGCTACACAGCCTTTGCCTCAAGGCACTTGCCATGTCCCCAGAGTTTTTTTTTTTTTCACTAATCACCATTACCAGAACTTAACAAATGGGAAAATTATATTAATACAAATAGTATTTATTATTGATGCTCACTAATAGTAATTCAGCCTCCACCCTGAAGGGCATTTGGCAGTTTCCGAAGCTCTTTCACATTGAGTCCTCATGACATACCTATGACATAGGTATGATTGCTGTCCCTCTTTTCCTAATACAGAAACTGAGGCCCAGAAAGGTAAAGTGACTTCCCAAGGTCACACAGCTGATAAGTGGTGAGCCTGACCGAGTCTCCTGACCCTGGTCCAGAGCTCTTTCCACCCACTGCATCGTCATCCCTCACACTGACTCTCCTCGCGCTGGCCTCAGGCTCCTTCAGGCCTCTGAGTTGGGCTCAGGAGAAGGAGCTGAGTTTGGGCCAGGTCCTTGGTGCTGGCAGAACCTGAGAAGCAGTGAGCCCACCTGGATCTTTGAGAGATTTTATAACCTGGGCTGGGTATCCCGTTTAGAAACCACTAGAGGCTTTGGGATTATCCTTCCCAGAGGCTGGGTTCATATCCCACCTCCGCCATTTCCTGGCTGTGTGACCTTAGGCAGGTTGTTTAACCTCTCTGAGCCTCACTTTCCTCACGTGTGGATTATTCAGGGGCTGAAATGAAATGATTGTGAAAGTGTTTGCGGACAGGGGAGGCTCGTCTGCTTGTTGGTTAGTTTCTTTCTGACGTCATGCCATGTCCTTGTGCAGGTCCCGGGACACTTCTGGAGCACGCCCATTGCTCCTAGGCCCCAGCTCCCTGTTCCCGCTGTGTGGCAGCAGTCCCTCCCTCCCCCTCAGTAGCATGTGGCCTGGTCTGATGGTGTGTGGTCAGAGGAAGACTCCTCTGACCCCTAGTCATTTGTGTGATGGCAGTTACCCAGCACTTGCTCTGTGTCAGGCACTGTTCCGGGCAGTGGACTGCAGTGTAGACAAGAGCCTCCGCTCCAGAGGAGGGACTCTTTCCTCCCCTGCTGTGTCAACCCCTGCCTTCTGACGTCCTCCTGGGCCAGTGCCTGCCCTCCCGGCAGCCTGGGCCTCCTCGTCCTGCCTCCTTCTGGGAGTGGGCTGGGGTCCTGAGTGCCTTTGGCGGCAGAGTCCCTGGGCTCCCTGAGCTCCAGGCCTGACCCCACACCCCCTCTACTCTCCATCGCCAGATCCCGGCCGTGCACGACTTTGGCCTCTTCATGTCCCTCATCGTGTCCTGCTGCTGGCTGGCTGTGCTCTTCACCATGCCTGCCGCCCTGGGCATCTGGAGTCTCTACCTGGCGCCGCTGGAGGGCGCCTGCCAGGCCAGGTGCGCTGGGCAGGTGGGGTGGAGGGGCCATGTCCTCCTCTCAGTGAACATCCATGCCAGGCCCTCGGGGCCACTCAGCATGCCGCCTTCCCTTCCAAAAGCTTTGTGGTTCTTTCTTGAGTACCTTCTGTATGCCTGGTCCTGTGCTGGGCACTTCCGGGGTACAAGGGGAGGGGAAGAGAATCCTGTCTGGTAGTTCCCTTTTGTGATCACCTACTATGTGCCGGGAAGTGGGCAGAGTGCTTTTGTACAAGATCTTATTGCCACCTCCCCACCAAGGATCCTAGGAGCTGGGTTCTCTGATTTTGCCCATTTTACAGACGAGGAAACAAGGGCTTAGGGAGGCTGGGCAACTTTCTCAAGGTCACCCATTTAGGCAGCAGAGCCGGGGTTTAAACCCCATAATCTGCCTCCAGATCTCTTGCTCTTAGCCGCCAAGTTAAATGTCCTCAGGGTTCTCGTCTTGGTGGAGAAACAATATTTAGATGTGGTGAGCCATGTGCAGAGTTGAGCAGGTCGGTGCAGAGTTGCTGCAGGAGGTCGAGGGGTTGGGGTCTTGTGGGCCACGTGGTTGGGGAAGGTGCAGGGGGCAGGGAGGGCCAATGGATCAGGCCTGGGTGGCTGCCTGGGGTTGGGAGCACTGAGAGGTAATGGAGGGTCTCTGGGCTTGGGGCAGGATGCACAAAGGCAGGAATGTCAGGGGTACCCCCCTCCCTGGGTAATGGCTGCCGTCACCATTTGTCTCCCCAGAGGAAGAGTGGCACTCAGCCCAGGGGGAGATGGCACTGGGAAGAAGTCAGGCAGCAGGCTCCTAGAAGTCTGTGATGAGAGTCCCGTGTGGGACATCAGCACAGTGTGATACCTGAGTTCAGGTGGTGGCCAGGGCCTCCCCCCACCCTCCCTGGACACCCAGGACCCTTGGGGCTCACCCCTCTCCTTTCTCCATAGCTGCCACCAGAAATGTGGCCACAAGAGTTCCCTGCACTTCCCCGGGGATGTGTTCGCAGCTCCTGAGCGGGCTGGGGGCAGCCCTGCCCAGGGCCCCATGCCCTACCTGGACGATGACATCCCCTTGCTGAGTGTGGACGAGGAGCCAGGTGAGAGCTGGCACGGGCCTGCCCTGCTGACCCTGACGAGATCCAGCGATGGCCTCTGCCGGGGGAGGTAACCCGTGACAAGGTGGTTTGAGGACAGCCTGGTCCTGAGGGCCCGTGGGGATGCCCATCAAGCATTCGGGCTTCCCTGGAGAGGGCGGAGACCAGGACGGACCTTGACCCGAGTCTGGGCCAGGCCTCTGATGGGGCACTGCTCTGCCCTGGCAGTGTCGCTGGAGCTGGGAGACGTGTCCCTGGTGTCTGTGACCCCCAAGCGCCTGCAGCCAGCCCCTGATGGGGGCAGCCGGGGTCAGCTCATTGCTCAGCTGCAGGAGCTGCTGCACCACTGGGTCCTGTGGTCAGCCATCAAGAGCCGCTGGGTGATTGTGGGTAAGTGGGCTCTCCACCCTCCTTCCCCTCTGTCTCGCAGCTTCTCCCAGTGCCTGAGGCGTGGGGGACAGACTCCCCCAAAGAACATGCAGGCTTTGGGAGCCCACCCCCTCCTGCAGATGACCTGGAGGTCGGGGACTGGGTTGGTGTCCCTCACCCTCTCTGAGCCTCGCCTCCCCCGTGTGCAGAGTGAAGCTGGGCTGCAATAGCTGCTGCCTCTTGAGCGTCTGTGACGTGCAGGTGTGCTGGGCGGTAGAGCAGAGCACTTAGAGCTTGTGCTCTGGGCTTAGACCAGCTTGGCTGAGTTGCAATCGTAGTTCTGCCACGTCCTAGCTGTGTGCCCTTGGCTGTGTCAGTCTGAGCCTCGGTTTCCTATCCTATAACTGGGATGAGAACAGTGTCTATCTAGTAAGGCAGTAGAAGGAATGCCACAGTGCGTGACAAGCGCTTAGCCTGGTGCCTGGCGTGTAGTCAGTGGTCGCTAAGCCTTAAGTGCTGTTATCATCCTCATCCTCGCTGACAGTGTTTAGGGTTAAAGTGGATGTGCCGGCTCTTTATAAACTGTTAAGTGCTCTAAGACGGTGGCTGGTTCTTGTCCAGGACTATGAGCTTGTAGCTTTGAGCCTGACCCCCAAGTGACACGCATGACAACCAACCCCTACCCCTGGAGGACCGGTCCCAGCAAGCTTCACCCGCAGGCTGGCGTGCTGGGTCTCTGCCCGCTCCCTTGGGACCCGCCTCTCCCCATGAAGGGAGCAGGTCTTCCCCAGGGCCCTGGAGGCCCCAGCCGCGAATGCGCCGCCTGGGCCCCAGCCCTGCCTGGTGTGGCGTCCTCTCTCCGCAGGGCTCTTTGTCTCCATCCTCATCCTGTCCCTGGTGTTCGCCAGCCGACTCCGCCCCGCCAGCCGGGCCCCCCTGCTCTTCCGGCCCGATACCAACATCCAGGTGCTGCTGGACCTCAGGTACAACCTGAGCGCTGAGGGCATCTCCTGCACCACCTGTTCAGGTGAGGTTGCGGCCGGGGTCCCCTGCCGGGCCCTGCTCTCTGTGGAGTCTGGGGCTCAAGCCTGTTGGCTTGAGAGATGCGAGATCCAGGCTCCCCATCGCTGCGTGACCTCAGCAAATCATCCCACCTCTGAGCCTCAGTGTCACCACATTTTATTAAACAAATACTTACTGGATGCCAGCGATGCTGGCGCTGGGGAGACCACAGTGGGCAGGACAGGCTTCCCGAGCTCAGGGAGTTCATTCTGCTGCTAGGGCCCGTTGTTATAGTAGATCTGAGCTGTGATGGAGGAAGAACAGGGTGCCTGGGGAGCTCACCATCGTGGAAGGCTTCCTGGAGGAGGTAGTGTCTAAGCTGAGACTCGAAAAATGGGCAGGAGTTAGCCAGGCTGGGAGGGAGAGAAGGGAAGGACTCTAGGCAGAGGGAAGCATCAGCGATGTGCAAGACCAGGGCCGAGTTTGAGAGAGGCAGGAGCCAAGGCTAGTCAGGTGGGCTGGGCCAGGGCCGGGTGGGCCAAAGTGAGGAGTCTGGGTTTTTTTATAATTGTCACTGGAGGGCTGGCCCCGTGGCTTAGCGGTTAAGTGCACGCGCTCCGCAGCTGGCGGCCCAGGTTCGGATCCCGGGCGCGCACCGACGCACCGCTTGTCCAGCCATGCTGAGGCCGCGTCCCACGTACAGCAACTAGAAGGATGTGCAGCTATGACATACAACTATCTACTGGGGCTTTGGGGGGAAAAAAATAAAATAAATAAATAAATAAATAAAAAATAATTGTCACTGGAAGCTAGTGGAGGGTTTTAAGCAGACAAGGGACATGATCCAGTCCCCCATGTGCTGTGTGGAGGTGGGTTGGAGGGCCAGAGTGGAAGCTGGCTAGGAGACCAGGTAGGAGGCTGGTGCCCTCGTCTAGACGAGAGATGGTGGGGACTGGGCCAGTGTCCCGATAGTGGCAGTGGAGTCAAGAGATTTGTAGGAGGTAAAATCCATATGACTTGGTTACGGAGTGGGTGTGGGGGATGAGCAAGGAGGTGAGATAAAGACGTCTCCTTGCCATGGAGGTGGTCTGGTCCAGGCCCTCATTTTACAGAGGGGAGCCCGAGGTTGGGGTTGGGGCGTGGGAAGTTGGCCCAAGGTCATACGGCTTTGCCGGGGGCGGTTAGAAACCAATTGAGAAGATGCTTCGGCAAGTGCTTCCTGCTCCTAGGAGAGGATCCGCTGACTGCTGTAATTGCCTTCATTTAATTAGGGCCGTGTTCAGATTAACCTGGCCTTCCGCTTGGTAATGGCATTGGCCGAATGCGCCGAATGCATGATAATTGACTGCAGCTCAGAGAGGTGCCTGAAGACCCCCTCCTAGATCGGAGCCAGCCCTGGCCACAGCTCCAGCCCGGCTCCTCTCCCTGCCTGCCTGGGCGTACAAATTACACTCCATTATCACTGCTGCCACAGGCCTCCTGCCTCCCTCAGGGCCTGGGGTCAAAAAGCCACGTCAGCTCCCATTTCACAGATGGACAAACCCCAGGGTGGTCCCGAAGTTCCTGGAATTATCTGGAGAAGGGCCAGGACCCCAGCCAGAGTCCAGCCCCCAGCCCTTGTATCTCTTAGCTCTCTGAACTGCCTCTTAAAGGGACCCCTGCATATTGTAGCAAAAAGGGCTTTGGCTTTAGGGGCAGACAAGACTGGATGCTAACGGGGCTCTGCCTCTCGCTTCCTCTGCAGGTCACCCAACCTCCCTGAACCTCTGCTTTCTTTTCTGTCAAGTGGGGTTAATAATAAGGACCTCCTAGGATTGTTGTGAGAATTAAGTTTTTGAAGGTGTAAAATTTCTCTCCTTAAAAAACAAAAAACTAATCCACCATGCTTGGGGCAAAACAGGAATGTCTCCCATCGTCGTTTGGTCCCTCAGCCACCCCCCGTGGAGGATGGTGTCATCCCATTTGACCCAGGAGGAAAGTGAGGCTTGGCGAAGATGAGTAGGGAAAGCTTCAGAGGGTCTTTCTCTGGCTGGCGGCTGCTTTTTTTTGCCTTAAGATTCTTGTACATTCAATATTTGATGGTTTTTTTAGTTCCATCTAGTTTCTTTCAGGCCCTTGACACTCCCCCTCCCCCTAGCTGAGGGCCCTGGCGCCCGTGTCCCTGGGGTTGTCACCAATCCCAGCCTCTGCTCTCCCTTGGCCGGGCGCAGCCAGGGAGGCCCTGTCATCCCTGACACAGCTCGGGGGGTAGGTCTGTTCCAGGAGAAGCCCCACAGCCTGCAGAACAATATCCGGACGTCCCTGGAGAAGAAGAAGTGGGGCTCAGGGGTCCCCTCGGCCAGCCGGCCTGAGGCCACCCCACAGGGTCAGTGGCGAGTGTGGTCTGTCTGGGATGAGGGTGTTGGGAGAGCTGCCTGGTGCCGGGGTGTGGGGACCCTGTGGGGAGAGCAGGTTAAACTCATTCTCCTGGGAGAATGAGGGCCTGTGTTCTTGGGTCGCTGGGGAATCATTGGGTGGGGGGTGAACTCAGGGTGAATGTGGAGCCCTCACCCGCCGTCCCACCAGCTCTCCCTGGCCAGAATGGTGGGGTCCCCTCCTGCCACAGCCTGGCCTGTGGTGCCCCATGAACCCACCCTGTGCACCAAATCCGTCCTGAATATCTAGGGGAGGGCAGGGGCATCCTGACACTGAAGACTGGTTTGTCCCTGCTAGGGTCTCCATCAGAGGAGGATGCTGTTCTGTATGTTCTTGTCACCCCCTCTGTGCCCACCATTGTCACTACCAGCCCCGCTGTTCACACTATGCTCCCCATCGTTGGCCTCGCTGCCACTACCCTAGTCCCTGCCGGCACATGTTCACCACGACTTCCACCGTCACTGTCACTCCCGCCACCTGTGCAGCCACCCCATCCCGGTGTCTACCAGCAGCACCCCCCACCCCTGCCGTGGGCCCAGTCCAGTGGAGAGGGACAGAGCCAACATTCGGAGATGAGCCCGAGGTCAGAGCTCAGCCCCTGACCAGAGCAGAGCGGAGGGTGGGCTGTTCCGAGTCAAGGGAAGCCAGTGGAGGTGACCGTCCACCCCTCCTCCATCCTCTTTTGTCCCCTAGACTCCCCAGGCACCGTGTATGTCTACAAGGTGAAGAGTAAAGGCCACCCGGCTGTCTACAGGTTCTCCCTCAACGCCAGCCTGCCTGCCCCTTGGCAGGTCGTGTCCCCCGGGGACGGGGAGGTGCCCTCCTTCCAGGTGAGCCTGGGCTGGTGGGAAGAGAGCCACCACCACCAGGGGAGGGGCCCTCAGTGCTCACTGATGGGCACGGCCATGGAAGAAGGGGGACCGGGTCTGTGAGGACCCCCTCCTGCCGTCAGCCCGGTCTGCAGGGACCTGCAGAGTGTGAGGACATGGGCTTCCACGTCAGCCAGACCTGGGTTCGAGTCCTGGCTCTGCCATTTATAATCCGAGTGTCTTGGGCAGATTAGTGAATCTCTCTGAGCCTCAGTTTCCTCGTCTATGAAATGGGGACATGAAAAGTACCAGCCAGGGTGGCTGGAGGTCCAGGGGGGAAGGCCTGGGTGGTAGGCAGTAACAGCTGGGATGCAGAAAGTGCTCGGTCAGCAGCAGCCGTTAGTGACATTGTTGTTGGCAGCTGCTCCAGCGCCCTGCAGAAGAGCCTCCAGGGGCCAACCCAGGCCTCCAGTGTTTCCCCCGCGGGAGTCGTTTGTGTTTCTTTAACATGTTACACCCTTCAGGGTGACAGTTACACATGTCAACTCGTTTGTTCAGAGCTTCTGTTTCCACTTGAAGGGTGAAGAGTCGGGCGTTTCCTGACTCTGAGCCTTTGCATTGCTCTTCCCACAGCCTGGCAAGCTTTCCTTCCAGCTTAATGCTTGGTTGACCCCTCACTCAGGTCTGAGCATAAACGTCGCCTCCTCGTAGAGCCCAGTTCTGGCCGCCCTCCTCGTCCCCTGCCCACTTATCCTGTGTCTTAGCATCCAGATCATTTAATTCACGGCCCCTAGAGTCTGAAGCCATCAAAACTGGGGGCTCCATGAGGGCGGGGGCCAAGCCCGTCCTGCTCACTGCTGATCCTCCGAGCCATGCTCAGGGCCGAGCACAGAACAAATGCTCAGTGGAAGGAAGGACTGAGGCTCAGAGAGGGAGGGAGGGACTTGTCCGATCTTCAGACTCGAACCCAGGCCTCCTGAGCCTCTGCCCAGGGCTCTGTCCCCCACTCTGGGGGCTGGGACAGAGTAGGACCCGCCAAGGAGGGAGGGATGGAGCCTGAGGCCGCCCAGGCCGAGGCAGCCTCCCGGAGTCACGTGTCTTGTCTCTGTCGCTCCACTGCTTAGGTGTATAGAGCGCCTTTTGGTAACTTCACCAGGAAGCTGACCGCTTGTATGTCTACAGTAGGGCTGCTCCAGGCGGCGAGCCCCGCCCGCAAGTGGATGGTGACGGCCTTGGCCTGCGACACCAAGCGGGGCTGGAAGTTTGACTTCAGCTTCTACGTGGCCACCAAGGAGCAGCAACACACCCGGTAACAGCCTTGCAGATAAGCCGTGTCCACCAGCCGGCCACCTGTTTGCCCTGCCCCTACACTGTCCCACAAGAGATGCTGGCAGGCCCCTTTAAGAAACCCCTGTGCATTCTTGCACATCTGTTCAGGTGTTTCTCTGCCCAGGACAGGGAGTGGGGAACACCCACAAAGATGATAGGCTGCAATCTGCTCCCCCACCTGCTGCCCTCCCTCTTGATGACTCTGCAGGAAGCATGGTGGCCATCTCGCTGTTCCTCAGTATGCCAAGCAGGCCCACCTCAGGGCCTTTGCATCTGCTGTTCCCTCTGCCTAGAATGCTCTTCCTAAGCTCCTTGTAGGTTGACTTCTCAAGATTCAGGCCTCTACCCAGACGTCCCCTCCTGGAAAAGTCTGTTACTGGCCAGAGCTCCCTCCCCAGATAAAGCAGCCGTGCCCACTCTCTGTACATCACACTACTGCTGTCTTTCTGGCCCCATCACCTCCGGGAATCGTACTGATCTACCGGCTTATTACCTGTCTTCCCCCAAGAGCACGTGGGCGTCCTGCAGTGGGCACCTTGACCCCAGCACCATGTCTGGCACAAAGTGGGTGCTCATAAACACGTGCTGAGTGAATGAATGAGTCCACTCTGCACTCCTCTCCAAGGCACTAGCCACACTCTCGATACAGACAATTAATTCAGAGAAGATTTATTTCACGTCCCCCTCCCTTAGACTGTGAGGTAAAGAGGAGATAGACGCTGTCTGTTGTCTTTACCTACTGTATACTCAAGCCCTGCCCTAGCGCTTGGCATGAAATGAGTGCCCCCAAATCCTTAATGAGTGACTGCGTTCTGTGCCTTCGGGGGTCTCCGAGCCAGCTGGGGCAGCTCTCCCAGGTTTTATCCTGCATGTCCTGCACAGGGCCCTTCGCTCATTTGTCCATTGAGGCCCCACTAGCCGAGGGTCTGCTCTTTCATCCGGTCATTCGTTTAAGAAACACTGGACACTGCCTGTGTGCCAGCACCATGCTAGTGCTGGGGATACAGTGGTAAACAAGACAGATGTGGCTCCTGCCCTCGGGCTGACGAGCGGGAGACAGCAGCTAACAAGTCAACTGCAATGTCATTACAAATGACCAAATGTGCTCTGGAAGACAGCCCGGCTGCCAGAGTCTGGAGAATGGCACTGTGGGGCCCTGCACTGTGACACATTGGGCTGTGGTCTCTGACGGGGCCTGACCTCAGGGCGTTGAGCACCCACATGAGGGAGCATGGAGACGGGGGAGTGACCAAGATGGGCTCGCTGGGCCCTTCCACCCTGGTGCACCATGGCTTGTGGGGTGGGGGTCCCTCTGCCTGCCCAGAGCTGGGCTTGCTCTGCACATATATAATAGCGACTGGGCCCAGGCTGCTTGGATGAGCTTAGAACATTCTAGAAAGAACCTTGAGCTACGTCAGGTCCGATGGTGAACAAGCTGAC
Organism: Ceratotherium simum simum; assembly: GCF_057802395.1. Taxonomy (NCBI): domain Eukaryota; kingdom Metazoa; phylum Chordata; class Mammalia; order Perissodactyla; family Rhinocerotidae; genus Ceratotherium; species Ceratotherium simum. Next base: position 42,142,708 of record NC_141921.1, on the reverse strand, counting down.
CATGAAACCTTTTCTTCAAACAGCACCTTGAGGCTCCATAACTGTTCAGGTTGAGGCGGGGTGGGGGGCTTCTGAGCAGGGACCCTCTATGAACTCTTGCATCTCCTGGAGGACTCCTCTGCTGGTCTCCTCCACCCCTCTAGCCACAGGTGGGGAGACAGACATGGAGGGGAAGGGTCTTGAGCAGGCCGGTATGGTGGGCCTTGGCAGGGGCAGGACTAGAACCGGCCTCCAGACCCCAGCCTCCACCTGAGACCAAATCCCTGTGCTGGGGGAGCCGGAGTCTGTCCCCTGCACTGTTCCAGCCCCTGCACGTGGCCGCACTTGCTTCGCCTCCCCGACTCCTCCCGGCCTTCCCAACCTCAGTCCTGGCCTCCCTTGCCTCCACAGGAAGCTGTACTTTGCCCAGTCTCACAAGCCCCCCTTCCACGGGCGCGTGTGTGTGGCACCTCCTGGCTGCCTTCTCAGCTCTAGCCCCGACGGGCCGACCAAAGGCTTCTTCTACGTGCCCAGTGAGAAAGGTACATGCCGGAGGTTGCGGCGGGGCCTCGGGAGGCTGGGCCCCACCTTCCCGTACAGATGTAACTCCCTCTGCAGTGCCCGGGGCCCGCCTCTCTGCCACCTTCGGCTTCAACCCCTGCGTGAACACAGGCTGCGGGAAGCCAGCGGTGCGGCCGCTGGTGGATACAGGGGCCATGGTCTTCGTGGTCTTTGGCATTATTGGCATCAACCGCACACGGCAGGTGGACAACCATGTCATCAGAGACCCGGTACGTGGGCCCACTGTGGGCAGATGCCAAAGGGACTGCAGGCGAGTACCAGCCCGGGGGCCACCAGTCCAGCTCCTACACACCCTCTTGGCTCCTTGACTGCTCGCCCAGCCCAGACAGGACCCCCACGGGCTCCTGGGGGCACCATTTCTCTGCAGAGCTGAGCAGGATTGAGCTCTTAGAATTACCCAGGAATCTGGGTACGTTTTGGGGTCTGAGCTGCCTGTCTCCCTCCCTTGTCCACGTCTGTGCCCTGTGCTGGGGTCTCGGGCATTTGAAGTGAGAGGAGATGGTTGAGCTGGAGCTAGGTGTGTGCCTGGCACGTGATGGATGCTGAGTGTGTGGTAGAAAGGACTGTGGATGTAGGTGTGAGCGTGACCCCTGCCTTGAGAAGTCAGTCTGGCTGGGTGTACAGAATATCAGACGCGAAGTAATTCAGGAGCCCGGTGGAGTGGGAGGAGATCTGTCTGTTCAGTCTGGACCGTGAGTCCCCGGGGCTTCAGAGGAGGGGTAGGGGGCCGGGGAGGAGACGAGACAGACGCTGGAGGATGGGTGGGATTTGGCTGTGTGGAGGGAGAGGAGAAAGAAGGAGCCCAGGTGAGAGCATCGTGAGGAGGTGAGACCACCGGGCCTGTGCAGGGTGGGCGGTAACAGGAGCAGAGGGTGCTGGTGGGCCAGGGCCAAGCCGGCGGGTGGGACTGCAAGTCACCACGCAGAGGGTGCCACTGTGATGGCGACGATGGTAGCGGGAGCTGCGGAGGTTCCTCCCCAGGGCGGGACCCAGGACTGGGTTCCCGACTCACTGAGTGGCCGCGCCGGCTTGTGTCTCCTTGGGAAAGGGCAGTGTCGTCTATGACAGCAGCTTTGACCTTTTCAAAGAAATTGGGCACCTGTGTCGCCTCTGCAAGGCCATCGCGGGGAACTCGGAGCTGGTGAAGCCAGGCGGGGCCCAGTGCCTGCCCTCAGGTGCGTGGGGGGAGCCAGTTCCTCAGAGGGAGGATGGACTAGGGAGCCTGGGGTCCACGAGTGGGCCACCTTGTGGATACTCGTGCCTCTCTAGTGGGTGTGTCTGCAGACATGTGTCTGTACTTGAGTGTGTCCACACCAGGGCGGGGGTGTGCGAATCTTCCAGGTGAGAGCGGGCTTGTGCATGAACATGAACTGGCACAGACGTGTGTGTGTGTGAAGTGTGCAGTGTGTGAGGGCACACCTGCAGGAGTAGCTTTTCCAAAATTGGGAGTGGAGGCAAGGCAGGGGCTGGCCCACAGGTAACCTGGGTGAGGTCGTGCCAGGCTCTCCCTGAGAGGGCACAAGATGCCGTTAGCCACCCCGATGGCAAATGAGTGTTGTGGGTTTCCAGGTGACATTGCCAATGGTCGCAGACACTTTTTAAACCTGGGAGATTGGGGGAAGGGCATGTGCCCCTCCCACACTCCCGCTCAGATGGGTGATCCGTGTGCACAGGTGGGGTGGGGTGGGAAGGGGTGCTCTTCCGGGGTCTCCTCCGCCGACCCTCCACTCTCCCTTCTCCCCGCAGGCTACAGCATCTCCTCCTTCCTGCGGATGTTGCACCCTGAATGCGAGGAGCTGCCCGAGCCCAACCTGCTCCCGGGGCAGCTCTCGCACGGGGCGGTGGGCGTCAAGGAGGGCCGCGTGCAGTGGATCTCCATGGCCTTCGAGTCGGTGAGCCCCGGTGGCTTCGCCGGGCACAGTGCAGAGTGCTTGCCTCGCGTGTGTCCCCTCTGATCTCCAGCCCTCTGCCCAGATCAGAGGGGTTGCTCTTTGGACGGGGATCCTGAGGCCCAGGGAGGGGAAAGTACTTGCCCAGGGTCACAGTTCATCAGTGTCAGCATCCAGTGCTAAACCCGGCCGTCTGACTGCGGAGCTCGGCCCTTGCCACTGCCAGCTCCCGCCACCCTCCCTCCCCGCCAGCCCGGGGCCATGTCAATTTGCAGCCTCTGGGCTAGAGGAGTGGGGGCTGGTGAAAGTCCAGGATGCTCCTCTCTGCCATGGTGGGGGCCAGGTTCTGGGCCACAGACCCCGGTGCTGGGCCTCCCCCAGGAGAGCTGGGAAGCCAGGGGACCAGCCATCCACAGATTCACTGCTTCCTCTCTCATCCCTGACACTCCCTGGGTTCCACCCAAGGAGGCACACACACACGCACTCACACTTGACCTGGGCACCTGCGGGCCTCGCGGCCCTGGCACTGGGCTCTATGAGGCTCACCAGGTCTGCCCCTGCTGCCTCGTGCTGAGACCCAGGGTCCATGCCTGGCTCTGACCCTGTGTGCTCTGTGTCCTTGAGCAAATCACTCATCCCCTTTAGCCTCATTCCTCTAAAGAATAGGGTTGCAGGGCCCCACAGTGAGATCACGTGACGGCTTCAGGGAATGAGATGAGGGTGACCCGGTTACAGTAGAAGCCAAGTCTCCTTCTCTGACGCCCAGCCCTGACCTTCCCACCATCTGTGCACTCACCTCACAAGCAACCAGACGGCCAGCCACCAGTGAGGGGACCCCAGAGCCCTCCAAGCCCTCGATGAGCCCCAGGCTAATGCAGACACCTGTTCAAAGCCCCAGGCAGTGTTTTTCAATTGTGGTAAAATAAACATAAGAAAATTTACCATCTTATCCACTTTTAAGTGTACAGGTCAGTATATTAAGTATATTCACATTGTTGTGCAACCATCACCACCATCTGTCCCCAGAACTTTTCATGCAAAACTGAAACTCTGTCCCCATTAAACACTAACTCCCCATTTGCCTCCCTCCAGGCCCTGGCACCCACCATTCTGCTTTCTGTCTCTGTAGATTTGACTGGTTCATTTTCCTCGTCTAAGTGGAAGCACACTGTATTGGTCTTTGTGTGTCTGGCTCATTTCACTTAGCATAATGTCCCCCAGGTTTGTCCATGTCGTAGCATGTGTCAGAATTTCCTTCCTTTCTAAGGCTGAGGCCCCAGACGTTTCAGAGAGGAGAGAGTCTCTGCTCAGGCTCCTCCACACGACAGGAGGTCACTTCCAAGCTGACCCCCCACCACTCACACACACACTTGCACACAGGCATGCTGTTAACTGGTTTGTGTTCAGGGAGAGCAGAATTGGGCCAGTGAGATAATATACATGCAAGTTCCAGAGCACAGTAAGTGGCTGTCTCCTTCACCATCCCCTGAACACCTCCTCAGAGCTGGGTGCTGAGAACCAGGCAGGCCGCCCCCTGCCCTCCTGGACTCACAGTCCAGCCAGGAGACGGGCAGCTTGTCAGGCAGTGACAGGAGCTCTGATGCGGAAGCACTGAAGGCTTGCAGAGCCCAGTGGAAGCCCATCTTGGGGCATCAAGGAAGGCTTCCTGGAAGAAACAGAACCTTAGCGAGCCTGAAGGATGAGTGGGAGCTTGCTGTGCAGGCAGAAGGAACAGCATGTGCAGAGGGTGGGACGTGAGAGTGTGGGGGCTCTGGGAGCTGAAGGTGGTTCTGTTGGAAAGGGACGGGGACTTTGGTGGCATTGGGACCTGCTGCTGCTATAAGAACCACATGTGGGAGGCTGGCCCATTGGTGCAGCAGTTAAGTTCGCACATTCTGCTTCGGAGGCCTGGGGTTCGCCGGTTCAGATCCTGGGCACGGACCTACTCACCGCTCATGAAGCCATGTGAGGTGGTGTCCCACATAGAAGAGCCACAACTCTACAACTGTGATACACAACTATGTACTGGGGCTTTGGGGAGAAAAAAGCAAAAGAGGAAGATTGGCAGCAAATGTTAGCGCAGGGCCAAGCTTCCTCAAAAAAAAACAAAAATTAAAAATAAAATATGGAAATGAAAAAAACAAAAAGAACCACATGTGGCCCCAGAGGATGGTGGGAGGTAAGCTTGGATTGGGCCCTCCTTCACCCCTAAGACACGCACACACACACACACACACACACACACACACACACACACAACATGCTCCGTTTGTGGGTGGCCGAGGGCTGGCTGCATCCACCACTGAGCAGACCAGCCGTCACTGGGAAGGGAGAGTGGGCCGCAGCCGCCCGCCCGTCTCACTGGCTCGTGTCCCCCGCAGACCACGTTCAAGGGCAAGTCCTCCTTCCAGACCTACACGGACTACCTGCGCTGGGAGCGCTTCCTGCAGCAGCAGCTTCAGACCTTCCCCGAGGGCTCGGCCCTGCGCAGAGGCTTCCAGACCTGCGAGCACTGGAAGCAGATCTTCATGGAGATCATAGGCGAGCGGGGTCCTGGCCAGGCGGGCGGTGGCATTGGGGGGACGGGGAGGTGACCTGGGGGAGGGAGGGCATGGCAGGGCCTGTCTGAGCCACACTTGTCCTTTTCTCAATCCTGGCCAAGAGCCCTGGAGAAGCCGGGGTGACCCAGTGGCCAGGAATACCAGTCAGAGGCCGGAGTTCGGGTGCCCTCCTGCTCGGGGACATCTAGCCACATTCTCTGACCTTGAATTTGGCCACCTAGAAAGTAACAGTAATGCCCATGTGGCAGCTGTCTGTTGTTATGAGCCCTTCTCAGGGCTGGCCCTGTGCTGAGGGTCTGACCTGAGTTCTCCCTGTAAACTCTGAACGAGGCCTGTGGCGGGGGGTGCTGTTATTACCCCCTTTTACAAATGAAATGGGGGCTCAAGTGGCTCACCCGGAGGGACACAGCTAGCCGTGACCGTGCCCATCTGTGTAACCCCAGTAACCTCTGAACCGTGGGGTGAGGGGTTGTGGGTGCCCCACCCGCGCAGCACAGCTGAGGGCCCTCCTCTCGCCTTGCAGGGGTGCAAAGCGCCCTGTACGGCCTGGCCCTCTCCCTGCTCATCTGTGTGGCCGCGGTGGCCGTGTTCACCACCCACGTGCTCCTCCTGCTGCCCGTGCTCCTGAGCATCTTGGGTACGTGGGCCATGGGGCCGGGACCACAGGGGTCCCACTGGTGGCTTCAAGTCAGCAGAGGTCTCACCCCTTCACTATTCCGTCTCCTGAGGGAAGGCTTCCTGACCTCCCCCACCCCTACCCCTGGCAAAAAGACCCTCTGCTCAGCACTGTCACTGCGACAGTCGTTCATAGGACCATCCCCAAGTCTGTGTGCTCCCCGAGGGGAGCCAGGTATTCCCGGGTAGTGGCTCTTGGCCCAGGGACATGCTGCACCTGTCCCCTCCCTCGGGGCCCCTCATCTCTGGCCCTGTCCTTCCTGCCACCAGAGGTGAGGCTCCACTCTAGACTTCAGCGTTCCCCGCTCCCCAGGACTATGAGGGTGGGCCCAGTCCAAGCCGCCTCCCCACCGTCCCCCCGCAGGCATCGTCTGCCTTGTGGTGACCATCATGTACTGGAGCGGCTGGGAGATGGGCGCTGTGGAGGCCATCTCCTTGTCCATCCTCGTCGGCTCCTCCGTGGACTACTGTGTCCATCTGGTTGAGGGCTACCTGCTGGCCGGAGAGAACCTGCCCCCCTACCAGGCCGAGGTGAGCACCCTGCCTGCCCTACCTGTCCCCAAGGAATCTTCTCCTGCCTCGGTGCAGCTGAGGGACTCGCAAGGGCAGCTGGATGCCTGGGTGCCCGACCCCCAACCAGGGCGTGTTCCAGGAGCTGAGGTTTCCAGGGCCAATCTCCACCCCCAGGGAACTCAAGTCCTAAGGCAGCTCTACCAGAGCAGCACAGTGGGCCTGGGGGGTCCACTCCCCCAGCCTCCTTCTTCCTGCGTGAGCCTGAAGGGCTGGACCAGGCGACAATCAAGAGCCCTTCCTGCCTCCTGGCTCCCTGAGTCTGAGTCTCATTCTCCAGCCCAGGAGCAGGGCTGGGCCCTTCTAGTCATGACCTTGGGGCCACCAACCCCCGCTCCGGCCCTCTGTGGCTTAGTGAGGACATGCCCACATGCTCAGTGCCAAAACCAGCTCTGGGTCTCGTGAAGTTTTTGTTTTTTCCTAGTTTGGAATTTTATTGGTGTGAAAACATTCATAAATATGTAAGTTAATTCAATTATATATTTAGCTGCTTTTGGTTGAGAGAAAGAAATCAGTTGGAATCAGGGCTCCCATTTATGAGGACCTACTATGCAAGTGATCAGCATCCCGGTCGTCATAGCAACTTTTAATGCGCCCCCACTGTGCGCTGCCATAGGGGAATCGTTTCACCTTCACACTGAGCTGTGAAGTAGGTGCTGTTATTATATCCATTTACTGAAGCAGAATCCGGGGCCTCCAGGGGCAGGGCTGGCCTTGGGCAGGGCTGTGCGTGTTTACCCAGAGCCCAAGCCCCGGGCAGGGAGGGATCGCACCAGGGTCCAGGGCCCCAGCTTTCGCTCTCACCCGGCACCCAGGAGGCCCACTCGCAGCGCCAGTGGCGGACACTGGAGGCCGTGCGACACGTGGGCGTGGCCATCGTCTCCAGTGCCCTCACCACGGTCATCGCCACAGTGCCCCTCTTCTTCTGCATCATCGCCCCGTTTGCCAAGTTCGGCAAGATCGTCGCACTCAACACGGGCGTCTCCATCCTCTACACGCTCACAGTCAGCACGGCCCTGCTCGGCATCATGGCGCCCGGCTCCTTCACCCGGACCAGGACTTCCTTCCTCAAAGCCCTGGCTGCTGTGCTCCTGGCAGGGGTCCTGGGGCTGGGCGCCTGCCTCGTGCTCCTCCGGAGTGGCTATAAGATCCCCCTGCCCAACGGGACCTCCCTATAGCCCTGGCACTGGGTCCTGACTTCTCACCTTTGGTCCAGAGGGTGGGGAGGAGGCGCTTGTTCTCTGACCCCAGAGACACTGTTTCCCAGCTCAGCTCCAACTAATTCTGTTCCCGGGCCTGGGCTGGAAGGTGCCCGGCGGCCCAGCGTGGGAGGTGGTGTCCACCTGTGTGGCCCGCGCTGCCATCGTCACAGCACTGAGCCGGAGCTGGGTGGTGAAGCCAGCTGCCACCCCACCCACCGGGCTGCTAGCAGCCACACTGGGCTCCCCCGATAGCAGAAGAGACCAGCCCTCCTCCCATGCCCAGTCACCACGGGGGCAGGTTATTTTTACAGGAGTCTCCCTCTCGCACTGCCTCAGTGCTCACAACAACTTTCTGATGTGGGTGTTACAGAGCCCCCATTCCACAGATGTCAGAACTGAGGTACCAAGAGGTGAAGTGACTGACCTGTAGCTGGGTCGGTGGTAGAGCCGGAGCCCCCTCCCGAGCCCCATGCCTCCCTCGGGGACTTTGCAGGAAGAGCACAGTGGGTTTGAGGACAGGGGCCTCGCACCCCGCCCCCTCCTCCCCTCTCCCTCAGCTTCACAGCAGCCAGTGCCGGGTGGTCCTGTGGTCCTGTGGTCCTCCCCAGGCCTTTTGGTCCTGGCCAGAGAGGATGGAGGGACCAGCCTGGGCTTCTGCATGTCCTACTCCCAGCCCCAGCCTCGAGGGCTCCTCCTCCCTGGGGCTGTGGGGTCCCAGCACAGCCTTCCTCACAAATCTGAGCCCCCATCTCCGCCAGTCGACTCTAGGGGTGGAATTTTTTTGAGGGGGCAGCCTGTGGGGGTGGAACTGGCCGTGCCTGCCGCCTGCTCACCGCAGATGGTTCCCGTTAAAGTGAAATGAAACTGCAGACCGCTGCTATCAACACGAGCATTTTAAGCCTCGCTGACTCCGTCATATTCTTAAAATTGAAATAACTAAGTGTTCGGGTGCTGCCTGGCCAGAACCTGGCGTGAGGGGTGGGGCTGGGCCTGGGAGGAGGTGGAGGTGAGGTGGAGGGTGCTGGATCCTCTGGGGACCAGGGTCACGGAGTGCTCTGCTGGCCCAGGGCGAAGTTGGGGGCCTCTGGGGTTGCACTGTGGGAGGGGGGCTTATCTGGCTGCCCAGTTGGGACATTTTTGAGCGCCTTCGATGTGCCTGGCTTTGTGCTGGGCACTCACCTTCCTTGGGGCAGACATTATCCCCTGGGCTTTAGGAAGCTGGGCACAGACTGAGCCCTGAGGTAGAAAAGACATCATCCAGGGTGGTCTCCAGGCAGCTCACCTGGTCATCTGTAAATATTAACTGGGGGGCTGGGCATGCAAGACAGACGTGCAACACAGTGTCCACTGCCTAGAGCATTCCCGGCACTGAGTAGGAGCTCGGTATTTGTCGAAGGATTGTCAGACTTTTGGACCCACCATCTATGGTGAAGACGGACACCAAACAAGCAATTAATGGTGCTGGTTGACACATACTGTGCCAGACGCTCGTCACAGGGCTGTGTTAGTCTGCCAGGGTGGCCCTAACAAAGTGCCACCAGCTGGTGGCTTATGGGAACAGAAGTTTGTTCTCTTGCAGATCTGGAGGCTAGAAGTCCAGAATCAAGGTGTTGGCAGGAAGGTTCCTTCTGGAGGTTCTGAGGGGGAGTCTGTTCCAGGCCCCTCTCCCGGCTTCTGCCGGCTGCCAGCAGTCCTTGGTGTTCCTCGGCTTGTAGATGCATCACTCCAGTCTCTGCCTCTGTCTTCACGAATCCGTCTTTTCTCTGTGAGGTTCACATCGCCTTTCCTTTAAAGGACACCAGTCGTATGGGATTCGGGCCCACCCTACTGACCTCATCTTAACCTGACCATCTGCAAAGAGCCTGTTTCCAAATAAGCTCACATTCTCAGGTGCCAGGGTTCAACGTATCTTTGGGGGAGACACGATTCAACCCACAACAGGGCTCGACATGCATCAGCTCACTTGCCCCCCTTAAGGAGCGAGTGCTTTCATTCCCTCTTCACACCTGGGGAAACTGAGTCTCCGAGAGATTGACTTGTCCAGGTCACGCAGCTAGTGGTGGAGCCAGGCTTTGACCCCAGCCAGCCTGCCGCAGGGTGTGTGCTCAACCATTAAGGTGTAGAGCCTCTCCTAGAATTGTGGCAAGGGGTGATGATGGTTACAGGGAAGTGCAAGTGTGGTGGTCAAGTTGAGAGGCCTGTTCTTAGAAAATCTGGAATGGAAACTGTTGCATGTGTACAATACTTCGTACTTAAGCATTTTCCTGTTAGTCTTATGTGAAACCTGAGCCCTCGGAGGCTGAGCAAAGGGCGCTTTGGCTGAGAGGCAGGGTCATGCTCTGGAACCACACAGCCCTAAAGGGGCTGATCAGGGATTCAGGCCAGTCGACCCAGGGCTCTGACCATTGTGCAGGGTTGCGCCTCTTCCAATGACCACAGCTGCAGGAGGAACGGGGCAAGCTTATGGGTGGGGACCAGGTGGGGGGGGGGACAGGGAGGGGTTGGCAAGTTGACAAGACACCCCAGAAGATGCTCAGAAAAGTGACTGCTGTGTCCAAGTCCTTGTCCTGAGACCTTCCCAATAACCTAGTTTTAAAGTGGAGGAGGATTCATTTGCATGTCGTCCAAGTAATGTCCATTTGTAAAGAAACTCTCACTTAGCCCATTTCTTTGCTTTTAAGAAGCAGCTCCTCTTCTTTCTCCTTGGCCTCTATCTTATCAGAGTGTTGTGGGGGTGATGGGCAGGCAGGTCAAGGGTGGAGGAGGTCTGGCCCTGGTGTCACTGTAACCCCCCCACCCGGGTGACTAGCACTCCCTCGCATCAACACAACTGTCTCATGACCCTCATGACTCTCCTGCGAGCCGGGTTCCCATCTTACAGAAGAACACGCTGGGGCCCAGAGAGGGCAAGGCGAGTGCCCACAGCACACCGCCAGGCAGCTTCTGTTGCTGAGGGTCCCTGCCCCACTCCGCCTCCCTACCGGGCTATGGTGGTGTTCTCAACTCCAGATCTTTCTCTCCTCATCCAAACTGACCTGTCCTGGTCCCTCAGGCCCTGCGCCGTGACCACCCTGCTCGGCGCCCAGCCAGTAATGCTCTCCCTCCTGGGGCAGAGGCCAGGACAAGGCTGGGGGAAGGATGTGGGTGACTCCATCCTTCAGGGAGCTCCAAGGAACTTTGGCCACACACCTGGATGCTGACTTACCTACAAGTAAATCTCCCTTCATCTTGTTTGTAAATATTGATGCCACAGGGTCCCGGGGCACTAACTCCCATGGAAAGAATCTTGACCTCCCTTTGCCGCTGATGCACAGCTCATGGTCTTAATGAGCTTTTGCAGAGCATTAATGAGATGCCCATCAGTAGCTCAGGCACGGCAGTTAGCCTGGGGTCTGCGAAGATGTGCAGGCGTTCAGCTAAGGAGGGGCAGAGGGCATGAGAGGAGCCCAGGGTAGAGGGACACCCATTACCTGCAAAGATTCCTTGAGCCCCTGCTTCTCTCTCTGCTTCCCTTGGAGGCCAGAAGATTGGAGCCAGCTATTTTGGAGTGCCTACTGAGTCCCAGGCCCTACCCATACATTCTCAGGACAGCATTCCTCAGAAGGCGGTGTTTTTGTCCTATTTCACCGCTAAGGAAACTGAAGCCCAGAAACATGAAGTAACTGTCCTGAGGTCACACAGCTTGTGAGTGATAGAGCAGGATTTCCACCCAGGGCTGATGGCTCCTGAGTGTATACTCTATCCCCTGTAGCCTCTCAGCACGCAACCAGATGAATCACAGAAGCAGCCAGCCAGCTGGGCAGGCAGGGTTCTCTCTCAGCAGCAGTCACCCACCTGCAGGCTACTCTGATAGGAAGGAGCACCAGGCCTGGAGTCAAGCATCCAGCATCTGAGTCTTAGCTCCAGCCCTGCCTAGGTGACCTTGAGTGTGCCACTGAACACTGATTTAATCCCCTGGAAAATGGGAGGGGAGAAAATGATGTCCAGAGCTCTGATTCCTTCCACTGCTGAGCTGCCAGGATCTGAGTCTCCTAAAATCAAGCTGCCCCCAGTGACCACTGTCGTTGCCACCCTTCTTCTGTGAGTCTCTCTTGTTCTCATTGTTTATGTCTGTTAAGCAGGGGCATGCCCATTGGAGCTGTTCGTTCAGTTGTTCATCAACTGTTCATTGAGTGCTACTCTGTGCCAGGCACTGTTTCAGGCCTCGGTGATAAAAGGGAACACAAAAACAGACCCAACCCTGACCTCAGGGACCTTATAGTCAAGGTAGGGAAAATAACTTTAATAAAAGAAACCCTCAAATATATAACCATAAGCTAAAGGGCTGTGAGGGAGAAGAGTGTGGAATAAGGGCACAAAACTGTGCGGCCAGGCTGGCAGAGTGTTCCCTGGGGCAGTGGCTTCTGCCCTGAGATTTAAAGGATGAGAACCAGTTTTCTTGCATCTGGGGAGTTGATCCCACCGGACACAGGCCTTATTGAGCCAGAGGACAGCCTACTGCAGGCTGATGTTAGGCCATAAAAGAAGAGATTCGTTGTATCTCATGGCGGGCAAGGCTGGAGTCTTCTGGGGACAGCAAACAGAGAAAGGGGCGACATGCTAGGCCAGGAGAAAACAACTGGCCATCTCAGGAGCTTGGCACTCCTACCTACAGGACTCAGAGTCACACACACACACATCCCACCAAGTGAGTCAAGAGGGGGTGGCCCTCCGTACAGGGATCTCCGACCAGCCTTGGTCACTGTGGAGAAAGTTGCCCAGGAAGAACCAAGTCTCCTTTTCCTCCAGGGCCTCCCTAGAGCAGAATTGGATGGCTGCAGCAGCAGCTACTGGATGAACTTCAAGTGATGCCAAATGAGAATTGAATTATAGTCTAGCCTTGTGATTTCTAGCAGCTGTCATTGCAGTGTGACCCAACTATGGCAGGGCGCGGTGACCACATGCTGCCCAGCAGCTCCTGGAGGCTGTTTCAGCACCTCGGACAGAGGTGCCCCTGAGGAAAGCCCAGCCCTCTAGAGTTCAGCGTGGCGTTCATGCCTGCTCCAGCAGGCTAAATACCATTGCCTTTGGCATTCAAGGCTCAGTGGAGTCCTGTGACATGCCAGCCACTCCAAACGGACTTAAAATATGAGCCCAGCAGTCAGGGGCTGTGGGTCCACACACCAGTTTACCTGGAGTCTCAGACTGGCACAGGGCCTCACGTTTGCCCAGCCCTGCCCTCCAAGGCTGCCTGGATTTGCCTTAGGGCCCAAGATCTGCCATATTGGAGAAGGGATCAGGACGCAACAGCGAGTGGAATGGACCTCCCGGCACAAGAAGAAGCTCAGGCCTCCACACCACACCTTCAGGGGAGGAGTTCAAAGGGAGCCTCCTCTAGTTCCCTCATCCTCTCTTCCCTGCACTTTACAGTCTCCTCTTTAATTTCTCTAACTTTAATCTGTCATCCATACAAAAGCCCATTTTACCCTTTTCTGGTCACTGTACATTGATTTTTCTTTGAAGATTCTCTCCCCCCCAGACCTTGTGGTGCAGGTAAAGCTGCAGCCACCCTCCCCTAATAAACACTCCCCCCATTAACCCAAGCTCCCATTACCTCCCAATCCCCCACCACTCCACCAGGTGGGTAGACATGTGACCCAGGCCTGGCCAATCAGTGCATTCCGTCTTCCTGCCCATAGTGAATGGTTGAGGGATGGGCACCTTATGAATCCAATGAGTGTCTTCCTGGGGACTTTCTGGAATTGTTAAGAATGATGCACTCTCTTTTGACTGATATTTATAGGCTGTGAGAAGAAAGCCTGGAGACTGCCTGGGAATGAGATCAACACAGAGAAAAGCAGAGCCAAGGGAGAAAGACAGATTTCTGATGACATCACTTAAGCCCCTGGATTCGGCCATGCCTGAAGCTAATTACCCCTAGATTTTTTCTTAAACTAGCCAATAAATTCCCTTTTTCCTTAAGCCACCTTGAGCAAGGTTTTCTTTCAATACAGAATCCTAACTAAACAGTCCCCCCACTCACCCACTTCACACACTCTCTCAAAAGGCTTCATTGTGTTCCTATCATTTACAGGTTAAATCCCCAACTCTTTCACAAGGTATTCAAGGCCCATCATGACCAAGCCCCAACTCCCCTCCAGGTTTGTCTCCTTCTAAGGTCCTCCAGCCACCATGGGCTCTTCACTCTCCTCAGACATTTCTCATCTCCCTTCTGGACTATGAACACATGTACCCCTCTTTTTTCACCCATTAACACCTGTCAGACTGACCTATCCCTCAAGGCTCAGCTCAGATGCCACCTCCTCCATGAAGGCTTCCTCTCCTCTCTCATGGCTCTTTGCTGGAACATCGAGTCCCATGCTGTAATGAGCTGGGTCCACACTGGGTCCACACTCACCTCCCTGCGTGACAACAAGCCCTTGAAAAGAACAGGGCTGTGCCCACCCCTGCAACTACCCAAGGAAGCTGGACTTTATCCAAGGAGAATGGGGATACAATGAAGGGTTTTTTAAAGCAGGAGACCATTTAATGCCTATCGAATTGGTAAAAATCTAAAAGTTTCATAACCTACTCTGTTGGTGAGGCTATGGGGAAACAGGCTCTCTTACGAATTGCTTGTGGGAGTACAAACTGGTTCAGCCGTCATGGAGGGTAATTTGGCAGTAACTGTCAAAATCACAATCGCACAATCCTTTTGACTCAGCAGTTCCACTTCTGAGAATTTATCCTGCAGATAAAGTTGCACTGGCCAAGTGTAGAAGTTATTAACTGAAGACTTGTCTGGTATAGCGAGGGACTGGGAGCTCCTAAACGTCCGTCAGCACAGGGACCGATGAGATAAATTATGGTCAGTCCATTCAGACAATAGGATGCTCTGCAGCTGTAACGGAAGAATGAGGAAGCTTTCTAAGTGCTGATGTGTGAAAAATCACCAAGCTATATTAAATGGCGAGAAAGTGTTGCAAAACAGTGTGTAAAATATGCCAGCTTGTGTGTTAAAAACATGGGCAGGTGAGAGAATATATACTCATTTTTGCTTGTATGTGCATTGAAAAAACTAGTGGTTACCTGTGGGGATGGGGGTGGGGGTACCAGGCTGATGGCAGACAGCAGTGGGAGGAAGACTTTTGTTATAAATCTTTTTACACTCTTGGATTTTTTGACTGCAGGAACGTATTAGCTGCATGATTTTTTTAAGCAGAGGAGAGATGTGGCTTTCATTTGCTCCTTAGAAAGCTCAGTCTGGCTGAGGGGCAGAGGGTGGGCTGGAGGAAGATGGGGTAAGGTAGAGAGAGCAGTGAGGAAGGAGGGAAGGATTGCACCCCTCACCCAGAAAGGGCATCAACAAACATCAGCTGAAGTGCTCTGAACCCGTGCACTGCCAGGATCTGGCGGGACCAGGGGCAGCCTCCCCGCCACCTTCTCTGAGCAGAGATGTGGGACCATCACTTGCTTTGGAGCCAAAGAGTTCCAATCAGAGCCTTTGGAGTGACCAAGAGTGTGGCGTCACCTGATGCCATTCCCTCGCCTCCTTGTAGTTGAGCAGGCAGAGGGAATGCTTGGGAGGGGGCAGCACAGGGGAATAGAAAGAGCCTGGAGTTGGGCTATGTTGTGGTCTTGGTCTAGAATCATAGAACTCAGGGTTTGCATCTTCATTCTGCTTCCATTAACTGTGAATTTGGGCAAGTCATTTGCTCTATCTTAACCTGTTTGCTCATCCATTAAATACAGTAATAATATCCATCGTGCATGGTTGTTGTGTTTAAATGAGATAATATATGCCAAGAACTTAGCCATAATGATACCTGCTAAACCATCATAGCTACCATCATCATCGTTATACAACAGATTTCTCCCAGCTCAGGACAGCATTTATGTGCTTGGAGTTGCAGGTACTTCAATAAATAGGGGCTATTCCCTCCCAGACTAGTTTCTCTCTGACTGTAGGTGGAATATGTTTTCTTGTCGCATTGATGTTGGGTCTGACCACGTGACTTGCATTGTCCATTGGGATGTCTGCAAGAGTGAAGCAAGCAAAGACTTGAAATATGCCTGTCCGAGGGGACTTGCTCTCTGAGCTTCTGCTTCTCTGCAGGAAGAACATGCCCTGGGGAGCCCACTGGTTCCAGAAGGTTGAGAGGCATGTGGAACAGACTTGACCCAAACTGTAGCCTGGAGCCAAGCCCAGCTGGTCCTCACATAGATCCTGACTCTCAGATGACACCAATAAATGATTGTTGCTTTAAGCCACTGAGTTTGGGGAGAATTGTTACGCAGCATTATTGCAGCAACAGCTGACTGAAGCATTGTCCGTTACTTCCAGAATGAAGTTGAAGGTCCTTCCTACAGCCTTCAAGGCCCTCTAGGATGTCACTGATAATTTCTCCATTTTTGTCTCATGCTACTGCCTCCACTTTTTTTCAGGCTTCAGTCCAACCAAACTTCTTTTAGTTCCTGACACATGCAGTGCTGTGGCTCACCTCCAGGCCCTCCCACAGGCTGTTCTCCCTGCCTGGAACACTCCTCCTCTCCTCCTGCACCTTCATAGCTCCTCCTTATTCTTTAGGACTCAGCTTCCTCCAGGAAGCCTTCACTGCTGCCCCAAATCTGGGTTGGCTGTCCTGGGATGTGACCCCACAGCACTTTGTACTTCCTGTGCCCTGTATTTTTAATGACCTCCTATTTGTCTCTCTCTCTCCACTAGGGCATGCCCCATGAGGGCAAAGACTGGGTATCCCTGATTCCTGGCATATAGTATGTTCATTGTAAATATTTATTGACTGAACGAGTTTCCTACCCCTTCAAGCCTCCATCTGCCTACCTGTAAATTGGGAACTATCTCATTAGAACAGGGGCAGAGAGATGCCCTCGCCTTGCTTCACTATAGGGGGAGGAGTTACCAGGCACCTTTTACTCTCCAGCAACTCTGCATCCCCTTCTTGCCTTCAGCCTCCTCCCCTGCGTCTTCTCAAAGGGACTCGAAGTGAAGGATGAGGATTATCAGCACATAATGCTGCGTAAGTCTTCCTAATGGAGAAGCTGCTTGTACTTCTCTGGCTTGCGTGGGGAGAGGAGAAGTGTTTCTGACCAGGCTGTCTCAAAACTGTCACTTCATTCTGCCTGCCAGAGCACCTTCAGGGGACATCTGCCTTACCTTGGTGAGAACAGGCAGAATTATGCAGGGCAGGTGAGGAAAGAGAGAGGGTAGGAAGCTGAGAAGTAACCGAGTCCCTTCCACATGTCTTCTCTCCGCCCATGAAAGCACTTCATCCCACCACCCTCCCTGGAAGGAAAGTGTATCCCCATTTTTCAGAGGAGAAAGTGAATTGCCCATCTTCACCCAGTGGTGGGATTCTAAGCCAAGTCGGCTGACTCCAAGGTCAGTTTCCACTACATGCAACTGCCCCCCCAGGGAGTGAGGACCTGGAGTGCCTCAGTGGTACAGGTAGTGTCAAAGGGACAGAGAGCGTCAGCGACATTATTACAATAAAAAGACAGACTCCCTAAAATGTATACAGCACTGTGCAACTCACAAGAGGGCGTCACATTCAGAAGCTCACCGGTTCCTCACAATTTTGCAAGACAGGCTTATTACTGATGCCGAGCAATGGGCTTGCTCTGCTTGCAGCGATCTGAGCCAATTAATCACAACAAGCTAGAGATTGAGAAATAAAGTTTAATTAGATTAGCCGGAAAATCGGAAGACAGGTGACTAATGTCTCAAAAACTCATCTTCAAAGATTACAGAATCTTGAGGCAGTTATAGAGGGAAAATGGGCAGTGATGAGGGGGTCCAGGGATGTTGGTCTCCAGGCGTGACAGGCTCCAGGCATCACATTGTTCCATTCTTCTGTGAGCTGTGATGGATACATTGTAGGTGTGTTTCCTGCCTGTGGTCAGCCTATTCCTGGAGAGAAACTCATAAAACAAAGTTTTTAATTTGTCAAGCTATTGGAGAGTACATATCTAAGTGGAGGCCATAAATCAGGGGAGTATGTGAGTTTTTTGGAGTATGTGCAGAGCAGCGAGTAGTCACACAGATGAGGGGCTGGGGCCATTTAGCGTAACAAGATGGCCTCACTTATGCTCACTTGTCACCAGCCCATTCTACAGAGGAGAAAACTGAGCCTCAGCAAGGTGAGGTGACTTCTCCTAGAGTCTCACAGCAAATGGCGTAGCTGAGGCAAGACTCCTCCCACGTTGTCCCCTGGCTCACTGATTCCAGAGGTCCCATTCAGGGGCTCTGGGGCCCTTGTCCCAGGGAGACTTTGATGAATGTGATACCTTGGGACACATCTTTTCCTGGTGTTGTGGTAATCAGACTGTCATGCTGCCCAGGTTCCACCTACAGCTGTGTGACCTTGTGCAAGGCACGTTATCTCTCTGAGCCTTGATAGACCAATTATTTGTTGCTGCCTAACAAACCACTTCAAAATCCAGTGGCTTAAAACAGCAACCACTTATTTAGCTCATGATTCTGTGAGCTGACTAAATTAAGCTGGGCTCATCTGGGTGGTTCATCTGACCCTAGAATGCTCCCTCAGGTGTCTGCGGTCAGCTGTGCGTTAGCCGAGTGGTTTTGCTTTGGGGGCTTGGCTGGCTATCAGGCTGGGGGAACAGGGGTCACAGGGCCGTGTGTCATTCACCAGGCTTGTTCATAAGGCAGTGTCAGAGTTCCCAGAGAATGGGTGAGAGTGCACAAGGCCTCCCATTATGGGTTGAATTGTGTCCCCCCACAATCCATATGTTGAAGCCCCAACCCCAGTACTTCAGAATGCAACCTTATTTGGAAATAGGGCCTTTAAACTGGTGGTTAAGTTAAAATGAGGCTGTTAGGGTGGTCCTAATCCAATCTCACTGGTGTCCTTATAAGAAGAGGAGATTAGGACACACGGAGAGACAGCAGGGGTGTGTGCACACAGAGGGACAGCCAAGGAAAGATGAAGCCAAGGTCATCTGCAAACCAAGGAGAGAGGCCTCAGAGGAAACCAACCTGCTGGCCCCTTGATCTTGGACTTCCAGCCTCCAGAACTGTGAGACAACAAATTTCTGTTGTTTAAACCACTCAGTCTGTGATATGTTGTTTTATTTATTTTATTTTTTCCCCCCAAAGCCCCAGTGGATAGTTGTGTGTCGTAGCTGCACATCCTTCTAGTTGCTGTATGTGGGACTCGGCCTCAGGATGAACGGAGAAGTGGTGCCTCGATGCGCACCCGGGATCCGAACCCGGGCCACCAGCATCGCAGCGCGCGCACTTAACCACCAAGCCACAGGGCCGGCCCTGTGATATGTTGTTATGGTAGACCTAGGAGACTAATATAGCTGGGGTCCTTATGAAAAGGGGAAATTTGGACACAAACATGCATAGAGGAAAGATAATGTGAAGACACAGAGAGAGAATGCCACATGAAGATGGAGGATCAGAGCAATGCATCCTCAAGCCAAGGAATGCCAAAAATTGTTGGCAACCATCAGAAGCGAGGAAGAGGCAAGGAAAGGTCCTGCCCTACGGGTTTCAGAGGGAGCATGGACCTGCTGGCACCTTGATTTTGCACTTACGGCATCCAGAACTGTGAGATGATAAATTTCTGTTGTTGCAGCCCTGCCGCTGTGCTACTTTGTCATGACAGCCCTAGGAAGCTACCACCCCTCCTGAGGCCGAGGATCAGAACCGGCGTGCCATCACTTCTACTGCTTTCTACTCTCCAAGTCAGACACGGGTCAGCCCAGATTCAAATGGCGGGGGACAGACTCTACCTCCTGATGGGAGGAACTGGGAAGTCATGTTGCAAAGGGGTTGGGATACAGGGGGAATAATTACGGTCTTTTGTGCAAACAATCAACCACACTTAATTACTTCACCTGTTGAATGGGGCCAATGAAAGTATCGAACTCAGTGTTCCAGTGAGGATTCAATGAGGTAATGTTGATAAAGCACTTAGCACAGAGCAGGACACAAAGTAAGGGCTCCATAAATGCAAGTGATGGTCTATCCACAGGTATTTTTGAAGGCAGGGTCCTTATTCACATTAGAGTCCAGTGTCTCACACAATGCCTGGCAGGGAACAGAGGCTCACAAAGAGTCTAATGGATTCCAGCTGGTCTGGTATAGAGAGTCCCTGCCTGCCTGCAGGAGCTCACCCAGTGCCACTTCATATCAGAGGTGCCCAGTCCACAGTGAATAAGCTGCCATATAGACAACAGCCTCATTCCCAGGGCAGTTGCTGTGGAGAACATAAAGGCCACTCAAGGGCTGACCTCCCTCTTCCTGGCAAGCTGCTTCTTGAGGACATGCTCCTGTCACCTGGTCCAGACAGAGACAGAGACCCACAGAGAAGAGGGCACGGCCACCTCCCACTCTGATCCAGGCAGAGCCAGCTCAGAGGCAGGGCAGCTCTTCCAGGCCCACTGCTCTGCTCCATCCTTCTCCCCAAGTTGTCACTGACGCATAGGTGGGTCATAGGTGTGTAAGCTCTTTGCAGCATCCCTTTCCTGCTCTAACTGTTTCTAACACCAAAGACTTTTGAGTAACTGAAGATTGCCAGCTGTCAGGCTGGGGGAACAGGGGTCACAGGGCCGTGTGTGACTCACCAGGCTTGTTTACAAGGCAGTGTCAGGGTTCCTGGAGAATGAGTGGGAGTGTATAAGGCCTCCTGTTATAGGTTGAATTGTGTTCAACCCTCCTGTTATGGGTTGAATCCCAGAGACAGGATTATCAAGCTTTGTTTCAGAAAAAAAGAGAAAGCAAGTGTGGAGGGGAGAGGAGGGACGTACACATTTGCCAACCCAAAAACACAGTTTATAAAATGAAAATCTGGCGTGACATTCAACTAAATTAACAATTTATAGATAATTCACAATGCTCATACCATTAGGCAAATGTACTTTAAATTGATTTCAGATTAGTGGGCTAATGATTTCCCCCAGGTCCAGTCTCTGTCAGCCCCCAGTGCAGCTTTCTTAATAAGAGGTAGGTGTGGAATAACAGCCTCTTTATTCCATAATTGTAGCTATAATTGAACTTGAGGTCATATCCAAGGGCCCTATTGATCTACATAGAGAGGGAAAGTGCTGACAGCGACCATCTTCAGGCCACAGAGGTGGGGTGCACCACGGGAAAATACTGCAGCTGTGGCAGATTTGGAGATGACTTCCTCTGTGACCTGCAGGTAGCCTTGATGGCTGATGGGGAAGTTAAATAATGTTGAGACAGGCAGAGCCCTCAATCCCGGTTCTGCAGGGACTCCCTAAAGGCATGTCTATGTGACCCTCCGATATTCCCAGGGCCCCAGGGTGAACATTTTACCCTCTCTTGTCCCACCATGCTTACCTGACCCCCAACTGTCCAGGCCAATGGAATCCAAGCCAAGGTACACCGCAGATGTGTTCTACTCTCACTCCTCATCTCATGTTTTGAGTCCTTTAACCCTCAGCCTAGCCAAGAGCTTCCCCAACCTCAACTCAGAAAGGCAGAGTGGAAGGTCTTTGGTTCTTGTTGGCATAGCCCTGATTGCTTTCATTTCATGAAGCACAAACCATTTCCCATCTCTCTTGGTATCTCTAAAGGGGCTGTAAGAAATTTTAGCTCTATCTCAAAAGAACATTGAAGCCTCATTTTGTTCTTCACCAGGCATTTTGGCTGTTCTGAATCCAGAGATCTTTTCTCCAAAGAATATGTCAGACAAGTGGAAATGGGAGGAGAAGCAGAGAGGGAGATAGGTCCAGAGGAAAGGAGTGAGGAGAATGACAGAGACCGAGTGTTACGAAAGGAGAGGGGGAAGGGAGAGGAGAGAGAGAGAGATTTTTTTGGAGGAGTAAATGTGTAGAGGGAAATCTCATGACCCCAAATCAGAGAAAACTGCCAGGGGGGTGAGGTGGACTGTGGGCACTGGGTCTCCTAAGGAATGGATCAATGCTTAGGACTACCTGTAAGGTACTCCATGTGTGCTCTTGAGATTGTTGAGCTGTCTATAATACAATCCAAATTTGAACCCTAAAATTATCCAAACACTGTATATTAGCAGTAGATATAATGTTCCCAAATCTCACAAAATCTGGGGAAAAGGCAAGAAGAGAGAAGAACAAAGGAGAAGAAGTTTGCTCTTTTCCATGCTACCTGTCCCCGTCCCATTCTTAAAGCACAAAGCTCCTTACAGATTTTTAATTGCCCGTTGAGTGTGTGGAGCTCCCAGGATTTCTCCACGGAACTGGGGATAAATATCACACTCGTAGCTCTCCTTGGTTGGATTCTTCTGTCAGACATGTTGTAACCTGGGATGCAGAGGAAGAAGGGGAGGTTGTTCATTCTAGACTCTGCATCCTCTCATTCAGATTCCCTTACAGGAGTCAGTCGTGGTGATAACCAAAGAGAAGAAAGGTCTGAGAGAAGAATGTCTCCGGTTTCTTGGAAGAGATTGGTAGCGAATAGTCATCTAATCAATATTGATCAGTAAAGTGTCCCAGAAAAATCTAAAGCCTTTTTATTTAAACTGAGCCTTCCCAAGAACATCTTCATTGATCAAGAGAATGCATAAAAGGCAAAATCAGGAAGGAGGAATTAATTTTTTTTTCAAAAAATGACTTTAAATTGACACAACCACTTTGGAAACATATGTATACACTATGATCAGCAATTCCACTCCTGAGTATATACGTAAGTGAGTTCTTTGTCTTCAAAAAGCATGCACAAGAGTGTTCACAATTTTATTCATAACAGCCTGAAACTGGAAACAACCCAAATGACCATCAACAGTAGAATGGGTCAATACACTGTAGTTTATTCACACAAAAGAGTATTACACAACAATAAAAAAGAATGAACTACTGATATGCAACAACATGGATGAATCTCAAGATGTTGTTGAATGAAATAAGTCAGACACAGAACTGGGGATTTCTGTGCAGACAGAATTATCCCATTTATATGAAGCTTAAGAACAAGAAAAACCGATCTATGGTGACAGATGTCAGAAAAGTGGTTACTCTTGGTGAAAGTTTGCACAAGGAATAGGTGTTGGAAATGTTACGTATTTTTATCTGGATGGTGGTTACACACACACACACACACACACACACACAGACATTTTAAGCTGTATACTTAAAATTTGTGTACTTTATGTGTTATGCCTCAAAACTTTTAACAAATAGTTTTAAATGGTCACTCCATCACTCCAAAATTTAAATCATCATCTGTCATTCGCTTCCATGGGCCATGAGATTCACAGAGCTCATGTTTTATTTTCCATCTCGAGGGAAATGGGAACATACCTGCCCATTGTGTAAATGAGGGTACTGAGGATGGGATCTTCAGGCAGAGGCACCACTACAGACCATGAGTCTAAGGCTGGACTGGCAGGTGTCATGGTGAGTGCAGACTGTGAACCACTATCTGTTGTACCTCTGCCCTTTCTGATGGCATTATCGATGTGGTTCACAACACCTGAGGCTGGACACGCCCAGCAGAGCTGCCAAAATGACTCATTATCCCATATCCCTGTCACTCTCCTTAGAGCAGAATTGGATGGCTGCAGCAGCAGCTACTGGATGAACTTCAAGTGATGCCAAATGAGAATTGAATTATAGTCTAGCCTTGTAATTTCCAGCAGCTGTCATTGCAGTGTGACCCAACTATGGCAGGGCGCGGTGACCACATGCTGCCGGGCAGCTCCCGGAGGCTGTTTCAGCACCTCGGACAGAGGTGCATCCACGCGAAGCTCAGGCGCCCGGCTGAGTCTATTATTTCAGCACCAGGAACAGCGACTCATGCGTTAAATGGATATGGAACTAGATTGGGTTGGCAAAAGGTATTTGTGGAAAGCCGTCTTCCCATGGTTTGCTATTTACACACAACGCTACTGCTTCCAGCTTTGTATAACAAATTAAATTCTGACAGCATTAAAAACGTATGTGTGATGAGAAGACTGGTTTGGAAAACACCCAACATTTACTTCCCTTCCACCTCTACCTCCTTCCTCCAATCCGGGTGTTTCCCAAGGGACCTGCACTTCAGGGAATGCCCAGGCAAATGGAGTTTTTCGTATTTAGAATTGTCAGTGGAGTACATGGGCAGAAGAACAGAACCCCTGGGACCCACCTTATTTTCTCTCTGAAACATATGTGCAAGAATATCTTCCTCTCTGAGAGAGTAAAAAGGGAGATTATTTAAAAATCTTTCCTTTAAAATACATGCACCATCAATTAATTCATTCAGATAGTATTTATGGAAAGCCTGCTGTGTGCCAGGCCTTGTGCTAAGCACTGGAAATGTACTGATGAGTCATACAAATTTCCTGCTCTCGTAGAGTTTACATTCTAGTGGGAGGGAAAGACAATAAACACATAAGCATATCAATAACTAAGATAATTAGGATAATTTCAGTTCATTTTAAGTTCTATGAAGAAAATAATCAGAGTAACTGATTATTAATATAGTGATAATTATATCACTATATTATATCAGATAATATAGTGACTGGGTCAGAACTACTCTAGCTAGGATGGTCAGGGAAGGCCTCTCTGAAGCGATCAGGTTTGAGTTGAGACTTGAACAATGAGAAGGAGTCAGACTTGTGAAGGTCTAGCAGAAATGCATTTCAGGAAAAGGGTGCAGCAACTGCAAAGGTGTTGAGGTTGAAACAAATTGGCAGTTCAAAGGATGGAAAGGAGTGCAGTGCAGATGGAGTATAGTGCATAAGAGGAAGACATAGAAGAAGTAAGGCTGGAGGGCCGGCCCTGTGGCTTAGCGGTTAAGTGCGCACGCTCCGCTGCTGGTGGCCCGGGTTCGGATCCTGGGCGCGCACCAACGCACCGCTTCTCCGGCCGTGCTGAGGCCGTGTCCCAAGTGCAGCAACTAGAAGGATGTGCATCTATGACATACAACTATCTACTGGGGCTTTGGGGGAAAAAAATTAAAAAAAAAAAAAAGAAATAAGGCTGGAGACGTAGGAAGGGACCTGATCACATGGGCCTTGAGGCCATATAAGGAGTTTAGTTCTTAAGCACGGGAGTGATATGGTCTGATTTATGTTTAAAACAACCAGCTTTTTTAGCTGCTATGTGGAGAACGGACTAGGGAGGTGGGAGGGGAAGCTGGGAGACCAAGTTAGGCTGTTGCAATGGTCCACTGAGAGAAGATGGTGATGATAACCCCTCCTCACCTCCCACCACATGAATTTTCTCTCCTAAATTAAGGATGCACTTCCCTGAGTCATCCATGTTCCCTTTCTCAAGTCCCTATTGTAACTCGTGCCATACATTTGTGAGATATTATGAAGGACCATGCACAGGGTCACATTATGGCTTATTTGCTGTTGAAAGAATGAATGGTGGCTTCAGAGCCACCTAGCTCATCTGGAAATAGAATCCGTTACCTCTTTTATGCCAATTCCTCTCAAAATCTTTCAATTCATGGGCTACCACTTGGGGAGGAAGGGCATGCAGAGCACTTAATCCACTCCTCATGGCTCATCATCTGAGAAACAAACCTCACCGCAGCCAGTGGGAAGTATGGGCTCACACCGATGGGTTGCCAATGGGAGAGTCTACACACTATCAATTATGAACAAAAGCATCAACATATATGACACGTAAAGCATAAATACAACAGGGATATCACTTCCAAGATCAGCCAGAGGACCCAGGGAGACCACGAATGCATAGTGTTCAAGCCCATACTCTACCTAACTAGGCTTATCAGCCATAGGTGCCTTAGGAATTTGCACCCAATTTGACCACCAGGAAGCGAGCAAATGGAACAATGAGGAGAAAGTCAAAGATCACTTTACTTAGCATCAGGACCCCTCGCACTTGGTCTCATCTCATTCTCTAACTCACTCAAGGATGTCAGGCAAATTCTTTCCTCTCCCTGGGCCTCATTCTTCTCAACTATAAAATGGGAGGATTTGTTTGAACTTCTTGATCCCCCACCTCAAGCATTCTGTAAATCTGTAAATGGCCCTAGGACCTCCATTTCCCACATTCCTTTTGTATTTCCTCGGGTCTTCCCCAAACCTCAGAAAAGTATGGAAAGCATGCATCATTGTGCCCATTTTTCAGGATGGGGAAACGAGACCTCGAGGTCACAGAACTATTTACAAATTTACAAACTGAACTAAAGGCTTAGATTCCATTACAACTCACCCACGTAAATCCTAACTCTTTCAGAGGTAACTGACAGCAGCACATTCTGCAAGGCCCTACTCATCTCACTCCCCAGTCATCCCCTTCCCCTCCTCCCAGCCCCTTCAAGTCCCTGCTGGGCCCCCTTCAAGTCCTGCATCCTCTCTGGTCATCATCAGGAGATGTGCTGGGACTATGAAGATGCCTGGGCCCCATGCAGCTATTTCAGTTTCAAGATAAATCCTACCATGGCCAGGCCCTTCCACTGGGCTAATAATTGGAATCTGTCACCTCATTAGCATGGGGAAGGGAAGGAGAACACCCTGGGCTTTATTCACCGACCCTGATTTAGTAGGTGTTCCCTTTGCAGCTCCTGGGCCTCGGAGGAATCTGTGTCCAGCCTGTGCGGGCCTGCCTTTGTTATGGAAATTATCACTCACCCGTACATATAAATCTGCAACAGAGCCTCTTGTCATTTCTAATAGTTCCACAGGCTGCATCGGGGGAAGACTGGGCAGAGCTGAGGCTATTTTGGAGATGCTGAGACCTCCATCTTTGTGCTCCTATCAGAAGACTCTTGGCCACCCAAAGTGCTCATGTAACAATTTCCAGTCCAAAGTGCTCATGTAACAGTTTCCAGTCATCAGGATTTTGCAGTGTGCCCAGCACTGTGCCTGGGGTTTCACATGTATCATCTCATGTAATCCTCATAATAGCCCTATGAGCTTTTAGATGAGAATATTGAGGCTAGGAGAGATTTAAGTTACTTGCTCAATATCACAGGATTGGAAAGCAGCTATCCTTAATTACCCAACATCTAGGTCATCTCCAAAATTCTCAGATTTTGGGGGGGATAAAATCACAGTGGGAGGAGAGGAAGGAATGGGGGTGATACACTCCATAGGGGGTGGGGATTCCTGCAAAACAATCTCCCACTATTTTTCTCCCGGAAAATACTCTGCCTCTTTCTGGAGGAAGTTTCTTCTCCAGAGAATGAGCGTTGGGGCTCAAAATCTTCACCCTTTTGCTGCCTATGTGGTACAATCATCCCTTTCTCCCCTGCTCTATTGTTAAGAATTCTTTCCTTTGTGTCAGAAACTTGAAAATCCAGGACAGGACCTGGTGGGGCATAACTCTACCCAGAGGCTCGAGCAATGCTGTCAGAACTCTCTCTCTCCAACTCTCAGCTCTGCGTGTGTCTGCTTGGGATCATTCTGCGGGCAGGCTTGTCCCACTGGCAGCCAAGAAGGTCACCACAGGCCTAGACTCTCATCCTCACAGAAAATTCCTCTCCCAAGTCCGTAGATCAACACCAGGAAAAACTGTAACAGCCCTGCTTGGATCACATATCCATCCCTGAACATCTCACTGTTGCCAGAGGGATGGAGTAGTCTGATTGACTAGCATAGACCAGGTGACCATTCCTGGGAGAGACAAGAGGGACACCATAATTGACAACCACACCAAGACTGAGTGTGTGTGTATTGTATTTTTCCATACGTGTCCCCCACAATACCCCCCATCCCTCGTGCTCCTTTACAATGTAACTTTGACATTCCTCCATATCATGGTCTCGTGGTCGACTTCGTGTCCCTTCCCCTTGAATCTGGGCAGACTTTGTGGCTGCCTCGACCAATAGAATATGGCAAAAGTGACACTGTCCTCATGTCCAGGTCCAGCCCTTAGAAACTGGCAACTTCTACTTCCTGCCTCTTGAGACACTCATCTCTGAAGCCTGGGCCCCCATTTAGGAAGTTCAAAACCTCCGTGTTGTGAGGAAGCCCAGGCCATGTGGAGAGGCCAAGTGCAAGTGTTCTAACAGCCCCAGCTGAGGTCCAAGTGGAAAACTGGCGTCAAGCACCAGACATGTGGGTGACATTGCCTCAAGATGATTCCTGCTCCCAGACTGAGTCCTCCTAGGTGAGGCCCCAGACATCGTGTAAACAGAGACATGCCACCCCTGCTATGCCCTTTCCCAGACCCACAGAATCTGTGAGCATAATGAAATGACTGTTTTAAGCCACTAAGTTTGGAAGTAGTGGGTTATGCAGCAAAAGATAACTGGAACCGTGTGTGTGCATGTGCGTGTGCATGTGTGTGTGGTGTGTTAGGGGGTAGTTTCCCACAGGAATTAGAAGAAAGAGGATGAGGAAGCACAGTAGACAAACAAGCACTATATCTAACACGTGAGGGACTGCCCATAGTGCTGTCATTTTTAAACGTACCAACTTTCATTCCTGGGAGGAGTGGATTGTGTGATACAGGCAATGCACAAGTTGATCCGTTTCAGGAGCTGGGCCTCACATCGCCCAGTGAGCTTGGCAGAGTGTTAAAACACTTATTAGACTCTTCTGTATATTCCCTCTTCTTCTCTCCAGTGAGCTGGCTGCTCCTCTAAGCAAGGCGTCCCCAAGCAGAGTCTCCACACTGCCCAAGTCCAGAGCTCACCACTCACCTAGCTTTCCTTGTAGATGGTCCCCCCTGAGTTGCACCATGTCTGTGGCATTGACCTTTCAATGCCCCTTTGACAATGACTGTCCCTTTCACCCACCAGCCCCAGGCCAGTCATTCTCGAAGCCCCTCTAGCCCCTCCCTAGGCTCCCCTGCACTCCCCTGCTCCCCCTGCAGCCTCCTGGATCCTGACTCAGGAGCACTCTCTGAATTCTGCTCCTCTTCATTCCTTTCTGCGCTTAGTCCCTCCTTCTGGGCTCTGCAAAGCTGCCCTGCCACTGAAGTTTCCTCTCCTATTTTATGAATGCTTAGATTTTCAAGAAGACCCTAGTTTCTTCATCACCTACTTCCCAGAGTCATCATTCCACAGGGAGAAGTGAAGCTGCCCTCCCCCGGGCGGCACAGCATGGAGGCTGAGCGTGGGCTCTGAGTCGGCTCTGAGTCAGACCGATAAGTTTAACCTGAGTCAGATGTGCTGGTCTAAGACACTGACCTGTCTGTAAAAGAGGGATAACAATAGGGTCCTTCTTGTGGGTTTGTTATGAGGATTAGACAAGATAACCCAGGTGAAGGACTCTGCGCTTTTCTCCTGTTAATTGAAAGGAGACAAGTGCTCTCAAACTCCTTGTTTAAATAAGAATTCTAATGATCGCAGGTTTTGTTCCTGCTCACTCATGTGGGAGAAGAGGCAGCACCCATCACCCTCCTCTGGTTTTACAAAGACAACTCACACACAGAAACACTCATTTAAATGTTATTACCAGGTTAATAAATTACTGAGTAAGACAATCAACCAGAATTATAGGGTTTTTCTTTAAGAGTTAAAAACTGTTTGCTAAGGAGTATTGCAACCATCTCTGAAGTCAGGGTACCATATAAAACTCTTTTGTTAGAAATAACATTTGCAAGGACGGATTTGTGATGCAGACTAGAATCTGCTTTCCTATAGCTGCAGGGAAAGTGGAAACACTGTTTTCACTCTTATCTTGCTGAGATTTCTTTCACCAGCAGTTATAAGGACCTACAGTTTCAAGACCCAATATCGAAATTCTATTAGTCAGCGTGGAAGAAGAAGAAAGCAAGCTTGAGGAGGTCAAAACATACAACATAAAAGAGAAAAAGGCAGAATAGTGTTATTAAATGAAATGCGGGGTATTTGATGATTTTTACTCATACATAGTACATAATAACCTTCAGTACATTAGGTATTATTTTTGTCTTTGTTCTTATGACGTAACCTGACTAATGCCACCATCCAAATGGTCAGTGTCACCATGATGGAGGACACAGAGTCTAGCAAGCAAAAAATTATTTAGAGTTCTTCAATTGCAGGGGCCGGCCCCATGGCGTAGTGGTTAAGTTTGGCCTGTTCCGCTTCAGTGGCCCAGGTTTGTGGGTTTGGATCCCCTGGCGCGGACCCACACCACTCGTCAGCCATGCTGTGGCAGCGACCCACATGCAAAATAGAGGAAGACTGGCACAGATGTTAGCTCAAGGTGAATCTTCCTCAGCAAAAGTACATAAATAAATAAATGAATAAAGTTCTTCAGTTGCATATCTCAGGCCTTTTGAAGGGGACACGTAGTCAGAAAAACCTCCCGGTTTCTTTGTCTCTCCCACCTACATCCCTACATCCCTAGAGCATTTGACTCCCCTAGTGCCCCCTCCTCCCAAATCCCTGGCCCTGCCTCCAATGCCTGCGCTTCAGATTTTCCAGCTACTCTCCCCATTCTCCCTGATTCTATATCCCAAAAACCCAAAGAGCCAGTCTGATACACTAGGGCCCTCCCTGGGGGTGGAAGGAACCCTCTTTAGTGAGCAGGGGTAGGCTCACCACAGGCTGAGGACACTCCCAGGTTAACCCTTTTTGTCTTGTCACACCCCATTAGTGTGATAAGAACCCTCAGTGGCTAGCATCTCTCTTCTTCCTAGCGGCATCAGCATTCCCGACCTGACGTTTATTACACATCGCCCCGAGTCCAGTCCACCAGAGACTGCAGCAAATCACAGAGTTGGGGGCTGGTGCCAGAGGGGGGAAGGGTTTGCTTCTCCCAGGCTGTTCACACCACCAGGCCTAGAACACTGGGAAACGGCCTGATGATGCTTTTAATCTCAGTCCACAGCCGGGACACTGGCCCTGCCACAATGCCCAGTGCAAATGGGAATGAGTCACTGAGCTCTCACCTGCCTGCCCCGCCTGGCCCAGATCGATGTGAGGCTCAAACCAGGTAGCATTTTGGAAATCTCTCTTCCCATTCCCCCAACCAGAGATCTCTCCACCACCCACCTACCACAGCGCCCCACACAACTACCAGTCAGCTTCTTTCTTTAGTTTAAGAAATTGCCTCTGAAACATTCCCTGAGAGCAGGGACCCTTTGGCACTGGGGTGTGAGCTTCTGGACCACAAGAACGTTGGTCCTGTGGAACTCTGGTCCTGTGGTCCTTTGGAACTCTGTGGTCCTGTGGTCTCTCTTTGGTCCTGTGGTCCTTTGGAACTCTGGCACACAGTGGGTGCTCAATAAATATAGATTGAATGAATAAATTAGCATCCACTGATACAAGAGCATACATTGAGTTAGGTCATGTTACTCACGGACACCTGGCGGAGAGCAGGTTTTTGAAGGGAGTGGAGACAGGATGTTCATTCATCACTTGACAAATGCTAGTGGAGCCCGCACGCCAGGCACTGTGCTGGCACCGTGCAGCGGTGAACAGGCCGGAACTGCCCCTGTCCTTGTGGGGATGACATCAGGACACCCCTGCCCCACCTCAGAGCAGAAGTTAATCGGCCCCCTGGGCCTCTGCTCCAGGGAACCAGCTCTCTCCAGGCCCCACCCGCCTGCCCCCAGGAACCTCACAAAATGAGAGACCAGAAGTGAGGGAGCGAGTGTCACTGAAAATGGCCATTATCAGATTAGACAAACCTCATGGCCTCCAGCTGGCACCGCCCACAGCCCCAGCTACCAATTTCCTGGGATGAAGAAGCCTCATCCATATTTCATTTCAGGTACTCAGCTCCCTCCGCTGCCATCCTTTCCTTCCGTGGGCCCATTTGACGCCTCGCTGCCTAGGAGGAGGCCCCAGACTGAAAGGGACATGCAGTCCCTGAGCTGGCAGCCCCTTTGCCCTAAGTCCCTCCTACGCATGATCTATGATGGGTTCGGGCCCCTCTCTGAGCCCAGCCCACAACTTCTGTCCCTTCCTATGGGCCAGAAGAAGAGCTATTCACCCCCCCCACCAGGGAGGGCACCCTGGTGCCCCCCTACCCCAGTGTCCCCCCTACCCCAGTGTCCCCGCCTCCCCCAGGGACCTGGCCCTTGTGCTTGTCAAAAACCTGATGGCATCAGCAAATCAGCACAGGGGTGGGGGAGACCAGCTCCGTCCCGGCAGGCGGATCTAGGACAAGATCAGGGATTTTCAAGCATGAAAAGGATCTAGAGATAAGGGAGCTGCTATTTATTTTCTCCGTGCACCGGCAAAGTGATCGGTGCTTGCCTTTCTTCTCCCTGCTCGCAGAACCAACCAGTAACGAAAGGCGCCCGAGGGCTTGGCGGGACCCAACAGTCTATGGAAACTGCAGGATTTTATTAGCTTGGCAGTGGGTAGGCAGGTGACAGAGGAGTCAGCTGAACCATGGGGGAGGCAGGCGGGAGCAGGTGGCTCACTCTCTCCCCCTCCTAAAACACAGCCCAACTAGAGCTAGAGACACAGTGAATAGGAGTGGGGACCATAAGCCTCCAGGGACACGGGGCCATGTATTCAGGAATGGGGGAGCCGTGTTCTAGTCCAGCTTGGACGAGTCCATCCCTCCCTCCCTCTGGACTTAGCTCGTTCAGTTGTAAAGTGAAGGAATTGGATCAGATCAGTGATTTTCAAGACAGAGCTTAAGGAACACGCCCTCCAAGAGTGGAGACCTGGGGCTCCTTACTAGCACAAGCAGCACCAAGCTCAAAATGAGGAGGGAGCTTCTGAGCAGAGCTTTTGGGGTGTCCCCAGCCTAACCTAGCATTTCCCAAAGCGATCTGATAATCTAATCAAGTGAGGGCCCCACCCAACTCACTGAGTCCTAATCTTTAGGATGGGAAGCCTGGGAATCTGCATTTTCCAAAAACTCTCCCTATGAGTCTAGTCTCTCACAAACCAGGCTTGGAGAGAGCTGAGCTGGAGGGAGGGTGGGGCAGGACCCTCTGAGTCTTCCAAAGCAACGAGCAAAGGAGGTGAGGGCCCAGGCTGTCTGGGGAACACCTCCACTATCCCTCCACAGGGAGACGCATGCAGGGGACACTTGCTCTCTGCCTGAGAAGTGCTGGTGTGGGATGGGCTTTATCTGCCTCCCTGAAGGCTTCTTTGCTGTACAGACGCAGTGTCTGCGAGCTCCTTCGAGGGTTCCCCTGGAGCACTGGAGTGTCTGTTTACAGTTCATTAGTTACTTGACAGAGAGGCTCAAAGAGCGAGAGACATAAAGAGGAAGAGTCAGGGCCTGGGCCGCTGCAGATCCGTCAGAAATGAAGATAAAGCTGCTCGGAGATGAGGAGGTCTGACAGTGGCGACAGCAGCTCTGGCCGGCCGGGCACCTGGCCTCACAGGTGGCCAGTGAACGCAGCCCAGCCCACCTTTGGAACACATCACCCTCAACCCTGCCCAGCTGGCCTGAGACCTCGTGCCCGGCCCCCCTTAGTGCGCCCTTGCTGCCCAGTCTGCTGGCTCCCATGGCTACTCACCTCCCAGAAACAACCAAGATGTCTAGCAAGAGGGGACTGGCTGGAGAAATGACGCCACAGCCCCTCCGTGGAATATTATCTGGCCATTAAAAATTATATTTACAAGGAACTTGTCATTGCGTGAGAAAATACTTACATGCTTTAAGAGTTAGTGGGAAAAAAAGCAAGATGCAAAATTGTGTGAACAGTATCAACCCTGTGAGATAAAAATTATGCAGAAGAAGAAAAAACCGGAAAGAAATACTCCAAAAAATACTGACGGTTGTCACTGGTGCTAAGTGATCTCCTCGTCTCCTTCCCCCTCTTGAGCGTCTTCCATACTGAGCACGATTGCTTTTGTAATGGCAGCAACAAACTTTATTTTTAAAATAAGATTTTAAGGCTATTCCCCACCTGAGCTCGCTGCATCCTGCCATCCACAGGACAAGGACAGGCCTGGGGTGGAAACGTGGTGTTCCCAGAGTCCCAGCTTTCCTTGCCCAAGGCCTGGCCTCCTTGAGGACCAAACCCATGTTTCTTGCCCTGAGCTGGAGGCCTGAGCCCGTTACTCACCCCGGAAGCCCGAGGCAGAAGCCCGGGTAACAGTTTCCACAGCTAGCACTCCAGCCACATTTTGGGCCCAAGGGGGCTTCCTGAGAGTGAGGCAGCCCCTCCCAGCCCATCTTCTCACACCCAAGGACAAGCTTCTACCCCACACTCACCAGCGGAGGGGAGCCCATTGGTGGATAACTGAAGATGGCAAAGCATTTGTCTTTCTTTAGCCCCTGAGACAAAAGAAGACAAAAGACATGAATTCAGATCTGGGTTAGTGAGGGTGTTGGGGGTAGGGTGGCTGGAGAAGCTGCTGTAGACGTTTTCCAGCGAGCCCTTGATGATGGTAACAATAAGCAACATTACTGAGCCCCTTTCATGAGCTATAGTTGAATAGTGGCCCCCTAAAAGGTACGTGAACACGTGAATATGAGTTTAATTTGGGAAAAGGGTCTTTGTAGATGTAATTAAATTAAAAATCTCAAGATGAGATCTTCCTGGATTAAGTGGGATGGGCCCTACACCCAATGACACGTGTCCTTATAAGAGACGGAACAGAACACAGACTCACAGAGACGAGGCAGTGTAAAGATGGAGGCAGAGATCCGAGTGGTGCATCTACAAGCTGAGGAACGCCAAGGATTGCTAGCCACCCCCAGAAGCCAGGAGAGAGGCACGGACCAGATTCTTCCTCAGAGTCTCCAGAAGGAACCAACCCTGCTGACACCTTGATTTCCTACTTCTGGCCTTCAGAACCGTGAGACAATAAACTTCTACTGTTGAAGCCACCCAGTCAGCGGCCGTTTGTTTTGGCAGCCCCGGGAAAGTAATACGTGGCTAAGCCCTTTATACTCATCATTTGTCTAATGAGATAGACTCCTCTGTCATCCCCATCTGATAGATAGGGAAAATGAGGTTCAGAGTGGTTAAGTAACCGTCCTAAGGTTACACAGCGGTGAGCGGGGAGGCTGGGACTGGAGCCCAGGTCTGCTATCCTTCCGAGTCCCTAACGATGCTAAGGCTTTACGCCCGTGGTCCTCAGTTCTAGATCCAGGCTCTACCTCCTTCACTTACAGGCTGTGTGACCCCTCACAAATTACTTAACGTCTCTGAGCCCCAGTTTCCTCATTTGCAAATTGGAGAGAATATTGGAAGCTATTGTAAGGATTTGAAAACTAATGTGAAGCTTTGCACTAGATCATCTCTCCAGGTTGGCACCCTCTGTACCCTGGCTGCTCCCAAGAAACCCCCCAGTGGCTGACAGGAGCCCAGGCTTCCTCTGTTAGCACACTCCAGACGCTCACAGCTCCAGCAGGCCGGGGCTGCACCAGCTCTAATGGCAACAGCAAATCGTGCTTGTAAATTAGGGTTCAGCTAATTGTGACTTTATAGACCAGGAGTAGACATTCTTTTAAAAACCCCATCTGTAAACACACAGCGGCACTGCTGAGCAAGTGCCTGGCTGCAGAAAAACTCTTTTAGGCAGAAATATATGGGCTGCGGTAGCTGACTCTCCAGGACAGCATCTCATTCATTATGTTTTCTTCTCCTTCCTGTGCTAAATGGTGCCGAGCGCGGCTAATCCGCCAGTGCACTCCCTCTCACTTCACCTCATAAATCCTCGTCTTGCAGTTGCTTCCAGCACAGCCAATGGCACAATGGCACAGTGACAACTGGGTGGGGGCTGCCCCCTGCCCAGGCCCTGCCCTCCTGAGGGGGTTCCCTGGGAGATAGAGAACTCTGGCCTGAGACACAGGACCACCGATGCTTTTACTACAAAGCCCACCCTGCTCCCCACACCCCAGCCTCACCTGGAGAAATTAGAGCCAAGCTGGAGGGATCAACAGAAGCTCAGACATGTTTGACCAATTGTATGGGGGTTCGTTGGGGAGGGGGTTGTTGAGGGCAGGTCCCGGGGGCAAGGGGGCTCAGGGGAGTGACCTGGAGGCTGAGGGTGAGTCTCCCGCTGCGTTCCGCCTGCCTCCCACCTCCTTCAGGAGCCGGTGAACGGGAGGTCTCCCCAAGGCCAGATAGGAGCTTCTTCATGGGGGTGGTGAGGGAAGGACGCTGCCCTGCCCATCTGCAGAGGAAAGAGCCCTGGTTTGCCGTCAGAGGCCCCGGGCTCAAATCCACTCTTGTAGAGCGCCAAGCACGTGCCAGGCACTTTTCCTGCCTTGCTCATTCCATCCTCACATAATCCTATGAACTGGGTTGTACTGATATCATCCCCATTCTGCAGATGAGGAAACTGAGGCACAAAGAGGTTATGAAATCTACCCGGGGTCAGCAGATAAGCGGGGGAGAAGGGATTCAAATTCAAGCGCCACCCCTCGTTCTCATCCCCGGTAACAATCCCTCTATTGGACCTCAAGATGGCAGGTGAATCGTCCTGAGCATTCGTACATCATTTTATTTTTGCAAATGAAGTTTTACTGGAACACGGCCACGCCCGTTTGTTTACACATTGTCTGTGACGGCTTCATGCTACAAGGGCAGAGTCTGAGTAGCTGCAACGAAGACTATCTTCCATGCAAAGCCTGAACTATTTACTATCTGGCTTTTCACAGAAAGGTTTGCTGACCCTGGATCTGAGCCTGTTTTCTCGTCTGTTCAATGGCGGCAGCAGCGAGGCTGGCTCTCGGGGCGGTGGTGGGGATGAAATGAGATCAGGTGCGTAGAGCGCCAGCGAGTGCCCCGAACCCGGCCAATCTCAACAGCGGCGAATCCCTTTCTTCCTGCCTCTTGCAGTCTTCACTCCACAGGCACACCCTCGACTGCCGCTGCCCCACCACATGGGCACCACGACGCCCCCGCTCCCTTCCCCCAGAGCCTAGATACAAGCCAGGGGAAGCTGGGTGGCGTTTGGTGACTCCAAGTCCTTAGGGAATCACGGCAAAGGTTTCTCCAGTCCCCTTCTTGCCCACACTGTGCCAGCATGCCAATTATGCCGAGCCTCAGCCTCAGGTCAGAGGAAAATGTTTCACTTTACAAATGGAAAGCTATTTCCAAAAAGAAAATTTGTTATTCTATTGAAACTAAATCCCCAAATGAGTTAAGTCTCCAACTGTGCAGCCACACACAAGGCAGAAAAGTCCCTAAAGAAACAATCACTAATTTGCAAGGTTCCAGCCCTGACCCACTTCCGGGTCTTGCCTTTCTAAACAGCCTCTTTATGGTTCTCTCTCTGTCACCCACCTGGTTTTCTTCCCTGTGTTCCAAAGGTTGGATTCTCTTCAGCCCCCAGCAGACACTCAGTTTGTTATTTCAATTATTTAGTTTACATATTTGAGCGTTTGAACTACCTTTTTTTTTACAACTAGAGTCAGTTAACAAATATGTGGTGCTCTGAGATCGTGCAGGCTGCACACTGCGTGAATCTAGGGGACAATGCTCCCATTTTGTGTTTAGATCTGTACATGAATGAGGACGACTGTCTATCAGAAGGCTGCAGGATATCTTGCCGAAGGGTCTCCTTTTGTGAATTTGCACAAAGGGCCCTGAGCTGGGTTCTGAGTAAACAGTTGTAAACACAAGGCCTGGAGTCACCATCCTCACGGAGCTCACAGTCTAGTAAGAAGATCAGTCGTTGAAGAGGAAATGACAAGGGTGACAGTGAAGGGAAAGGGATACGGGGGTGTTCTGGGGAATCTGGCTGGGGGAATGGGGCGAGCAGGACTCTCTGGGTGACGGGTGGGGGCAGGGAGGGTGGGAGAACGTTCCAGGCCTGGGAACATCGTGTGATAAGGTGGCCTGAAGGCATAAAGAGCACGGACTTCTCTCTAAAGGAGCGTCCTGCCTGACTCACATCCTCAGCACAGCTCAGTCTTCTGACCCCTGAAGGAGCGTCGTGTACCCGCCCCTGAACGCCCCGAGAGAGGGAGCTTCGTGTCAGCCTTGATGAAAGGAGAAGGGAGAACAGTTCGGCTCGTTCTGTGTGATGACCTGCGTGGCAGAACAGGGCCAGTCGCTTAGTACATTTGGTGCTTCAGGCTCAATCACAGGTGCCCACGATCCAGAACACACCATGTCTGGAAGAATGGACGTGGGAAGCCAGACATGGACTGAACCAGACACAGCCCAAGAGCCCGGCTCAGCAGTCTGCTGCACCCCCACAGGAGCCAGGGCAGGGAACTTGGGGTTCAGCCCACCTCATCCTGAGCCTCTTCACAGCTGAGCAGCAGGCGAGGCCAGGGTAGTACTTAAGAGCAGAGGCTGCCTGTATCTGGATCTCATCTCTGCCATCTCTGAGCTGTGTGACTCTGGGCAAATTACTAAAACTCTCTGAGCCTCTGTTTCTTCATCTATCAAATGGCATAATAAGGGTACCCACCTTATAGGGTCATTCATTCATTCAACAATTATTAACGGAGTGCCTCTTGCGTTCAAGGTAACAGGAACCCTGCCGTCATGGAACTTACATTTAGGTGTCTCGTGAAAATCCAGTAAAAAAATCACATTCAGGGTGCAGCGCAGAGCCTGGCTCATAGGGGGCCTTGTGATGGTCTGCTTGACCATTTTCCTCTTCTAGCAGTTTGAGGATAGAAGACAAAGGCTGACAAAGGCAGGGGCAGCAGCAAATCTGGGGGCGGCCAGTGCGAGCGGAAGGGAGGTTCCAGCGAATCACGCCATGAAGCACAGAGCCAGGAACCTGAGGATCCACGGGGAGGGCTGAGAGGTGCCGGGGCCTCGGGTCCTGGTGGGGGTGGAGACAGTTCACTCGCTGCTTCACCATCAGGGTGGCGGGATCATTTATTGGGATGCTGAGTTGTGTGTGTGCTATACACACACACGTACACACACACACACACACAGACCAGGTAGCTGGGCTTCTTTTCCCCCGCCTGAGGTGGGTGGTGGGAGTGCAGAGAAGGAAGCAGAAGCCCTCGGGCTTTTAGGGGAAGTTCCAGCCCTTTGAAGAGATGATGCCTCTGAGGAAAGGCAGCCAGGGCCTTTGAGGCCAAAAAGAGAGAGAAAGGAGTGAGACTCCCCCGAGGGAAAAGAGATGGAGATCCCCGAGGACCGTTCTCTCGGCACTCTCAGCCCCTGGGCCCCGAAAAGGCTCCACCTGGAGCCAGAGGTGCAGCACGGGACCCAGGGAAACACAATTGGTTAATTCCATCCCCTTGGCCACCGAGGTCTGTGGATTTGAGTGGCAGCTACTGGACCGGGGCCTGGGAGGACGTGAGGCTGAGGCTGCTGGCAGCTGTGTTGCCACCACGACGGGAAGCCCACTTGCTAACACAGTAGAAGCTGCCAGCAAGTAGAGAGAGAGCCGGGTGCTGGAAGTCAGGTGTACTCCTAGACTTTACCGTTACAGGAACCAATTCATTTCCTTTTTGGTGTAAACCGGATTGAGCTGGATTTTTTCTCCGTGATGGGCAGCGGCCACCTGGAACATGGTGCTGGGACGGATGCTGAGGCACGTCTGAGGCCAGTGGGAGGACTGCCATGAACAGTTTTCTGGGTTTACCACACGGGCTGAAAGGAGAAAATGGGGGCACACATGTCACTCAGGGGCCACATCTGGCCTGGAGGCACAGGCAAGGACCGAGATGGAACAGGAGGTTGAGGAATAGCTGGTGGTGACTCTCTGGGCAGTGGATGTGAGGGTCTAGCCCGTAGGTCCAGCACCAGACTGTAGGCTCGGATCCCAGTTCTGCCACTCACCAGCTGTGGAACCCGGGAAGTTCACTGCATCACCTGGTGCCTCGGTTTACCCATTTGAAGAACAGGGCTAAAGAAAAGCACCGACCTTACGAGGTAACTTATAAGGGTTTTGGAGAGGAACACAGAGTGCTCTCCGTAAGTGTTAAATTCCTAAGTGTTAGCGTCACGGAGTTACAGCTAGTTGAATTTATCGGGCTATAAACTCCTGCTTTCTCTCCCGCACAAATGCACGCACACACACACACGCGTGCACACACACACACAACCCCTTCCTGACCTCCTCCTCAGACAGCGGAGAACTGGCTGGAGGGGGGGGCGGACATGCCATGGGGCAGACTTGACCCTTGCCCCCATGCTTTCCAGAACCACCAATGTGCGCGTGGGGTCACGCCGTGAGCTCCTGAGAGCGCCGTGTAGCCTGATCCAGGTGGCCACAGCAGAGGCCACATTTGCCCAGGAGCTGAAGCCAGGGCCACACAGAACCCAAAAGATCCTTAAGAAGAGTCCCCTGCAATGTGGGTTAATGGGGTAGCTTTGGTTTCTGTGGAGACAAAGGGAAATTACAAGCTTGAAAAGATTAGGAGGCTGTGGGAGAGGAAACAGCGAGAAAACGGCTTTCTTTTGGAAGACCTGGAGCTCAGCTTCTGTCCCGGCATCTCGGGAAGCTCTGGCCACTGCAGGGGGCACCAGCCTTGCCCTCCCACACTTCTCACCCCCAATTTAGGGCTTTTTCGTGTCAAGGGACCAGGGGTCTCTGAACCCGTCCTGACCCGAGGTGCTCTGGATGTTCAGGTGTGCATATCTCACAGTTAAAAAGCAAATCCATTGTTCTCTTAGCATAGGGTAATGGTTTAAATTTGTTTTCTCTATTTCCAACATTTTCTTTAGTTTATTTGTGTGACTTTGAAAATAATCCTAGCTAACACTGATATAGCCCTTACCATGCCCCAGGTACTTTACAAATATTAATCCTTGAAACACTCACAACAGACCTCTGCGGGAACAGTACAGATACGGGAGCTGAGGCTCAGAGAGGTTGAATAACTTGCCCAGGATCACACAACGAGGAAGTGACGGAGACTGGCTATAGTGTCCATGCCCCGGACCACTACTCCACAAAATGTGTCAAACCTATTTTTGGGCTTTACAAGTGATGGATCACTGCGTTCAGCCGCACGCCCACTCAGTCCATCTGAAGACACAGGGAGAAGGCAGCCATCTACAAACCAAAGAGAGAGGCCTCAGAAGGAACCAGCCCTGCTTTGATCTTGGACTTCTGTGAGAGAATACATTTCTGTCGTTTAAGCCACCCAGCCTGTGGTCCTCTGTACGACAGCCTCAGGACACTAATGCAATGCCCGAACCACAACCCCAAAGGGTGACCTTCCTGACTACACCTCCGACAGTGGGCTCAGGGTCAGAGGGAGCACTGGCACAAGGCCCCTTATTTTTCCTCCTTTGCCCTCTCCACAACCCTCCTCTTGGAAAGAAAGTCCTCTTCTTCCACCCCCAAAAGTGGGTTGTTTTAAAAAAAAGTCCTCCCCAAATCAGGCATTTAGTAGATAAACAGACCTTATATAAACACTGTCCTACAGGGAAGAGTCACCTTCAACTGGATTTTTCCGTCTGGGCCTCCTAAGCTCCATGCAGTTCACCTTGGGCCCTGGCTCCCCTGCAGCAAGTCAGGCGCCTCTGACCCTCGCAGCCTGACCATCCCCAGCACGGGGGTCTCTGCTGGTATCCAGGGGCTCTGAGATGGGGAAGCCTCTCAAGAATCAGGGCCTGTGGAGGGGGAGCTCATGGTGGGATGGGGGAAACTGCTTGGCTGGGATTCTTTCTTTTTACTTTGATAAACTTTTTATTGAAGTTTAAAATACATATGGAAAAGCTCACATCCTAAGTGTTCAGCTCAATGAATTTTCTCAAAGTAACCCAGACAAACAGTACCCCAGCCAAGATACAGAAACCTAGCAGCCCGGAGCTCCCCCGCATGCCTTTCCTAGTCACAGTGCCTCCGAAGGGAGACCCTGTCAGCACCACCCTCAGACCCAGACTAGGGCCCTGTGCCTCGGGGGGCCCCATACTTTGGAGAACTCTCCTTGAAATTCCTTAGTCCCCCTCCAGTGGCTGGGACAGAGCAGGATGAGGTGTGCTTTCTGGGTGGGGCACCTTAAACCCAGACCAGGATCCGTGTGGCCTGGGTCCCCATTTCTCCTCTGGTGTTCTCTCTGGCCTCCTACCCGTCAAGCAGATGCCCCACTGGGCTCTGGGACTCACACCTGTGGATTGTCCTGGGGCCCCATGGCGAGGCCCTGTTTCTAGGAGGTGGCCTGGCCTGCAGACCACTCCTGCTGGCCAGCGTGGTATTTCCTTAGTGAGACTGTGCAAGACTGAGCCACTCGAATGGTGCTGACATGCTGATTTGGAGTGACCCACTCACTCTGGACACAGGACCAGCTCTGGGTTCTGGGCGACCACTGGTCCACGGCCCACGCTGGGGCGTGAGCTCTGCCCAGGGCTGTCAGCTCGCACCCATCTGCCTCTGGCTGCAGGGCTGCCTCTGGTCTGCAGCACCGAGGGTGGCAGGGCTGGCAGCAAGCGGCTTTGATCCTGGGTCTCTCTGGCCCCTGGCACCCAGGTCAGTCACCAGCCCCCCTCTACGTGACTCCACGTGTCATGCAGTCCTCTGGGGGTGGCTCTGCCGTCTGCTCCAGGAGCTTCTGAGACAGGTGCTCCGTGAGGCCAATGCGCCCTTCTCGTCGGTGTCCTCTCATTGTCTGTCAGTGAGGGACGTTGTGCTCTACCAGTCTTAAACCATGCTGGACGAAGGACGAACATTCCTTGCACGAAAGGGACCTCTCTTTTGCTTGGCCCCCAGGCCCCCGCTGGTTCTCCCTGCTGGTGGTGGTGTGGAAGGCAGGGGTACGGTCAACATTCAAAGAGACCGCATTCTGGGAGTGCAACGATTACAGCCCACAATTCAAGAGAAGGTATGGTTAGAAGATGTGCTGTTCCATGTGTATGCTATAAAAGTCCAAACATTTCCAGAAAATTCATTCTCACTCACGCTGCATAAGACTTGCATTTGTATCATCGCCGAAGCTCAGGAACAACCTCTGAGAGAGTCCCCAGAAGTCGGGATTCCAAGGTGGCGTGCTGGACCGCGTGGCGACACGCGAGATGCTCTCCGCAGCGCTGAGCAAGTGGCGTCCGGGAACTGCAGAGATGAGAAGATCTACATTGTTTCAGCAGCAGCGGGCTCCGGAGAGCCATAGCGCCGTGAATCAGAACAGCGTTGCTACTGTTTCCTCCTGGTGGGAGAAATGAAGTGAGCCAGGAGTGGCATGTTTGATGATAAAGAACAAGAAGAGTGGGTTCCTGGGTCTAAACGGAACAGATGGTGCCTGGGCACTATAAAGACACTTCACCTGACAATAAAGAAACCGACCATACAATAAATACATAAATAACTCTTCTCCATCTGTTATTCTAAATTTTCATCAATAAATCATCACGCCTCATGGACACGCCTCGTGGAC
This sequence comes from Ceratotherium simum simum, assembly GCF_057802395.1. NCBI lineage: Eukaryota > Metazoa > Chordata > Mammalia > Perissodactyla > Rhinocerotidae > Ceratotherium > Ceratotherium simum. Next base: position 42,100,223 of record NC_141921.1, on the reverse strand, counting down.
CCATGAGCTTTGTAATATATGTTTAATAAAATTGTTTTTATAAACAAGGGTCCTGCAAAAAATATTTGCCTGAGGCCCCACACACCACAAGGTGGCCTGACACCCGGGAGGAGAATTGCTGAGTCAGAGAGGTTCAGTTTCAGCATTCTGCCAATGTTTCTAGGTAGTTCCTGCAGTCTACGCTCCCCGCCGCAGTGGATGGGGGTGCCTGTGGCTCCCCGTCCTCGCCGGCACTCGCCGTTGTCTTGCTTCATTTTGACAATTGTGGTGGGGGTACAGTGGGATCTTATTATGGTTTTAATTGCATTTCCCTGATAATTAATGAAGCGGAGCACCTTGTCACATTTTCAGTAGCCATTTGTGATGGCCCCTTTCTTCGTAGTGATTTGCAGGTCTTCTCCGTACATTCTGGATATGAGTTCTCAGTCGGATATATGTATTGCCGGTATCTTCGCCATCCTGTGGCTTTCAGCCAGGACTCGCCCGTTCAAGGGTTCTGGGGCCCACCTTCGCCAGTCATGTTTGGACCCACTTAAGAACGAGAGGCCCCGCCACCGCCCAGGGGCCCCTGGGAGCTGGACGTGGAAGAGGAAGCCGTGAGCGAGGCGAGAAGAGTTTGGGAGCTGTTGACTGCTAATAGCGTCGGAGGCAGCCTACGTGAGGTTCAGAACATGGCCCCTGGGCCCAGCAGGGCTGGGGGGAGTCCTGGCTCCTCCAGCTTCCAACCACGTGCCCCTGGGCGGAAGTCTCGATCTCAGCTACCGGTTCTTTCAGCATTGGGGTCACCAGGGGGGGTCGTTAGAAACGCAGACGGCTGGGCCCTACCCCAGACGAGAATTTGCGTTTCCGACAAGTGATGCCGATGCTCTCGGTCCGGTGGCCCCTCTCGCAGCGCCGCTGCTCTAAGCTGGTGTCCTGTGCACCTGCACAGCCCCGCCGCAGACTGAACAATAGAAGCCAAACCACTGTGTCTGCTGCCCTCCCGTCTGACCCAATGAGAGGTGTGTGCAGGTGTCTCTCCACTGCAGGGCCCAGTCCTGCCAGCGTCTGGGCCTCCCCCAGGCCCCACTGAGACCCCACTGCAGCCCAGCGGGCCCTGCAGGCAGCCAGATCCTGGCAGCTCACTCACCTGCGGGTGACCCGGGGCGAGTTCTGTGTTCTCCTCATCTGTGACATGGCTGTGACGATAGGACCTGTCGGGAGGCATGAGTGAGGTGACACATACACAGCACCTGGCACCGAGAAAGCACTCCATAAATGGTGGATGTCACCATCATCATCACCATCATCATCATCATCGTTATCAATTCTTGAGTTCTGGCTCCAAAGAATCAGAGGGGGAAATAGCAAAATAATGGAATGGTCAGATGGCGATTTGTCTCCAGAAAACAGTGACCGCTGGAGGGACAGAAAGGAGAAGCCCGTATCCAAATCTGCTCCTGTGCCCCCTTCCCCCCTCCAGTGTGCGTGTGCACACGGACACACACAAATACACACTCACACACGCACGCACACGCAGATACAGACACGCTCACCCGCACACCTGCTGCCTCTGGTGGATCAGAGACCTTTCGTTAGTTGACTTATAGACGGTTGACTCCCTTTCTCGTTATAGGACAAACACAGTGTGTTGTCGTGTCAACACACCTGCAGGGTGAGGCCTGCGTGACCCAGCTGTCCCCAGGGCACAGGCAGACAACCATACACACACACACCTGCTGACACACCCTGATGGGCCCCCTCCTCCCCCTCCCGTTCCCACTCCTCACACACTCCCCACTGGTCGGCACTCCATCTGAGATGCAGAAAGTGTGGAAAGAGGGTTGGGGGGTCAGAAGGGACAAGAACGGGGAGAAGGGCCTTCCACTGAGCACCAGGTGCTCTTCATCCACTGTCTCACTCAGCACCAGCGGCAGGGAGGGAAGGCAGGAAAGGGGGCGGTTTCTGGAGCCCCATCGCCTGGGTTTGAGCCCTGCCTCCAACGCCTACTTGCTGTGTGATCTTGGGCAAGCTACTTAACCTCTCTGTGCCTTGATTTCCTCATCTGTAAAGTGGGGATGATAATTATACTTCCCCACAGGGTTGCTGTGAAGAGAAAGTGAGTTAAGGCACATAATGTTCTCAGCAGAATGTCAGTCGTTATTATCATCCCCATGACAACCCCGTGGAAGAGACTTTCATGGGGATGAGGAGCTGGGCTCAGAGAGTCACACGTGCAGCAGGGAGGGCAGCAGGGTAGGGATTCGGGCCAGGCTGTCTTCCTACCCAGCAGAAGCTCTTCCTGCTTCGCCAGAGTGGACCCCTCTTCCCCCTAGACCTGCAGCCCCCGCAGCCCGCCCCATCTCAGCCAGGGGCAACTCCATCCTTCCAGATGCTCAAGTCAAACTTCTCAGTACCTTCCCTGACTTTTTCCCTCACACCCCTCAACCAGCCCACCAGCAAACCCCGTCAGTGCCACCGTCAAAATGCACCCAGAATCTGCCGGCACCTCCCCACCTTCCCCAGCCACGCTGGCCCCAGCCTGGAGCGTGACAGGGTCTCCCCACGGGTCTCCAGCATCCGCCCTTCTGGCCCCTGCAGACTCTTTTGCAGAAACAGCCGCCAGAGGGACCCAGTTAAATCTAAGTCAGATTTAACTGACGCCACTGCTTTGCTTAAAACCCTCCAATGGCTCCCATCTCACTCAGGTCAAAGCCAAAGTCCTTATGTCCTATGGCCCCAGGGTCCTGCATGCTCTGGTGCGCGGTCACTCTCTCACCCGGTCTTCTTGCACCCTCACTCACTCGCCTCCAGCCACATTGGATCCCTGTTGTCCCTCGAACGCACCGGCCTGCTCCGTCTCTTCTACCTGGAATGCTCTCGCCCCACAGACCCACACGGCTCACACCCGCCCCTGCTCAGGTCTTTGCTCACAGGCCACCTCCTCAGACAGGCCTTCACTGACCAGTCTGTTTAAAACTGCAGCACCCCCCAGCAAGCCCCACCTCTTGCTTTCCTTTGTCACCATCTCCCAAACCATTTTTATTTCTCACTTACTTATCTTATTCTATCTTCTTTTTTCTGCCCTAGAATCTAAGCTCCATGAAGGCAGGAATACTTGCCTGTTGTATCCCCAGTGCCTGAAACCGTGCCTGGAACATAGCATGTGCTCGGTGGATGTGTGTTGAGTGACCGAATGGCCCGGCAGAGCTTGGCGAGAGAGAAGCCGTGCTCAGCTCAGTCGCTCCTCTCCTCTCAGCCCTGGACGATGTCAGGAACACGCCCACGGCTGCGGCTCAGTAAGTGGACACAGGATCTGGGTCTCCGTGCCTTTTATTTTGTGGCTGGTTACATGTTTAGAACATCTTTTCAAAACCACCTCCATTTAGATTTTCTTGGAGCACCTGTCAACTGGTGGAGAGAGAACCGCAGGCCCCAAACGGAGCCGTGTCCAGGGGGTGGGGGTTGCTCCGTGCCACTGCTGGTCCCGGTGAAAGGTCGTTCACGGCCAAGACAAGACACAGGAAGAGAAAGGATGGAAGGGAGATGGCCAAGAGAGAGAACAGAAAAAGAGAAGATAAATGCCTTTGTTACTTATTTTTCATGGCACTTACACTATAGCAAGAGTAATGGAAATCGAAATAGAAAAAAATCACCCACATATAATAGTATATATAAATATGAATTTATAGATATACGATTTAGCACTATACATATCATTTTGCATATGCAGGAAGCCCTCTGTCAATGAAGCTGCTATTACTGTTATTGTTATTATTATTATATTAAAGGGAATAATAGAGTGAAGAGGTGAAAGAAATCAGAATGAAAATGCTTTTCTTCTCCTGCGCTTAACCAAGGTTTTGAACCCAGTAGGCAGAGGAGAGACCTTCTTAGGAAGCACAAGAAAATGGTTATTTTCCAGCAAAAAAAAAAAAGAAAAGCATGATGACATATCACACACGCACACATATTCTCTTTAATCAAGGTCAAGCTAATGTGATTACCAAGCCCCCGAGCGCCACTCCTGGTTCATTTTCCCTCTGCAGGGCTTCGCAGACAGAACCCCCACCTGAGTCTAAAATCCCTCCAAACGGGGAACCGACAGCTCAGAGAATTGCAAGAACCCTGTGACTCAAGGAAAACACAGCACAGGAGGTAAATGAGCTCCTGATTTCTGTCTGCCTCCCATTTCTTCACCAGGTGCCGCCCTCGAAGGAGCGGCCTGGCGGGAGGGAGCACAGCCGTGTGATGTGGTGCAGGGGTGCAGAGGAGACCACACAGACTCTGCACTCCAGAGCCCAGCCTCCTCACCTCCTGGATACGTGTGACCCTGAGCCAATCCTTTGACATCTCCAAGCCTCAGTTTCCCCATCTGTAAATGTGGGTCATAAGAGTCTCTACTTCCTGGGCTGCAGGTGGTGACTAAATGAGCTGGTGTGTGCAAATCAAATGGCGTAATGCCTGGCACATAAGATGCTCTCAGAGTGGATGCTGTGGGCGCTCTCCAGGCCTGCTGGCACTTACTTTTCTCGCAAAAGCCGGTGTTTCCTACAGCTGCCCTCTGCAGGTCCTTTCCCAGAGGCCTCGCTCACTGCATGGGCGCCTTCAGCTCTCTCACAGGGATGACGGACAAGAGTTGGTGGATAAATACCTGGCTTCTTTGCTCCTTGCCTGGGGCAACTCTGAGGTCTGCTCTACAAAGGCTCCCAGAGGTGCCAAGGGGAGTGAGCCTAGCTGCCCACAGCAGCCACCTGCTCCTTAGCACACCCTGTATTGGCTTTCTTCCCTCACCTCTTCCAATTTCACTCCTCCCAACCAGCATATCCTAGGATCACCTCCCAAAGAAACTGTTGCCACTCCTGTCTCTGTCCCTGGGCCTGCCTCTGGGGAAACTCAACCTAAGACAGCGCTCAGTAAAGGTCAGCTATTAAAATAGTAAGAAGATGGGTCATCATAGGGTAGCATCTTGAGTCTGAGATCCCAGCAGAACACTAGTTAACATCCAGTCTCAAGCTCAGGAGAGAGGGCTGGAGGAGACAATCGGGGGTCGCCCGCAGAGACGAGAGAGGGTTTTTTTGTTGTTTGGTTTTTGTTTTCCAAACACTTATAGAAGCAGAAACAAGTTGGTCAGACCCTGGTTGGGGATGGAAACAAAACCTGTTTAGAGTAAACCAAAGCACATCTCTGAAAGTACTGCATCACAGGAGATCTTTACAACGAGATCTGCAGTCCACTTTTCCTCCATCCTTTGGGGAATGTGGTTCCTAAAAACTACCGCCTAAGTTCTGTTCCAAATCTGTCTCGTGCTCCTGGGATGCTGCAGGAAGCCACTTGAAAGCTGATTCTTTAAGATACGGCTTTCTGTTTTGTTTTTGCTGGTGAAATCTTGACTGTACTGAGCGTGAAGAATTTCCCCTTAAGGTGGTGGAGATATCAACAAGTTCTGAGGATGGTGTCTCCATTTCCAGTTACAGGTCTTGACCAGGAGTGTTATTTCTCATTCACTTATTTATCACATATTTATTTGAGGCCAAGGAGGGGATCGACATGGTACTGGGGGCTTTTTGAGTGGGTATCAGCCAGAGGGAAATTGTAGAGGTTGGTTTCACTCAAATTTACAAGGGAATGTCAGGGAAGAAAAGAAGGTGGCTGGACAGACAGCTGGGAGCACAGATGTTTGTAGGGCAAGTGGGGAACAGAGAACATGTGCCAACGTTGAGAAGGAGCCAAACGAGAGGTGGAAAGGACGTGAACAGGAACACCGGGAAGATCAGAGGAAAAAGAACATCAAAGAGGTGAGGGCAGGGTGGGGAGATTTTTCACTACCAAATTAGAAAAAAATTTAATGATAATACACAGTGTTGTTGAAGACACACACTCTCTAACACGCTTGTGGGTGTAATTTGATATAATTTTTCTGGAGGATGATTTAGTAACGCATATCCAAAGTCTTTAAAACACATACACGGGGCCAGCCCGGTGGCGCAAGTGGTTAAGTGCGCGCGCTCCCTGCAGTGGCCCGGGGCTCGCCGGTTCGGATCCCGGGCGCACACCGACGAACCACTTGGCAAGCCATGCTATGGCGGCATCCCATATAAAGTAGAGGAAGATGGGCACGGATGTTAGCCCAGGGCCAGTCTTCCTCAGCAAAAAAAAAACGAGGAGGATTGGCAGATGTTAGCACAGGGCTGATCTTCCTCACACACACAAAAAACAAAAAACACATACACCCTTTCTGAGCAATTTTGCTCTTAGTCATTTATCATCAGATTTTACTTCTGAAATGTTCTTCATAATTTTGTTTCTAATAGGGGAAAATTGGGACCAATCTCCATTTATTCTAAAAAATCCCGACAATAGGTATCTGGCTCAATAGATTATGGTTTTATCCAGACAGTGAAATATCAGGGAGCTGTTTACATTGATGGTGTTTGTTGACATAAGAAGACTCAACAATGTAGCAAATGGGAAAACAAGTCATGGATCCATATGTTGAGTACATTCTCGATTTTGTTTTCCTGGTTGTTCATAGATATTGATTAAAAGTCTACAGGAACTTCAACACAGCGTCAACAGGGCTTCCTCTCGTGGCGGATGGTGAGGGCGTCTGTGATGGGGGTCAGCTTCCATGTGGCCCCTAATGCCGCCTTCAGGTGATGCCCCCCCAGACGGTGCCAGTGTCCCCTAAGCCCCTTCCAAGATACCTTCCCTATTGCAGAGGTTGGAAGGTCCCCCCTCAAAACCCATTATATTTCCCAGACTCCCTTGCAGCTCAGTAACCTCAGTGATCTTGCAGTTTTTAAAATACTGCTATGGACTGAATTGTGTGCCCCCCAAATTCGTGTGTTGAAGCCCTAATCCCCAGTGTGATGGCGTCTGGAGATGGGGCCTTTGGGAGGTGATTGGGGTTAGATGAGGTCATGAGGGTGGGACTCTCATGATGGGAGTAGTGCCCTTATAAGAAGAGCGACCAGACAGCTTGCTTCCTCTCTCTCTCTGTCTCTGTCTCTCTGTCTCTGTCTCTCTCTCTCTGTCTCCCTCTCCCTCTCTCTCTCTGCCATGTGAGGCCACAGCAAGAAGGCGGCCGAGAAGAGAGTCCTCACTAGGAACTGAATCAGCCAGCACCTTGATCTTGGACTTCCCAGCCTCCAGAACTATGAGAAATAAATGTCTGCTGTTTAAGCCACCCAGTCTGTGATATTTTGTTATAGCAGCCCGAGCTGACTAATACAAATACCATTTCTATTGTTCATGACGCAAGCCAGACTTCTGAAGTCCCATTCTCTTCCACATCTTAAAGGTAAACTTCTCCTTTTCTTTTAAACACTCTGACCTCCACAGGCCTTGGCTGCTTTGGCTATTTGTGTCTGGTGGCTATAGCCCCCTTTCTAGGAAGTTCCTGTGACCTGAAACCCAGTGACCTGGCAGTGCTGTTGGTGTGGATGGTGGCAGCTGTGTCTTGTCAGCAACTGGGTCAGAGGGGCGGTGGCAGTGGTCACGGTGGCAGTGGTGTGGACCTGGAATTGGCAGCTGTAAGCGCAGCCCCCCAATTCCACAAGAGGCTTTCTGACCACAGGAGTAACAGCCTCCCCGTTGGTGGCCCAGCTCTGCTGTGTGGCTGTAGGAATCAATCCTGAGAATTCAAGCTGGAATCTGGGCCTTCAGCCCCAACAATTCTATAGGCCATTGAAGACCCCATGAAATGTCCTTTTCTCTGCTCTGAGACTGGCCTGCGCGTCCTCATCTCACTACTCCTGGGAGAGGAGAGGCAGAATCGGGCTCTCCCTTCTCCTCTGACCTATTTTTATGTCACAAACCAAACCCAGCTTCTCTTGGGACCTTCCGTTTGATTCTCAGAAAGTCCCAACTGTGACGACACCTGTCTCTCTGTGCTCTGGCCATAATTCATCCTAATGCAAGGTGACCCCTCTGCCTGACCAGGAAGGGTCGCCTACAAGGGCCTGGGGGGAGAGAAAGTCACAAAGATCTTATTTTGAAAATCTAGATCACCATAGCTGGATTTTGCTGATATTTAGAAACGATCACGTATTATTGATCTAATAGAAGAAGTTTCAGAAATAAAGATGTAATGTGGGAAGGTAACAAGAGGCAGCATGAGAAGCTGGGCTGGGCACAAGAACAAACTCTGGGAATTGATTCCAGAAAAGAGGTGGTTGGGTTTGACCATGGGGTCCTGGGTGAGTCCCCTGGACATGCATCACCTGATACCACAGTCACTGGCCACACGTGGCTACTGAGCACTTGAAACACGCTCAGTCCCAATCAAGATGTGCTATATGTATAAAATACACATCAGATTTCAAGAGCTGGTACAAAAAAATAAAAAGAATGTGAAATATCCCATTAATAACTTTTACATTGATTGCATTACAGGTTGAAATGATACTAGTTTGGACATATTGAGTTAAATGAAATATATTATTAAAATTGATTTCATTTGTCTCTTTTTACTTTTTGAATGTGGCTGCTAGAAGATTTTAAATTCCATATGTGGCTGGCACTCTATTTCTACGGGACGGCGTGGCCTTCGAGCATCTCAGGGGCCCGGGAGGGGCAAGAGCCTGTGCTTTGGCGTCAGAAAAGTCAATACATTAAGGAGAGACAACGGAGTGGGGAGAGAAGGGAGCTTTTCCAGAAAATTGACAGTAAAGAGGGAACAGGGAAAACAGCTTGAGGGGAGGAGACAGTCCAGGGAAAGTATTTTAGGATGGGGAATCTGAGGATGCTGGCTGAAAATGAGGGTCCGAGAGAGAAGGCGAATCTGCCAGAGACAGGAAGAATATTTTGAGCCAGTCTCAGAGCGGGTTGGAGGACGGGGGCAAACAATGAAACTCCTGCTGAGGAGGTGTGTTACGGCATTGCTCCCTTAACTGAACCGGCAGGCTACAGCAGTACAGTGTGAACAGGATGTTAGGCGTCACATACGCACAGACAAAAGGCTGGGAGCAAGTCACCAAAAATGTTCGCGCTCCCTGGAGAGCAAGATGGCTGTTTTCTCCCAGGTGGGTTTTTCTGTGCCTTCTCAGTCTCTTTCATTGTATGGGTACTGATCTTGTAATTAGAAAAGCAAATATATATATATTTTAAATATATATATAAGCAAATATATATATATTTTAAGAATCCAAGAGGGCTGGGAAGCTTCTGGATTGGAGAAGGACCCACAGGAGGCAGTTGTTCTGAGTCCTCTGGGATTCACCCCAGGCCCCAGCCCAGGCTTAGGAATCAGAATTTTGGGGTGGGGGGCTCCCCACCAGTTTTGAAGGGATCCCTGCTCAGAGCCTTTCTGGCTCTGCTGCACAGCCCATAAAGCTGCCTGAAAGCACAGTGAAGCTTCGTGGTACAGACGTGGGCTTGGGCTCCAGGCCGCAGTGCCACCCGTCTCTTAGACCAATGGCCCCTCCGGGCTTGCTGGCTCAGCCGCCCGTTCTCAGGCAGCGGCAAAGAAACCTGGGAGGGTCGCTGGGGCGAAGTCCACCACTGGGAGCCTCCCAACCAGACCGAGGCCGAGCGGACAGGGTCAGCCAGCACGCTGACAGGGCCGTGCACACCACAGGTGCACCAGAACTGCCTGTTGCATTCAATTCCTGAAACCCTCTGACTTTTAATCCCTGCTTCTTGGCAAGGGCTGATTGGGACCATCCTGTTCCACTTTGAGTTCAGGATAAAATGAGATCACAACTAATATAAGGAGTGCTAACTATGTGCCTGGTGCTGGGGAAGCATCAGACCTGCCTCATCCTGTTGAACCTTCACAACAACTGCAGTTGCCAATACCTATTACCATCCCATTTCACAGATGAGGAAACTGAGGCTTGGAGAAGTTAAGCCACTTGCCCAAGGGAATTACGGCCTGAGGCTGATAACAAGTGGCAAAGTCAGAACTTGAACCAAGATGTATTTGCTGCAGAGCCCGTCCTGAGCCGTCTTACTCACCTGCTGCAGCCCTCAGCACGTATCTGAGAGTCTCGTGGAAGCAGGGTTTGGATTCAAGGGAAGAGCAGAATTTGGCATCTCTCTCCATTACCCACCGGAAAGGTGGAAAGGGCCTGGGGATGGCCTCCTGGGGAGAGACACTCAGGGGAGGCCTTTTGGGGAAGGGGCCCCTGAGACAGGCCCAGAAGGTACTGTGTTCCATAGGGCATCCTTTTCACCTTGTCGAACTTGCCAAATGAATTACAAAATAAAGACCCAATTGACAGAATAATGAGCAATTCATTGAAATGTAAAATAAATAGGTAAATCTCTGGTGAGAAGGCAGAATAAATGCATTTGGTGGTTAAATTAAACAGTAATGAACTTGTGAATAATGTACCTAGAGATGGCTGGGGAGAGCGATTTTTTTCTGAAGCTCAGGACTTCGAGCCCCAGCTGTTCCCAGTTCTCACGTCTAGGGGCCTCGCTGGAGTCACGGGCTTTGGGAGTTGGAGGTGGGCAACCGGCCCGCTTACTCCACTAGAGACTCAGCCGGAAAGCAGGGCCAGCCTTGTACTTCAGAGAGCCAAGCCCAGGTCTGTCGATGCCAGCAGGAACCTTCTAGATCATCTAGTCCACTTCTGTCATTTTATACCTTGGGAAGCTGAGACCCAGAAAGGTTAAGAGACTTGTCCAGGGGCCGGCCCCATGGTGTAGCAGTTAAGCGTGCGCGCTCCGCTGCTGGCGGCCTGGGTTCGAATCCTGGGCACGCACCAACTCACTGCTTGTCAGGCCATGCTGTGAGGGCTGATCTTCCTTACAAAAAAAAAAAAATGAATGGGCTAAGGGATGTCCAGATAGCTGGTAAAACATTATTTCTGGGTGTTGTCTGATCCACCAAGCCATAAAATTGGGCATGAACAGCAACACTCCATCAAGTGGTATACGTGAGATCGAGTTCAAGCACAAGTAAGTTACATGGAGAAATGGCCCAAATACCCATGGTCCCCACTCCTGCTACTCTGAATTCTCTCTCCTAGCCTGTACCTATGCCCTCATGAAGAGTTCCCTATGATCAGTTGACAGAAGAATAAAAGTCTTGGTCCTGATTCATAGATGGGTCTGCACAATATCCAGGTACCACCCGGAAGTGGACAGCTGCAACACTACAGCCCCCTCCAGGACGTCCCTGAAGGACGGTGGTGAAGGGAAATCCTCCCAGTGGGCAGAACTTGGGGCAGCGCACCTGTATTCACTTTTCTTAGAAGGAGAAATTCACGGGCTGTAGCGTGTGGTTTGGCTGGATGGTCAGGGACTTGAAAGGAACATGACTGAAAAATTGGTGACAAAGAAATGTGAAGAAGTAGTATTTGGATAGACCTCTCTGAATGGGCAAAAAAACCCATGAAGATATTTGTGTCCCATGTGAATGCTCACCAAAGGGTGACCTCAGCAGAGGAGGATTTTAATAATCAAGTGGATAGGATGACCCGTCTATGGATACCAGTCAACCTCTTTCCCCAGCCACCTCTGTCATCACCCAATGGGCTCATGAACAAAGTGGCCACCATGGCAGGGTGGAGGTTATGCACAGGCTCAACAACATGGACTTATACTCACCAAGGCTGACCTCGCTACGGCCACCACTGAGTGCCCAATCTGCCAGCAGCAGAGACCAACCCTGAGCCCCCACCGTGGCGCCATTCCCCGGGGTGAACAGGCAGCTACCTGGTGGCAGGTTGATTACATTAAACTGCTTCCATTGTGGAAGAGGCAGTGTCCTCAGTAGGGCAGAGTCCTTACTGGAATAGATACTTACTCTGGATATAGATTTGCCTTCCCCGCATGCAATGCTCTGCCAACACGACCATCCGTGGATTTACAGAATGCCTTATCCACTGTCATATTTCACACAGCATTGCTTCTGACCAAAGAACTCACCTCACAGCAAAAGAAGTGTGGTATTGGGCCCACGCTCATGGAATTCACTGGTCTTACCATGTGTCCCACCATCCTGAAGCTGCTGGCCTGGTAGAACAGTGGAATGGCCTTTTGAAGACTCCATTACAGCCCCAGTTAGTGGGCAATACCTTGCAGGGCTTAGGCAAGGCTCTCTAGAAGGCTGTATATGCTCTGAATCAGCATCCAGTATCTGGTGCCGTTTCTTCACAGCCAGGATTGATGGCCCAGGAATCAAAGGGGGGCATCTCTCACGATTACCCCTAGTGACCCACTAGCAAAATTTTTGCTTCCTGATCCCACGTCTTTATGCTCTGCTGGCCTAGAGGTCTTAGTTACAGAGGGACGAATCTTTCCACCACCAGACACAACAATGATTCCATTGAACTGGAAGTTAAGACTACCACCCGGTCACTTTGGGCTCCTCATGCTGCTCATTCAACAGGCAAGGAAGGGAGTTATGGTGTTGGCTGGGATGATTGATCCTGACTACCATGGGGAAATTGAACTGCCACTACACAATGGATGTAAGGAAGAGTTTATCTGGAATACAAGAGGTCCCTCAGGGCATCTCTCAGTGTTACCATGTCCCGTGATTAAGGTCAATAGAAAACTACAACAACCCAATCCAGGCAGCACTGCCTCAGCGGAGGTGATTCCTGAAGGCAGAGGGAATACAGAATGGGTACCAGAGGAAGGTGGTTATAAATATCAGCTAGGACCACATGACCAGTTACAAAAAAGGAGGACTGTAATTGTCATGAGTATTTCCTCCATATTTATTATGAATACATTTGCTTGTATATATACATATTTAAGCAAATATCTTTGTTTTCTTTCCTCTCCTATTCCCTTACCATGTAACATAAGATGCACTGACTTTATGTCAGTATTTATGTATTGTTAATTCTACATCATAGTACTGAAGTCCTGGGACACCAGGAGAGGAGAAAATATCACTCAAGGACTTTACCTCCTCCTCTGGGGAAGGGGTCGGTGCATTTTTGGTTGTACGCAGCATAATTCTGTCACGTCAGGTGGAATTACAACCTTGTTATTGTCTTTATTTGGAGATTAAGTATGGTTTAGGGAGATGCGTATGGCTGCCAAGTTGACAAGGGGTGGACTTGTGATGGTTAATTTTACGTGTCAATTTGACTGCACTAAGGGATGCCCAGAGAGCTGGTAAAACACTATTTCTGGGTGTGTCTGTGGAGGTGTTTCCAGAAGAGATCAGCATTTGAATTGGTAGACTGAGTAAAGAAGGTCGCCCTCCACCAATGTGGGTGGGCATCATCCAATCCATCTAGGGCCTGAACAGAACAAAAAAGGCAGAGGAAGGGCAAATTTCCTCTCTTTGCTTGAGCTCGGATGTCAGTGCTCCTGGTTCTCGGGGCTTCAGACTTGGACCAGGATTTACACCATCAGCCCCCCAGTTCTCGGGCCTTTGGACTCAGACTTACACCGTGAGCTCCTGGTTCCCAGGCCTTTGGACTCAATTGAATTACACCACCGGCTCTCCTGGGTCTCCAGCTTGCAGAAGGCAGATGGTGGAACTTATCAGCCTCCACCTATAATCCTATAGGATTTAGGTGTGAGCCAATCCTATAATAAATCTTCATATATATATACATACTATTGGCTCTGTTTCCCTGGAGAACGCTGACTAACACAGCTACTAAGTCTGGGGACAGTTCGTTACACAGCAATTTATAATCCGCATATAACTGACTTTCAAAAGAAGCAGAGTTGTCAGAAACCTCTAGCCCTGGGAGACCAGGGTTTCAGGCTCCTCCGTCTGAGTTTAATGTGGGTTAAATTCAAACTCCACACCTTCCACGAGAACCACCACTCCCAGGTCTGACGGAGCCTGTCAGAGGTCCTGGAGAAAACTTTGGTTTATTTATTCATTTATTCAACAAATATGACATAAGTTCCACAATGTGAGAGGTAAAGATACAAGTGTGAGAAAAACCGACGCTGATTTCGCTGTCCTGAGAATTACAGTCCAGCAGGAAAAACACACCAGTCAAGTAACGGTGAGGGTCTAGTTACAGAGACGAATGCTCTGACTGGAAAAACCAGGTTTGGTGAGACGTGGCAGAGGCCACCCTCCCACATCCCCATCCAGGCCAGACCACCTCAAAGGAGACGACTCATGACAAGCCTCCTTGGGATGCCTTACCTACAAGGGGATTAAGTAAGAAAAATGTTCATAAATTACTCACTACAAGTAGGTGGTTCCTTATGCTCAATACGTTGCAATTGTTATTTTTATTTTCATTAATAAACGTGCAGATGCTTTATGAGTTTCTTCTCTTTTTTCCCAAATTAATGGAGGATCTATGGAGTATCTTCTCGCTGCCTACTTTGTAACCTGTCTGCAACTGGCTGAATCTGGAGGACCTTCCTGGCTGCTTCAACAGAAGTGATGTTCTGTTACCTCCAAATCTAGGTCGTAAAAGGTGAGACAGCCGCCACCCGGCTCTCTTGGGATGCTCACACTTAGAATCCCGCCGCTGTGCTGTGACAAAGCCCCAGCAGGCTGTGGAGAGAGCCATGTGGAGAGAAAGTGAGGCCCCCAGCCCACCCCAGCTTGTCAGCCAGCACCAGTTCATCAGGCATGTGAGTAGCCCATCTTGAACTTGGATGCTCTAGCCCCGGTCCAGCCTCCGCTGCTGATGCTGACGCCACAGGGAGCAGAGATGAACTGCCCTCCGCAAGCCCTGCCCAAATCTTGAACAAAATAAATGCTGTTATTTTAAGCCACTAAGTTTGGGGGTGATATTTTATGCAGCAAGAGATAACAGGCACTCTGAGGACATGGACCCCAGAGATCTCCCACCACACCACCTGAATGCCCCACCAAACCACCACAAACAAGTGGCAGATTTTTTAAAATAATAAAAGCCACCATTTGTTGAATTTTTACTATGTGTCAGGCGCTGTGCCAAGTATTTTGTATGTGGTTTCTTATCTAATCCTCCCAAGAACCCCGTGAGGTGGAGAGTATTATTATCCTCGTCTTACAGAGGGTGAAACGGGCTCAGAGAAGTTTTGTAATTGGCCCAAGGGCACACAGCTAGTGAGTAGGGATGCAGGACTTAAATCCAAGACCTCCTGGTACGACTCCAGAGTCTGTGCCCTAGTGGCTGCCCCTCATAGCCTCCCAATACAGGTAAAAATATGTATCAGATGCTCTGAGATCATCCAATTGTGTACAGTTGTACAATTGTGTAAATGTACATATCAATTCATTTAATTTTTACACTTAAAATATTTTTCCATAAATCACCACCAAATATGCTAGCATCTGGGCTGGCAGTTCTCTGGAGGCAGGCTGCATTTGAATCCTGGCCATGCCACTCACTAGCTGTGTGATGGTAACCTCTCCATGCCTCAGTTTCCCCATTTGTACAATGGAGATTATAGCAGTGCCAACCATACAGGGTGGTGGTGAAATTAAGTGAATTAGTAATACACGCAAAGCCATTAGAACAGGCACGTCAATAATTGTTTGACAAGTGTTGGATATTGTCATTTCCATTTTCCCGCCAGGGGACACAGCCTCAGCACGGGGTAGGACAGCTGGTGGAGGCTGAGGCCAGGGGTGGAGCCGTTACCAGCACTCCCCGTCCACCATTGGAAGACCAGGTCCCGGCTGTTCCCTGACATGTGGTGCCATCTTGGGCACCTCCCTGTCTGAGCCTCAGACCCCTCCAGATGGGCTGTGCATGTCCCCACCCGAGTCTCTCCTGGGGCTTTTGTCGGGGGGCTGGGGGGGAGTGTGAGAAAGTGCTGAGAACTACACATCCCAGAAGGAGCACAGTGCAGAGGTGCTGCTCCCTGGCCTCCCGGCCTCCCGGGCCGAGGCTAAGCCATTGAAGGGTCTAAAAAGATGAGAAGGAGGGGGCGGGTGGAGGCAGGCACAGGGAAGGGGCACAGAGGGCAGCAACCTGGGGGCTCCCAGAGCATCTGACATTTCATAACGTCTCCGTGCCACCCGCCCCTGCCCCTGCAGGCAGAAGGGGCCTTGCTGGCTCTGGGCCCCCAGGACAGGGGTTGTGCAGGAGCGTGAGGCTTGTCCTGCCCAGGAACCGTCTCTCTGCAGTTCCAGGCGTTTCCAGAAAGCAGCTGGGAGGGAGGCCACTGCCAGGCTTCCTCCCCATCAACAGCCTGCCCAGCTGGAGGGGGAGGCTGGCCTGCCCGCCATGGGAAAACCAGCGCCAGAGGCCCCTGTAAGGAACCGCCATGCCCAGAGGTGCCAAGAAGCAGCAGCAGGCAAGGCCCCGGCTGAGTGACAGGGCTGGGAGCTCTGGCGCAGAGGAGCCATGCAGTCAGCTGATGAGGGTTCAGATCCTTCCTCTGCCTCTTACTGATGTGTGGCCCTGGGCACATCACTCAAACTTTCCAAGCCTCGGTGTCCTCCTCTGGGAAATGGGAGTGATTGCAGTCGATCAGGAGACTGTGTATGAAAAGTGGTTGGCATGTGACGAGTGCTTTATTATTATTGCTGTTGTTGTTGTTGGCCTGAGGAGCCTGAAGGAGAGTGGGCTCTGTCCATGGTTATGAATTTTGTCACTTGGATCCGCTGTCTCTCCCAACCCAGGGACCCCAGTGACTCGTGTTCAGCCTCCCCCAGGATTTCTGCCCCAGGGACAGGAAGGGCAGGTTGGAGGGGAGGCCGGCTGCAGACCGAGAGCCGGGGGCAGAGGCTGCTGGAGAGGCGTGGCCGGATGAGATAAGGACACGGGATTGGACAGTGTACTCAGAGTCACGGTTACCAAGAGACAAAACAACGTTTTCCTCTGGGAAGTCGGGAGGCCCTTGTCCCCCATCCCCCGCCCCTGCTGCTGCACAGTTCATTCCTTCCCGGCCCGCTCTGGCCGGACAGCCCTCGGATCAGAGTGCCTCCCATGGGAGGCCCTCTAGACGAACCCAGGTTCCGGAAACGGGCTGGGGGCGGGGCTGAGCGCACGAGGAGCGAGCCCAAGCCTGCCTAGGCTTCTCCACTGAGATGGGAGCTGGCAGAGACCTCAGTTTCCCCAAAACACCCGGAGGGTGCTGGGGGAGGAGGAACAGCCTGAGCGGGGAGTGTGAGCCTCTGACCACAGTTTGTCTCCGCCCCTGAAGTCGACCTTGTTAACTCCTCCCCGCCGCGTCTAAGTGGGAAGGTCGTGAGGCTACAATGACGTGGTCGGGGCGTTCCCGCGCTCAGGCCGCGGCGCTGGGGCGCCTCTGTGATTACAGAGAACAGCTCTCTGAAGGCACTAGGTTTTTATACAGGTTACCGTTAAGGTACTTCCTGTGCCTGAACTGAACTCACACTCTCCTGGCAATGACAGTACCCCAGTACCCCTGGGGTGCTGAGAGTCCTGCCTGAAGGATGGGGGGGACTCTCCTTTTCTCTTTCCCTGAAAGAGGCTCTTGACCTTTCCACTCAGTGGCTCCTTCTTAAACCTAGAACTTGTGGGAAAGGAAAAAAATGTTCCCACTAGCGCATTTTCAAGCCTCTATCTCTAGCTGCTAGTCAAGGGAATTTGCCTCACATGAGTGTGGGAAACAAGAAGTCTCTTTCCTACTCTCCTTAGCCCCCAAGTGTACTGTCCCAAGGTGCCGTTAGCCTCCAGCACAAGGACATCTGTGTTCCAGCCTCAGGGCCCTTGCACATGCTATTCCTTCTGCCTGTGTGCTTTTCCTCCCAAGATATCCACACAGTTTACCCCGCATTCACTCAGGTCTCTACTCAAATGTCCTCTTCTTAAAGAGACATCCCCCAGCCACCCTCCTAAAGAACATCCCCAGTGCTCTTTATTGCCTTATTTTTGCTTTATCTTTCTTCCTAGTTCTTGTCACTGTTCCTCATTACATTATATCTTCATTGGTTTGGTTTGGCCCATCTCACCCACTGAAGTCGAAGCTCCCAGAAGGCAGGAGCGCTCTCTCTCTCACAACTGTATTTCCAGCTCGTGGAACAGAGCCAGACACAGAGTAAGTGCTCAGCAAGTATTTCTTTTTTTTTTTTTTGGTGAGGGAGATCAGCCCTGAGCTAACATCCATGCTAATCCTCCTCTTTTTGCTGAGGAAGACCAGCTCTGAGCTAACATCCATTGCCAATCCTCCTCCTTTTTTTCCCCCAAAGCCCCAGTAGATAGTTGTATGTCATAGCTGCACATCCTTCTAGTTGCTGCATGTGGGACACGGCCTCAGCATGGCCGGAGAAGCGGTGTGTCGGTGCACGCCCGGGATCCGAACCCGGGCCGCTAGTAGTGGAGTGCGCGCACTTAACCGCTAAGCCACGGGCCGGCCCTTCAGCAAGTATTTCTAAATGAATACCTGAAATAGATATTTGTGCTTTTCATTCCTTCCTCCACAATTTACTGAGTGGCTTCTGCCCCAGAGCACTGGAGCTATAACAGTAACAAGACCCTTAGGGGGTCACAGTCCAGCTGGAAGCAGAGACGTTGGTGGCACAAAGCCAGGCGGTTGGACCCACATCTATCAGCTCATATTCGTGTCTCCAGCCCTGACGTCTCTCTCGAGCTCTGGACTCATACATCAGCTGCTTACCTGAAATTGTCACTTGGGTGGAATTCAAACGGAAATCTCAATTTCCCTCTACACCTGCTCTTTCCTCCTCCCCCCATCTCAGCGGCTCAGGCCAAAAGTCCAGGCACCAGCCTGTATTCCTCTCTTTGTCGCACCCCCTGCGTCCAGTTGGCAAGTCCTGTTGGCTCTGTCTCCAAAATATATCCCAGTCTGACTGCTTCCTTGTACCCCCCGTCCCTACATTCTTTTTCCAAGTCAACCCTCTAGATGCTTCCAGCTCCTCTGCCCACCTAACAGCCAGAGGTATCCTTTTAAAACATAAATCAGATGATATTACTCCCTTTGCCTAAAAGCCTCCAATGGCTCCCACTGCACCTAGAAAACATAATCAACTCTTTGCCTGCTGACCTCTCTGCCTTCATCCCACACAACCTTCCATGTTACCCACCACCCTCACCCTGAACTGGCTCTCCTGGTGCTTCCCAAAGACACCAGCCTCACTGTTTCTGCCCCAGGGCCTTTGCACATGCTCTTTCTCTTGCCCAGAAAACTCTTCCTCCAGATCCTTGCAAAGCCAGCTCTGTCTCCTCATTCAGTTCTCGGGTCAAATGTCGTTTTCTCGGAGAGGCCACCCCTGACTACCAGACACACTCCACCCCACTCCCCATCACATCTCCCCCCTTACCCCTCTGGCTCCCTCCATCACACAGAACACTGTCTGAAACACTCGTGTTCGCCTGTGTGTTTATGAAGTGTGCGTCTCTGCCCTTCGCCGGGATGGGGAAACTTAGGCAGAGAGACCGGATGGGGAGAGGTTGTCAGAGGATGAGGCGAGTCCTGTTTGGCTTTGTTGAGTCTGAGGGGCCTGGGGTTGTCCAGGTGTGGGTGCCCAGCAGGCAGGAGGATTTGTGAGTCTGGAACTCAGGAAAGTGTTCAGCGTCAGAGACGGGAATCTGGATAAGCTCCCTGAGAAGGGAGTGAAGAGTGAGAAGTGATGTGATTCACACAAGAGGTAGTTGGGAGCCACAGCGGGGTCTGAGCAAGTGGCAGGGAGACCTAGAGAGAAGGGGCTGGTTGGATGAGCCAATGGGGCAGCAGGGCCTGTGCCCTGGGAAGCCTGCCCAGCAGGCCTTGCAGAGGGGGACAGGGAGGAAGCCACAAAAGCAGGACCCCCATCACATAGTCTCCCGGGATACCCATCCCCTTCCTAGAATACCCATCCCCTTTCCTTCTGCAGACGGGGGTCTGAAATGTCATCAGGACCACAGCTGGCGCCCCTCTTCACCCTGCTCCACGGGGACAGCCCCACCGGCTCTGGGACATTGATTCACCTGTCCCTCACCTCTGACAAGCCCCTGCTAATCGATGACACTGAATTGAGTCAACAGGGCAGGGCCAGGGGGCCTCAGGTGGAGAGGTTGTCACGGTGGTGTCGCTGCTGAGTTTGCAGGGACGGATTTTTCGTTAACCTGAGGGGCCTCTCCTGGAGCCTCCGCTTGGCCTCGGCCCACAGGCTTCTGGCTCCTCATCTCTCCTCGTCCCTGGTTCCCCGCTAGCGAGAGCTGGAGTGGGGAGCACATTGGGGTGGGTGTCAAGGGCCAGGCACAGAGGCCCCAGAGGGGGAAGGTGGCTGTCCCAAGGGTCCCAGGAGAAGCCTCGGTTCCCAGGGTATTGACGGCCAAAGTGTCAGCAAGAACATTGTCACCTAGTGGTTAGGGACTTGGGCTCTCAAGCCCCTGATCTGCCTTCAAATACCCGCTCTGCTACTTTCTAGCTGGGTGGCCTCAGGCCGGTCCCCTGGGCGTCAGCTTCTCCGTCTATAAGGTGGGGCTAATGAATAGGGTCTACTCGCAGGGCTGTGGTGAGGGTTAAATAAGACGAAACATGCAAGATGCTCAGGACAGTGCTCCAGAAATATCAGTGTTCGTAATGATCTCATCTTTGAATCCTTTTGGGAATGAGGTGAGATGCAGGAAAGGGGCCACAGGTTTCCCCAGTGAATAATCCTCAATCTCATTTCCTCCCAGGTTGTTTGGCTCAGGGGAGCCTGTGCTCAGTGTTGTCCAGACCATTCTCCAGAGTCAGCTCCCCAAAGGCTGGAATTGCTGCTCGCTGCCACCATCCACCCAGAAAAGGTGTGTCCAGACGCCCAGGCCCCCAGCCGAGAAGCCCTGCCCCTTCACAACTCCTCCTCCAGGGAGCCGAGCCCTCGTTCTAGCAAAGACCCCTGGTTCCCACCACATCCAGGAACTCTGGACCCTCCAGCTCTCTGATCAGAGAGGGAGGGGACTGAGGGGGGGGATGGGGGCAGGAGGGAGCCAGAGTTGAGCCAGTTAGCAGCAGCAGCAGTGCCACCTCAAGCCTGGGTCCCCTTGGGTCCCCTTGGGTCTCCCTGGGCCCTGGGAGAGGGAGGGGTCCTGCTGGATGGTATTTGTACCTCCTGGCACCAGGAGCCCTCCCTCCACAGCCTCTGAAAGGAACAAGCTCTTGCTCTCTCCTCTCTCCAGATAGAGTGGTTTCTATGTGACAAATCGTAGACTTAATGACATCTCTCCTGGGTGGGCAGGGGGCCTCCTCCAGAGGAGGTCCAGGCCCCCAAGAAATGGCCACCAGTAGCTGTTGTCACCCTACAGAGTGGGTAGAACCTGTCTCTGCTCCATTTTACAGACTTGAAAACTGAGAATCAGAGAGGTTGGGTGCCTTGCCCAAGGTCACACACCCTTTACATGTGGGAGGGAGGGTCTGGGCCCAGGATTCTGACTCCAAGTCCAGTGCTCTCTCACGGTGGGGAAGGGATGGAGAGAGAAGCTCTTGGGGGAATGATTTCACATCAGCTGCTCCCAGCGGCCAGGGGCCCTGGATGCTTTGGCCCTCGGGGGGCCTGGCTCCCTTGGTCCACCTGCAGGAAGGCCTGTGGTGGAGGAAGTGGAGTTGGGAGTGGGATGGCATGGTGGGAATCAGGAGGGGTTCTGGTTGCACTTCGATCCTATCTCCCTGTGTGGCCTTGCTTGGATCCCTTCTCTGCCCTGAGCCTCATTCTTTCCAGCTGTAAAATGGGGAGATTTCCTTAACAGACCTCTTCCTGCTCTCAGACTTCAAAGGGATGGTCCAATACCCTCAGTTGTCAAGTGAAGGACTGAGTGAGGCCCAGAGAGGGAAAGTGTCTCGCTCAAGGTCACACAGCTCTTTGCAGCAGAGCCAGGCTAAGATCTGATGCTGGACCAGAGATGGGCCACCAGTCCAGTCATAGGTGTCGTTTCATGGGCCAGTTCTGAGACACCTCTGCCCACCAAATACAACCCTTGGCCTTCTCCCAAGACCCCGCTTCTCCCCAATCAAGCCTGTGGCTTTAGTCCCAACATTGCCCAGGCTCTGGGCTTGCAGCTATGTTCCCAGACTCCAAGCAGCTTTTCTTAATGGGAAGATGGCAACCAGCCCAGCAGAGTGACCTTGGTGATAGAATCAGAGGGGCAGGAGGGGCCTCCGCCAGCTCCCTCCCGCCTCCTCGTGGTGAGGGGTTGCTGGAGGTGAAGATGCCAGAAAGGCGCTGGCTGACACTTCACACACGCCAGGGTCAGGCCCCAAGACAGGAGGACTTCTAAAGCCCTCCCCTCTTTCGGAGTGAAGAGCACCAACAGCTCACCGTCAATATAACATTCTTGCCAACGATTTTTTAAAAGATTTTTATAATTTTGCCCTTGGAATTGTTTGGCTACCAGACGCTGATTTAATTGGCAGTTGGCTCTGCCTTCCCATCCATTCTCTTGCCTAGCCGGGACTCTTACCAAGTGAGGAAATGTAGCTGACAAATCGCATTCACGTGTAATGACACTTTTATGAATACCAGATGTCGTAATTAATGCAGTAGACCTAATGTTACATTTCCTAGGCGTTTAACATTTATTAATTTCGATTTCACAGTTTTCTTTTCCCATTTTGTAGCCAATAAATATTTTAAGGTCTCAGATATGTTTACAGGATCCTTGAAAGCTCATGGGCCCAAAGGGCTGGTGTAACTTTGAAAAAGGGGACTGAATCTCTCTGGGCCTCAGTTTCCCCATCCTGCTCTCCAGGGGCCCCGCTAGCCATGGGCGAATCTCACAGAGCTGACCTACCCCCAGGGGCGACGTTTCAGAACCGCAGTTGGTCAGGCCAAGGCCAAGCCCAACAGGGGCTGCCAGGCCCATGACGGAGGGACGCTCAGAACCACACGCAGACGGAGACAAAGATCTCCTTCTCACCCATGAAGAGCAAAGCTATAAAAAGTGTTATTTTGCCAGTCAGTTGAATTTCATTTGTGTGGTTTGGAGTGTATTTTCTAGTTAATGAACCTGCCACATTTATGACCTCCCTGTTTCAATTCAGTGGAGAGAAAGGGGAAAAAGAGAGGGGGGAAGGCTGCAATATTTTCCCCGTACAGCCGGCCGCTGACAGCTGCAGGTCTGGGCTGGGCTGCACAGCTGGGGCCCTAACCGCCTGGTCACGGGCAAGCTCACGGGGGCAGCGCTCATACACACGGCAGAAGCGATCGGGTTAGACCCTAGGGGGAAGTCTCCAGGGTAGGGTGCTTGCTGAAGGGAGGCCCCCTCCCACCCCCACCCCCACCTCCAGGTACCTTTCCTAGGTAAAGGTGGTGCGTCTGCCACCTTCCTCTGCCAGGCAGGCTGGAGGACGCCCAGCGCTCTCTACTCTAGGTAAGTAGGTTTCGGAGAAAAGGCCAAAGAGACTGCATGCCAAGGGGAAGAGGAGACGAAGGGACGCCTGGAAGACTTGTCCACCCATGGGGGCACTGAAATTGGGGCTGAATGATCCATGACTGGTGGAACCAGTGGCTCCAGCTACACACATGCATGCACGCATGTGCACACACACACGCACACACACACACGGGCTCCCTCTCCTTCCCCCAGCCCAGCACCACTCCCTGGACCACCTTCCGGAGAGGAGCCCGAGACCCCAGCCTTGGGGAGGACCTCGGCTGCCCACCCCACCGCTGCCCCAGCTGGGGACATCCCCACCCTCACCGGTCACTAACGGCAAGGGCAGCAGGCAGGAGGTGACGTTCCAAGGCTGCCGAGGGGTGGGGCTTCAGCAAGCAAGCCCCTGTCCAAACTGAGGAAATCCTCTTCCTCCCTGAGCTCTCCCTCCATCCCCCCATGCCCCTCTCGCCTCCACCGCAGCCCTGGCTAAACTGTGCAGTGGTGACTCAATCATGTCTTCCTCCGTCACTCACACGCATTTATTCACATCTACTACATGCAGGCCCTAGGTGGAAGGGCGACCACAGCCCTGCGCCTGGGAATTCACAACACTGCTGGAGAAATAGACGAGTACAGCAGTCCCAGGGAATGACCTGAAGCTCTGAAATGCAGGCTTCTGGGGAGCACAGTGGCTGCACCTCACCAGGACTGGGGGGATTATTCAGGAAGACTTCCTGGAAGAGGGGACAGCTCAGCTGGGAAGGGAGGAGGGGATTCTGAGAGAGAGCCTATAGCACAGGGTGGTGCATCTTTCAGCTCCAGCAGAGCCCAGGACGGGCAGAGGCTGCCCCAGACCCCTGAGGCGTGCCTCGAGCTGCAGCATCTACACGGTCACCAGGGATGAGGAAGGGAGCTGACAGAGCGAGTCTAAGTCTCCGATTTCAGGCTGCTAGGGCCGCAAATCTTCCCAAATCTTCCTCTTTCCACAGCAGCTCTAGAAACCACAAACAGCCAGTGCCGGGCCCTCCCAGAGGATTTGCATTTTAAGAGGGAGCAGAGCCTGAAATGGAAACACTCACCCCCTGCATCAGCTCCCGCTCTCCATCCTCTGCCAGCGAGCCTCTCGCCTCTCGCCTCCTCTCCCTTCCCCGCTCTGGTCTCCACACCCAGCAGCTGACATCCACCTTGTGGGGTGATCGCCATGGTGACCCCCACACCGGGGCTTACGCCCTCACTATTAGCCTGGAGCACACTGGGTCTTACACAGCAGCCCAGCCGTGGCCGAGCCAGGCTCTGTGCTCAGTGTCCCCGCAAGGCTATGGGGAAGGAGGGACGCCAGGCCCTCCAGGGCCCAGCTCTCTGGTTTGGAGGGCAGGATCAGGAAAGGTGGAAGGATAGATTAATACATCCTCCAACCTGGTAAGACCTTCCCATTGTAACAGGAGTGTCTAGAAACAACGTTGTAACCCGTAACCTGAGGAGAGGGGAAGGAGAAGTGGAGGAAACTGAGGCCCAGAGAGCTGGGGGAGCAGGCAAGGCTGCAGAACCAGTAGGCGTCCCGGCCCCCACCTGAATCCAAATCTGTCCAGTTCCAAATTCTGTGCAGCCGACTGCTGGGCCATTAGGCCACAAAATCCACAAAGGCTGGCCGGGGCTGAGCAGGTCAGGAGACGAGCGAAATGTGAGTGGTGGGTGCTGGGGGGTCCAGCAAACACAGGCCCCATCCACACAGATGGCCAACATTCTGCTCCAGGTGACAGCTGCTATGTGGGAATGTAGGCCCATGATGTGAGATCATCTGATTTTTCCAGAAAACAGGAATCTGAATTTTTATATGAAATACTCTGGCTTGTGAAAGTTATCTAATGAAAATACACTTAATTAGATGCTGTGTAGTTCAAACAAGATATATCCACCCCTAGTTTACATGAATGCATTCAACAAATATTTAATGAGCGCCTACTATGCGACAGGGTGACCACGTCGTCCCAGTGTGCCCAAGACTGTTCCGGTTTTAAAACAAAGTCCCGCACGCTGGGAACCCCCTCAGTCCCTTAGCCAGGTGCTGAGCTCTGGGTCTACAGGGGGCAATAAGATAAAGTCTCCCTGGCCCCCCCATCAGATCTGGGTAGGTTCAAGAGTGACCTGGGGATGGGGGTGGCCACTTTGGCAAGTGTGATCAAGGAGGACCTCTCTGAGCAAGTGACATTTATTTAAGCCGAATCCTGAATGATCAGAAGAAGGTAGTTGAGAAAATATCTGCAGTAACAAAGATACGCTGGCAAAAGAGGAAAAGGTGTTTGCACAAGTCACTCACTGCAGCTCTGTTTGTAAAAGCAAGACTGGAAACGGCCCAGAGAACGTGTTATCGGGGAGGGGTTGAACGAACGGTGGGACGGCCACACGATGGAGTGCAATGCCCTGTGAGAAGGAGTGAGGAGGATCTCTGCATCTCACTATGCAGTGACCTATTGTTAAAGATATACTATTGAGTGGAAAGTTAAGGTGGAAAAAGGTGTGTATAATACACAGCCATTTATGTAAGAAATCGTGTGTGTGCTGACATTTAAACACAAATAAGTGCGGGAAGGATACAGCTCAAGTCTTTGCTCACATCAGGCCTGCTAATGCCCCATCGGCCCCCGCAAGCCCAAAGTCACCAGGTGGAAGGTCCTCTCCACTTGCCACAAGCCCACAGCTTGTGTGGACACATACTTTCATTGCAGAAAAATGGAGGATTGGGACTAACAATTCAATCTCCACAAAGAAGGTGCTAGATGAGGATAGGGCTTCTCAGCCTTGGAAATACTGACGTGTGGCTGGAGAACTGGTGGGAAAGGCTGTTCTGTGCATCAAACAACGTTTATCAGCATCCCTAGCCTCTACCCACCAGATGCCAGTAGCATCTTCCCAGTTGTGACAACTAAAAATGTCCCCAGTCATTGATAAATGTCCCTTGGAGGCAAAACCACCCCAGTTGAGACCACTGGGTTAGAATACCACTGTCATACATCCCTAATGAGTTACTGCAGCTGTGCAATGATCCTCATCATTGACGGACCATCAGTGGTGGTGAAACTCACAAAAAGAGAGAGAGCATGCTGTCGTAGGCCTCTCGATGAAAGTGCACAGTGTTACCTTTGATGTATTCGTGCTGAAATATTTCACCCGACTCTGATTAGGCCTCTAGACCTAACTGCCATTTTGTAGAGACAAGGGACAAGGGTACACAGTCAATGACACCATGAAAGACGCAATCAGCAAACTCCAGACAGTGGGAAACTCTAAAGTGTGCACAACTCAGTTTCTTCATCATATCAATTGCAAGGGGAGAGACAGAGAGAGAGAGAGAGACAGAGAGAGAGAAAGATGATGGGTTAATCTACAAACTAAATAGGACTTAAGAGATATAGCAACAAATTGCAATGTTCAGATTATCTTATTAGACTACTTTACAAACGATTTACAGACTTTTAAAAGGTGCATGACCAAGAGTTGGATGGCAGGGAATACGGCAGGCTGATCACTACGGGGAATCAAATTGGCGATGCAGAATTGAGCTCTGGAGAAGGTCCTCCCAGACCACAGAAGGAAAGGATCAGGAAGACAATGATGAGACGAGGGAGTGATCATGTAAATCATGAAGACTTTAACCTAAATATAACATGTGTTCTCAAAGAAAACAGAACAAATGAGGCAGAAGTCATAATCGAGAGTAAACTAAAAGAATACTTCACTGAATTAAGAAGCCACCTGAATCTGGAGATGGGCAGGAAGCCGTGGTGCTCCAAGCAAAAACTCAATAAAATTAAATTGAAACATTTCTATTTAAAAAAAAAATGTATCAGCCAATGGGGGAAATTTGAACACTGCCTAGATGTTGAATGATACTGAGGGAATATTTTATTTTTTAGCTGTGTAATAGTATTGTGGTTATGTCATTGGGAAGAATTGCTTTATCTTTTAGAGAGAATGCTAAAATATCCACAGATTAAATGACATGCCTGAGTTTGCTTCACAATAATACACAATAATAGTGAGTAGAGCTACAGATGAAACAAGACTGATTGGTCATGAATCAATCATTGCTGGATCTGGGTGAGAGATAGAGCAGAGGTTCATTATTATATTGCTTTTCCCAGTCTATTTGTTTGAAAGTTTTCTGTAATAAAAAGTAAAAACAGACAAACAAAATAGGACTTGGGGTGAGAACTTTCTAGGCAGAGGTTGTCAGCCATTGGTAAGGCCCTGAGGTTGGCATGAGTTTGGCCAGTTCAAAGGAAGGCAAGGAGGCTGGTGTGGCTAGAGGATGGTGGAGGATGGGTAGCAAAGTCAGACGAGGTCAGAGACACAGGAGGGGCCTGACGATGCAGAGCCTTGGGGCCAGCGGAGGAGTGTGGGGTTTCCTCTAATTGCCCAGAAGCCATTGGAGAGCTGTGGGCAGGGATGCTGTAGGAGCTGATCCATGCCTCTAAACATGTGGTCCATCCACAAAATGGAATATTCCTCAGCCATAAAAAGGGCTGAAGAACTGATGTACACTCAACATGGATGAATCTTGAAAATACTCTAAGTGAAAGAAGCCAGGCACAAAAGACCACATACTGCATGATTCCATTTTTATGAAATATCCAGAATACGCAAATCCATAGAGATTTGTTGTTGCCAAGGGCAGGGAGGAGGGGAGAATCAGGACTGACTGCTAATGGGTTACAGGGTTTCTTTCTGGGGCATGGAATGTTCTGGAATTAGATAGTGGTGATGGTTGCACCACATAGTGACTATATGAAAAATCACTAAATTATACACCTTAAAATGGTGCTTTTTATGTTATAAGAATTATATTTAAAAATAAAAAAGACAGGATCCTTTGGCTGCTGTGGAGGGTAAGTGACAGGAAGGGAGTGGGGAAGCAGGAGGAACAGTCCTGTGACAGGACTGGCTGTGGCAGTGAGAAGGTACTTGCACCCCCGGTGGGCTGGTTGGGGACAAGGGAAAGAGGGATCAGGATGACTTCTAGGTCTGGGCCTGAGCGTGTAGGTGGAGGGTGCCACCATCCACCAGGATGGGGAAGGCTGGATCCGGGAGGAAGGGCTTCTGTGGCATATTCCTTAGGTTCCAGGTGCTAGGTGGTCATTATTGCTGCCCCCTATGTAGTCCCAGCCCTTCTCTTCTGGGCCCCCGTGAGGTGGGGTGGGGCCGTGGCCCGTTCTGGCCAGTGAGTTGTAAGCAGAAGTGAAGTGCATAACGAGACCCTCCAGAACTCCCCCTGTGCCGAGGTGGCCAACCACGTTCAAGATGGTGGCTGCTCCACCAGCCTGGGTCCTGGAGCGAGAAGACACAAGCAAGGCCCCCAGTGGACCCACAATGAATGTTTAGTGAGAGAGAAACACACCTTTGTTGTTGTAAACCACCGAGACGTGGGGGCTGTGGTTATTACAGCACAACCCAATCCACACTGACTCATGAGATGCCTCGGAGACATCGGCCACTTTTCTCCCTGGCCCCCACTCCTGAGGGCACGACAGCGTTGATCACCGAGCTGAGGCAAGGAAGAGATTTTCTTCAAGCCAACCCTTCGAGTGTTTAGTCTGGACCCTTCCGTGCCCAAGCAACTTGGGACCCAAGAAGTGTTTGTGGGGTGCAATCAAATGGGTGGTCCCAGAGCAGAGGGGGAGGTGGGGTTGAAATCAGGTGGAAAAGAGAAAGCAATTCAAGAAAAGGTAAGTAACAGTGCTTTCCCAAGGGCCAAATGGAATATATCAAGTGTCACTGATCATTTACTATGTTGACAGGAGTGACTCAGCCAGTCCCGGTGGGTGAACAGCAGAGTGGACTGGACCTGTCCGAGAGGGCATCCCAGAGGGGGCAGCAGGTTTCATCCTGAGTGTTTCACCCTGATCAGGTGAAGGCAGGGAGGAAGCAGCATGGGGAGGAGCTGAGAGGGGGGAGCTCCCCCCTCACCCCACAAGAACTGCTCAGCTTTTCTGGGGTCATCCACGGACCTGGCCCCTGTGGGGACCCCCAGTTATCCTAGTGGCTTCAGCCCTGCCCCTCCTCGTCTTTGGGGTGAGATCTTGGCTCTAGAAGGCCTATTACAATGCACAGTTCTTACCAAGAGGGATAGAGTGTTGACACTAAGATTAGCCTCCCACCTGCTTTGACACAGCAGAGAGACCAGGACCCTGGAGAGCGCCACCACAAGGGTGCGTCACCAAAGACCACACTTAAACTTTGCCTCCAGCCTGCAGCAGAGCTGGGTTCCTTAGCACCACCCCTCTGCTTTCTTCCCCGTCCACCACCACTCCCACCCCGACCCTCACCACCGTGGAGGTCAGTCACACACAGGCCAAGGCCACTTTTATTGGACCCTATGCCTGACCAACTCTGCTTCCGGGAAATCGGCTGGGCCCCTGGCCCAGGGGCTCTGAACGCCAAGGAGGGAGGCATGGGCCAGGTCAGCGGGCAATCAACAACAGCGTTTATGGCCACAGGCGGCCTGGAGGCTCTGCCATCCCTCAGGAATAGAAGAGATCCAATCCCAGTCCAAGGCTCTGACCCTCAAGCGGAAATTGTCACCATAAGAAAATCCCAGCCCCGCCACTTCCTAGCTGCGCGATCTTCGGCAAGTTAATTCATCTTTCTGATCTTCTTTACAGTTTTTAATATCTGTAAAATGGGGATAAAACGAATAAACATACCCACCTCAAGAATATAATCCATGGGAAGCGTTTGCAATACTGCCTGGGACTTAGTGAGTTTCCATCACATGCCATTGCGGCTGTTGTTGTCATACTAATAATTATTATTGATGTCTCATTGGAGCTGGCCTCTCATCTCCACCCAGACCCCATATGGACGGCTTCACAGCAGCTCCCGGCTAGAGCCGGCTGATTGTTTGGAAACAGGAGGAGCCAAGTTCAAACCCCAGCTCCACCATTACTAAATGAATGACCTTGGGGAAGTTGCTTAAATTCTCCACGCCTCTGTCTCCCTCCTGTGAAACAGGGGTAATAACAGGACTCATCTTCCAGAATTATTTGGCCCAAAGGAAGTGTTGAATACATGCTGATTAAGTTAATAAAGGAATGAATGCTGGTATGCAAGTTGGGCACTTTCTGCCACAAGAAACAGAAGCCTAACTCAAGCTAGTTCCTGGAGAAAGACTATTTAGCACCCAGTAACTGAAAAGCCCAGGGATGAGAGAGCTAGCTTCAGACACAGCTGGATCCAGGTACTAAACAATGTCCTTCAACTTCTTAGTGTTCTCCCTCCCTCTCTCTCTTCTCTCTCTCTCTCTGTGTCTCTTTTTCTCTCGTTCTCTTCGTCTGCACACAGCTTCCTCTGTGCGGCAGGGAGAATGGGGCTACAGCTTACATCATCCCAACTAGTGACTCCAGAGGAAAGAGAGGATGCAAAACCCCAGAGAACTCTGATTGGCCCAGCCTGGATCTCATGGCCATTCATGTAAGCTGGAAGGGGCCCAGTGATGAAGAGCTCCCACAACCGAACAGAGTGGACAGGAGGATGTTCCCCCAGAGGAAGGGGCCCTGTTACCAGAAGAAGAGGGAGAAGGATGCTGGGCAGAATCAACCAACATGGATGCATCAGGGATTCCCAGCAGGGTGACTGGGCGGCTGGCCAGGGCGGGGCTGCAGCCTGTGACCACAGAGGAGAAAAGGGGAGAGGAGAGGAGGGGAAGGGGAGGGAAGGGGAGGAGAGGAGAAGGAAGTGGAAGGCAGAAAAGGGAAGGGATGGTGCCTAGACCACTCAGGGCTGAACCTCTGAGCTCAGCATCCATCCAGGCCCCAAACACCCTGTCTGCATGTGGCTAACCCCACTCTAGCCCCAGTCCCCATGCCACAAGGTAATCCCATGCCCCTTGCCACAGTGGTCACTCTAGATAAACCAGGTCTGAGCCAATCTGTTCACATCATTACTCTGGCCAGTCTGTCCACATTGGGGCTAAGGACTGTTGCTGGAATTCTGGGCAGACATCTCTCTCCTTCTGTACTAGCAGGCATGGGCATGGCTGGAACTGTGCAGCCCTTTTGCCCCCAAGAGGGAAACCACCCTCTAGTCAAAACTAACACCAGGATGGAAAAGACCAGAGAGATGAGAAAACAATTGGGCAATTGGTGACACTACTGAGCTGCTGAGTCAAACAACCCTGGAGGCAGAGTTACCACTGGACTCCCAAAGACACAAGTTGATAAATCCCCTTGGTGGTTTAAGCCATTTTGAGCTGAGTTCTTCTATCACATTTATGCAAGGGCAGCAGAAAAGCTGAGAGAAATGGAGACCAGCCACCATCCTCTCGCTGAGCATCTATCTGTTCTGCCTGATGCCGGGGTGGTGGTGGGGGGGCGGTGCAGCACAATGGCTAAAGTGGACCTGTATTAGTCAGGGTTCTCCAGAGAAACAGAACCAGTAGGATGTGTATGTATATAGAGAAGGAAACTTATTTAAGGAATTGGCTCACATGATTACGGAGGCTGGCAAGTCCAAAATCTGCAGGAGGAGCTGGCAGGCAGGACACCGACCCAGAGAAGAGCTGATGCTCCAGTTCAAGTCCAGAGGAGTCTGCTGCAGAATTCCCTCTTGCTCAGGGGAGATCAGTCTTTTGTTCTATTCAGGTCTTCGACTGATTGGATGAGGCCCACCCACATTATGGAGAGCAATCTGCTTCAATCACAGTCCACTTTGCACTGATTTAAATGTTAATCTCATCCAAAAATACTCTCACAGAAACGTCCACATAATGTTCGACCACATATCTGGACACTATGGCCAAGCCAAGTTGACATATAAAATAAACAACCATAGGGTCTCCAGGTGCATCTTGTTGAACCCCCTCATGTATAGAAAAAGAAACAGAGGTCCAGAGAGGCCCAATGATCTGTCCAAGCTCACCCAGCAATGTAACAGCAGAGCCTGGCTGCCACCATCTGACTCCCAGGCCAGTGGTCTCTAGACAGTCCACTCACTCCTGTGGTGGCTCCTGGGAACCCAGGGACCAGATGAGAGCAGGAGCCACAGGCAGGCTAGCCACATGGCCAACCCTGCACATCTGAGTCATCGGCCCATGAGAGCAAACGCTGGCTGGCGTGGAATTTACATATCATTTACACGCTGTTCCCTGAAGTTCAAAATAAACAGAGATTCCTCGGATCTATCTTTTCCCTCCAGCCTCCTAGCTTCAGCTGCATCTGTTTGGAGAGACCAAAGAGAGCACTGGTTCTTGTGGGCTGGTCACCTGCCCACCCGCCCACTGTCCTTTCCCCTTCACGTGTCTCCTGACCCCCACCCCGGGGTGCAGGGGCCGTGAGGTCAGGAGTTCCTTTCTTCGACAGATCCAGGTTTTCCACTGTGTGGTAAACGCACCACTGCCCCTGTGGGAGTCACTTCAGATGGTACAGGAACGGACATCTTTTATTTTAATAGTCATGTATTCATTTTTATGTTGCTTTGAATTTATGACTAGGGATGCTGGTTTCCCATTTATGGCGCTGATGTAAAGTTTCCCTTTAAACTAAATTTAAGTTTTTTAAAAGTGAGTCAATGGAAATCAAAATAGTCAGTAGATAATAGAACATGCAGTATATCAATATGGCCAAAGCAGAGATGAAATGACTGAGATTTTAGAAACACTGAACTAATGGAAATGTCTCCTGCCACCATGTCGAACCAACGCTACTTGGCCCATCCTCAGTGGAGGTGAAGGCCAAGGGGACATAGGCCCGTGTGTTGGGAGGAAGTGCCTCACTGCCCCACCTGTGTCTATGACACACCTGCCCGGGTACCAGGGCAGGGCCAGCCACCTTACCCAGAATCCTGTAGGCCCTGGGAGAAAGGCCCAGCACCAGTTCTTGGAACTCAGCATCCACCAAAGGAGCATCTTTCCAGGACCCACTTCCTCTCATGCCTCCCAGAAAGGGGGACATGTTTTCCCACCCAGATCACCCAGCAACACGGAAATCAGCCATTTCTCCATACATAAAATACTGCAAGGTAATTAATATCCCAGCCATTTAATTCGGCTGTAATACCTTCACCGTTAATAAGCTAGCTAAGAGTGCCGGTGGAAATTAATAACTTGCAAATGACCCGAGAGCCCTAGTTTCATACTTTCTTTTTTTAAACAACAACAACAAAAAACCCCACAAAATTTAAATAGAAAAGCGATTTTCATTTATGAGCTGGTATCATTATTCATAACTAGAGAATTGTAAGGAGTAAAAGCCTTTTCCACTTAATTAGAATCTTGAACATCACAGGAAAAGTCAGGGAGACCGTATCTAGCACAGGGGCTAAGGAGGCAAGAAATACAAATCAGAAGGAAAAACTCCCTCCCGTGTCGCTGCAGGTCTACACAGCTGCGTGGGGAGCTGGACCAGGTGTCTGCCCCTCTATTGCAGCCAGAGAATCCAGCGCCTGTGGTCACGTCGGGGGCAGAGGCTGGCAGAGGAGAAATACGCAAAGACGCCAGCGTGTCATGTCTGTGTCCTCAGGACCAGACGATGAAGTCTAATCTTAACTACAGGGGACGCCGGAAGGGAGAGAGCAGAGGCAGTGAACGGAGACGCAGAGGCCAGATGAGAGGCTGGGGAGGGAGGATTTAAGGCAGGAGGGGAGGAAGAGGAGTGAACTGTCGTGTCCTTCCTCCCGTGCTGAGGACCCAGCCCTGTGGCTCACTGCCCTCTGGCCCCTTCATCCTGAGGGTCAGACACTCGGCACATGCAATCTCATTTTTAGCCTCACAATAACCTGCAAGCCTCACAGAATAACCCGTATTTTTGTACAGGTGAGAGGGGGCTTTGAGAGGTTGAAGGACTCGCCCTGGGTCGCCCAGCCAGTGAGTGGCAGCCACGAAGCAAATTCAAGTCCCTTTGATTGCCTGCCAGGCTGAGCCACTGCGGCCACCAGCCCCTTCCGCTGGCACAGCTGGCTCGGCTGGGTTCTTTCTCCCCGCTGCCCTCTCTTTTAAGCTTCCCAGCATCCTGGTGAAGTAGACATCGTCGCCATACTTCCCAGATTTGGAAACTGAGGCTCGGGCTAGCCAAGGGCACGTCCTGGCCGGGGCTGCAGCTAGGACTTGAACCCAGGCCTTGGACTCAAAGTCCAGCGCACGCCTCACACAGGGGCACAAACACCAGGAAAGCCAATGGTTGCACCAAAACACACCGAGTTCAGCTGAGCCCCTGGAGGTGGTACCTGGGCCTGGGGCTGCCTGGAGGTCCAGTCCCCACATCCACCCCGCCCCTGGAGCCTGGAGGAAACTGTCAGGGGCATCACTGACATAACTTAACTCAGCTCAACTCTATTATAGTAACACCGACAGCAAAATTTGCTCTTGTC
This sequence comes from Ceratotherium simum simum, assembly GCF_057802395.1. Classification (NCBI taxonomy): domain Eukaryota; kingdom Metazoa; phylum Chordata; class Mammalia; order Perissodactyla; family Rhinocerotidae; genus Ceratotherium; species Ceratotherium simum. Next base: position 42,065,739 of record NC_141921.1, on the reverse strand, counting down.
AGATCGTGGACATGGGCTAGGCACTGGGTTAGCTCACTGAAGACTCACTCTAATGAAGTAGACACTGAATGGGGAAACTGAGGCATGGAAGTCAGGCAACAAAGTCACGGGGCCAGTCAGTGGCTCAGCCTCTGGAGGCCTGCTCATAACCACTGGGGGACACTGCCCTCGTTCCAATACTGATAACAGCAAGGCCAAGAGCAGCTAAAGGCTCATGTTCTAAGGCCCCAGTCCTCATAAGGACCCCAGAGGGAAATGCCATAGCTGTCCCCAGTTATATAGGAGAGGTGAAGTGGCTTCCCCAAGGTCACACAGCAAGAGGCTGAGCTGAGATTTGAACCCAGAAAGAGAAGCTCTGGGGACTGTGCTTTTAGATCCCTCCCCCTCACGGCAGTGACAAAGGGACCCCAGAGTCGTCCTGTGGCTTCTCCCAGGCTGCCCATCAGAAGCACTTCTGCCTTGTCACCCCCTCCCTCCTGAGCTCTTGCTCCCCTACACTCACCCCACCAGACTGGTTGGGGGACTCAGCTGGCCACTGGCTCCTGCAGGCTGAGCCCCGCCTCCCTGCTCCAACAGTAGCTGCCTTCGCCAGCGCCCTCCCACCAGCCCCCTCTGCGGCCCCCCTCCCCAGCCGAGCCCTCTCTAAGGGCTAGACTAGACTCAGAACGTCCGAGCTGTAAAGACCTGGCAAGTCATCTCATCCACTCCCACGCCCACCCTGCAGGTGGGGAGACCGAGGCCCCAGAGAGGATGACCCGACTTGCCCAAGGTCACACGCTCCTCCCACTCCCCGCTGGACTGGAGCAGTCTGTTCCATGGCCTCCTGGTGCCCACCCCAAGCCGGTACCCACACCTCCTCTCCACATCTCATCCCCGGGCACAGGCATGGAGTGAGACCTGACGATGCTCCAAGAAGAGCTCTCAGCTCCAAGACGCTCCACCAGCTGGCAGGCCCCGGCCCCCATGTGCGCCACCTACCACATGTGGACACAGGACAGTCACCACCAGGAGGCTTGTGATGGAGTCTGGGCCCCGCAGCTACTCTCTCTTCCCATTGTGTGTAGGACATGCCCGTAGCTCTCCGGCTAGCAGAGGAGGCAAGCAGGGCCTCGAACAGGAATTAGTTCATTGTCCCTTTTGAGGAACTGGACTACTTAGACAGTGGTTCCCAAAGGCCAGGTTATGACCCAGCTACATCAGAATCACTTCTCAAAACTACAGCTTCCTAGGCCCCACCCCTGAGAGTGTGATCTGGCAGGTCTAGGAGAGGGCCCAGGAATTTGTGTTGAAATCTCCCTGTCCCCCCCCTCCCCAGCTAATTCTGGCAAGCAGGCTTGGGAACCACTGCTCGGAGCACTTTATTCACAGAGGGCCAAACTTGGCGACACCTTAAGGACGCTCTCGCCCAGCCCACCCATTGTACAGATGGGAAAACTGAGGCTTATGGGGCTTGTCTGGGCCACAGAGTGACTCACTGACAGTGCTGTGACTCAAACCCGGGGGTCCTGGCTCCCAGAGCAGGAGGCTCGCCCTCTGTGAAGCCGCCTTAGGGAACAGCAGGAAATCCTTCTAGCTCAGGGCTGGGGGCCATGCTCAGCAGAGAGCAAGACCTTCACAGAGATTGTTGGATGGGAACGAAGAGCATTGAATAGGGGACAGATAGCGCCTGTTTCCACCCATCTCTGCCCCTTCCATGAGGTCCCGATGGAGCTTAGTCACAACGCTCTGTGCAACACATCACACACACACACACACACACACAGACACACACACACACACACACATGCACACACAGTGGGTGGGGGACTGGACCCGGCTGCCCAGGGTTCTTATCTCCTGATCACCATGCTCCCCGCTCTTGGGATCTGTAACAAGTTATATTTTCAATGGCAATTGCCTTCTGATCTATTCATCTCACCACACCAACTAACAATAAAACTATATTTTAAAACACCCTCTGAATCCCAGTGGCCCCATTTGTAACCTGGGGTTGCACCCCCCACCCCGCCTCCCAGGGTCTCGGCAGGAGTCAGACGTGACGATGCCGGCAAGGGCCTTGAAACTGCAGAGGCCCTGCAGACGAGAGAAGAGAAATCCAAACCCACCCTCAGATCCCTCCCCGGAGGCAGGGCCAGAATGATCAGCCCTCTCCAGAGAGGTAAACTGAGGCAGGGCAAGGTAAATGACTTACCCAAGGACACACATCTGGTTATCCAAAGGTCCAGGACTGGAAATCAAGAAATGGGAGGAAGTGTAATCCAGGCCAGCTGGGGTCAACCAGGGAGAGTATCCTGGAGGAAGTGGAGCAGCTGGTGGACAGACACACGCCACACACGGGCACACGCATGTAAGCACGTGCACGGGTTCACACCCTCTCTCTCCGCCAGCCCCGGCAGAATTAAGAATGCACGCAGTGTGGAGGGCTGGCTAGACAATCACCCTGTCTCTGCCGCTCCTAATTTCCCCTCCTCGTCCTTGGACACAATTGGGAGTCTCTTTGAGGGTCACCATTAGGCCCCCTCTCCAAGTGGCATTGTTTCTGCGCCTCACCACGTGACTCCCCCTCTCCCCGAGCTCTCCAGTCGCAGCCCTCTCAGCCCAGCGAAGCCTGACAATTCCTTCCTGCAAACATGTGTCTCGGCTCAGCACAACCTCCCAAAGTAAAATAAAAACCCTGATGAAGTGATTCCAGGCGACTCAAAGGCTTCTGTTCAGAGCAGTGTTTCCAGCATCTGCTTTCTTCCCAGATCACAGACATTTCTCACCTACCGTAGTCGTTCAGGCCAAGTCCCAGGACAGCCGGAGAGGCCGATCACTCCAAAGACCCCAAAACAACTGGACCACGATGGTTAGACTCCTCCCACCTTCCCGCCTGGAGCGTGCTGGGGTCGGGGAAGGAGGATGTCTGGTCTCTTGTGCAGATAGAGAATAACAACGACCATCGTAGTATTTGTCAATGCAAGTAATTGCCGCTTACGGTATGCCTGGCGCTGTTCTAAGCTCTTTGCATTTATTGGCTCATTTAGTCCTCACACCAGCTCTATAAGACAGGTATTATTATTTTTTGTGTGTGTGTGAGGAAGATCGGCCCTGAGCTAACATCCAATGCCAATCCTCCTCTTTTTTTGCTGAAGAAGACTGTCCCTGGGCTAACATCCATGCCCATCTTCCTCCACTTTATATGGGACGCCGCCACAGCATGGCTTGACAAGTGGTACGTTGGTGCACGTTGGTGCATGCCCGGGATCTGAACTGGCAAACCCCGGGCAGCCGCAGTGGAGTACACGCACTTAACCGCTTGCGCCACCGGGCCAGCCCCAAGACAGGTATTATTATTGTGCCCATTTTACACATGGGGACATTGCAAAGACTGAGACCATCTGACAATCCAAGATCAGCATCCTCACGTGGCAATGATCGTTGGAGCAGAGAAATGACTGCCCCTTTAGGTGGGACACACACACTCCAGTTTGCCACAGTCCCCACCACTCCCTATTGTGTTACACCCTGTCTGCCTGGCTCATTTAAGTCATTTTATCCACCCCTGCAGGTGTCTGAGTTTTCAGCCCCCACACCACACTGCCTCCTCCCTTGTGCTTCCTCCGCCCTCCTCTGGGTCTTAAGGAATCAGGATCTGAGGCCTGCAGATCTGCAAAAATCTCCGCCCTTCCCCTTCCTTCAGACCGACTCCTCTTGGAAGCTTGCCTTGTTTAATCATCAACTCTGTAAACCTCTGAGCTGAGAGGATTCTTGGAGATCTTCTGGTCCTCACCCATCGGTTACAGATGAGAGACGGAGGCCCAGAGAGCCATGACATGCTGTTCCCCCCTCACCCGGTCATCAAGCCCTGTCCCACCAACAAGGTCCCCCTCTCGTTCCTGCCCGTGGGCTGTGGGGGCACAGGGCTGGTGTCGTTCTCGTGCTCGTTTTACAGATGAGGAAAATGAGACAGGATGCTGGGTCTCTCTTGATAACCTGTGAGGTTGCTCTCACTTCCAAGGTCCCCCTGCCCACGAGCCAAGGCTATTTCCCCTCTCGTGATTCCTGACTCTTCTACTAGGCCCTCAGCTCCAGGACCAGGTCTGGGACCCCCTCGCCTTCACCCGGGCACAGGCCTCAGGGGGCCCGAGCCTGGTGCCCCTGCTGACCCTCCTCCCCTGATATTTGGGCCCTTCCTTCTGCCTTCTCCCTTTCTCCCACCCCTGCTACACTCTCCTTCCAGCCAAGGCAGGGCCTCGATTCTGCCCCCCATTTCCCAGCTGAAGAAGGAGCATCAAAGAGAGGCTAATGGTCACACAGCTGCTCCTGGCAGAGCTGGGACCAACCCCTGACCCCTGACACCTCAGTGTCCCTCTCCATTCTGCATTACCCTCCACAGAGCCAGGGAGGGACTCCGCAACATCACTGTGACCATTCCCCGGGCTTGGCTCTCCCTTTAGGGGCCCTGACCACCTGGGAGACATCCCCTTCTCTGGAGTGGGCAGTGGAGTCTTGGACCCACCCACGAGAGAGTCATTTTCTCAGAGCCTTTGACACACAGGCCCTGGCAGAGCCCAGTGCTCCTGCCCCCTCCTCCTACCCAGGACCCTGCTGATCTCCGGATACTCTCAGCGTTGGCCATACAGCTGTGCAGGTTGCGCACTGCTCCGCCAACACACCACATGCTGCAGTCCTAATTGTTACTCCCTGGGCATGGCTGTACGTATGTCCTACGCGGTGCAGCTGCCGACTGCAGGAAGGGCTGTGGCGGCCTGCCACTCCCTCAGCCCGAGGAGCCTCTCCATCCCCTCCACTGTGCCCCCCAACTCCAGGGCTGCTGAATTCGCTCAAGCAACTGGGGATGGACCGCTGGGACCGGCAGAAAGGTCCCCTGAGCTGGGGAAATCTCGCCTGGCCGTAATTAAACTCCACCACTGCTCAGGCTGCAGACAAAAGGGAACCCATAATGGGATTGGAATTGTCATAAATTAAAATCATAAATTCAATAAACGCCTTATCGGCCTCCCTCTGGAAACGGCTGGCCCGCAGCGGCTGGTTTGATAGGCATGATGGAGGGGCAGTGGGAAGACGGGTCAGCGTGACCACGCGGGCTGCAGGTGGGGAGACTCGCCCCGCTGCCAGCCCAAGCTGATGGGGCCTGGGCAGGGGGCCCTTCTCCAGAGGACACCCCCACGAGGGCAGACCACAACAGTCAACAGGGCTCCAGAACCAGCAGTGGCTCCCTATCACCCCCATGATGTAATCCAGCCTCGCTCTTTGCCAACTTCCTGCCTCTGAATCTGCTGACACCCGCCTCTGCCCCCATCGCACGGGCACCCGTTAAACAGCCTTTGGCTCAGATGTGCGGTGTGGTAGAAGGACACACTCGGACACGGCCAAGTTAAAGCTCCAGCACACACAGGCGCCACGACCTTGGACAGCGGTCTGCGTTCGGAGCATTCACCTTCCCTCCCGCCCTGAAGGCACATCCACCCACTCTCGCATTCTGCTCACAGTTACGGGGTGCCAACTGAGTGCCAAACTCTGTGCTAGTCACTGGGGGAAGCAGCAGTGAGCCAGACATGCAAGGTCACCGAGCCGACGTTCCAATGGAGGAGAGAGATATGAGCAAGCGATTTCATGAATAATTGATTATAATTGCAGAGGGGCCACAAAGGAAAAGCCAAGTTGGGGAGGGTGCCATGCGGTGAGAGAAGATTTTTGTGAAGAACTAAACCTTGAGCTGAGGTCTGAAGGTTGAGCCAAAGGAAGAGAGTGGGGGAGGCATAAAGAGATCTCCACATAGGGAGGAGTATGTGCAAAGGCCCTGGGGTGAGAGCAGCAGGGGATCCTAGTTTTGTTGGATTTGAAGTCTATACAACTTGGGTGGGGTGCAGGGGCTTTTTAGAAAGAATGCAAAATTAGGCGTGAATGTTAATGTTTACTTAGAATGAAAAGATGTTACAAATTACACATTTTTTAAAGCTGACAAATGCCACCAACATCACAAAATCCACGGAAAAACATATTTTTATTAACTGCCTAACACACCTCTGTAATATTTTCTTCTTACATTTTTGGCTGCATACTCTTGGATTCCCTCTTCATATGTCAGGATTTTGAAATATCTTTTTCTAGAGAGCAGACAGAAAGATAATTCCTTTAGCATGATTCAGTGAAACACACACACACACCGATACTAATTTACATACATATATCATGAATATATTTTGTCATATGAGATGCGTAAAACACGTGGCTCCACACACACACACGCTCACTGTCTGTGGAGCTGCTACAGATTTGTACCCTACTGTGGTCGGCAGAATAATGGCCCCCAAAGACGTCTATGCCCTAAACTCTGGAACCTGTGGCCACGTTAGGTTACAGGGCAAAGGGGAATTAAGGTTGCAGATGGAATTAAAATCGCTGATCAGCTGATGTTAAAACAGGGAGATTATTCTGGCTTATCCGAGTGGGCCCGATGTATCACAAGGGCCCTTAAAAGTAGAAGAGGAGGCATGACGGGGAGAACCAGAGAGACGGCAGCACGAGAAGGACTCGGGCAGACACAGACGGAGGAAGGGGCCACGAGCCAAGGAATGCAGGCAGCCTCCAGAAGCTGCAAAGGGCAAGGAAACAGATTCCTCCCCTAAAGCCTCCAGAAAGGAACGCAGCCCTGCCGACACCTTGATGTCAGCCCTCGATTTGAGACCCGTTTTGGACTTCCGACCCCCAGCGCTGTAAGGTAATACATGTGTATTGTTTAAGCCACTAAACTTGTGGTAATCTGTCACAGCAGCAACAGGAAACTAACACACCTACAGACACAGGAACTCTGATCAACTCCACGTCACGTGATTTCACATGTATGTGTGTGCGTGCAGACATTTTTAGTGCATTTATATTTGTATACGATGTGATCTCAAGTGTGTTCCCGGCTGGAGAGAACTCTTGTTTTGATGAGGCCTCCATGAGAACCAAATCTTCCACTTAAAAATGTTCACGTCCGATGATCAGCTTCCCACTCCGCACGTGTCAAACCTTCTGGGCCGGGCACCGTAGGACGTGCTCACCTCGTGCGTGGACCCCTGGCCCCGTGTCTTCGTGTCACGACGTTGGGTGAGTCGTGGGCGGGTGGTGGGAGCTCTCCTTCACTAGACTCAGAGACTATGAACCACATACGTGTATCCCACTGAATGGGAAGGCGGAGAAGTCTGAGTGGACAGAGACAACGGTCTTAATGGATTGCAGTTAACATCACCTACGTTGACAAATTTTACAGACTCACTTGACTGTGTGGACACAACGCAGGGGGGAAGGGGCCTGTGCAACAGAAGGACCCCTGAGCCTTGAGTGCCTGAGCTTGTGGCAAATCCACACTTGCTCCGTTCAAGTAACTCAAAGCAGGGGCGGTGCTTGGGGCACAGGGGGCCTGGAGGAGTGATGGGGGCATGAGGAGGGCCAGGGGGCCGGGCTAGACCAGGCAGGGCCTTGAACCCGTCCAGTTTACCCGTGCTGAGCAAGACAGCGACAAGGCGAGATCACGGCAGCTGCTGGGTGGTGAACAGGCTGGAGGGGGAGGAGCTGGACACTGGGAACGCTATTGCAGGAGCCCCAGGAAGAGCTCGATGGAGGCTGGTGGGGATGTGGGGCAAGAAAGGGGAAGGTGGGGGAACCCCTTGGAAGGTCACAGCCACAAGACACTGGGACAGGTTGGAGGTGGGGCTTGAGAAAGGGGCAGCGTCAGGAGTGACTCCAAGTTTCTGGCTGAGAGATGGGAGGACCTGAGGGGTCGGGGGCTCCAGGAGCAGGGGCTGTGAGGGAGCAGAGGGGACTCTGTGTGCTCTCCTCCCCTTCCCACCCCCAGCGCACAAGATAGAGAAGGGAAAGTCTTTCCTCACTTCCCCTGCAGCCGCCAAACCACCACATTGGGACGAGACTAAGAACGTCCCCACAACTACCATGCCACCCAGTGCCTCAGCCCCAGAGGCAGAGCAGAAAACTCGCAGAAACAGAAATGGGGTTCTCTCCTCCTGGACGACGCCCTCACAGTGTCTCAGGCTCCCTCAGGACCCCCCCATTTCCCAGCCCAGTGCTCTGAAGCCCAACCGCTCAAGCCCCCACCCCTAGCCCTCTGGGGGTCTCCATTCCCCCACCCCAACTCCCAAGCCAAGCCTGGAGTCATTGCTAGCGCTTATTAAGCCACTAATTAATTGAATTTTTCCTCCTCATTGCATGCTGTTAATTAGTTTCTTGTAGTAACAGAGACTATTATTCTTGGAAGTAATAACTTGGTCCAGGAGGCAGTTTTAATGTTACTTGTAATTGTTGTAGGAGGTGGGGTCTTGGGCTCAGGTGGGTGGGGCTAATTCAGGAAAGGAAGGGAGTAAAGACAGAATTCTCTCATCTAAAAGATGAGTTTAACGCTGTTCTGCATTTTCTAAATTTTCTCCAACGGAAAGTATTATTTTTATAATATCAGAAGTAAAAAAAAAAATTTAAACCTTAGAGTGTCTAGGAAAATTGTGCCTTGGAGAACAGAGCCACAGAGTGCTGGGCTAGGGGCCAAGGAGAGTGGGCTCCATCTGCTCCCACAGCTTCTGTTCCAGGTTGTTTTCTCTGTTCCCACTCCATGACCCCACAGCTAGTAAGCACCTAAACCAAGGCACAAAATCAGGCTCTCACTCCAAGCCCAGGGACCTAATGCCGACCCACGACCCTAACGCTGACCCACGACCCTAAGGCTGACCCACGACCCTAATGCTGAACCAAGCTGGGTTATAGAAAGAACACATCTGGGGGTACAGTCTCCCCAGATCAGGAATCAGGAGGCCACAATGAGGAGACGACATATAAGAAGCATCTGAAATTGCTAAGCCCCTCTTGCCTCAGTTTCCCATCTTCACAGAGCTTACATTCTAGTGAAAGAAACAAAGAAATAAGTAAACAGAAAATAAACTAAAAGAGAAGATTGGGGGGCAGAGAAACACACTGTAGATAGGATGGCCAGGGTCTCCTTGAGGAGACAACATTTAAGCTGAGATCAAAAGGATGAGCGGGGGAAACCCAGCCAGACAGACTGAAGGATGCGTCTGTGTATCTCTGAGGAGGGGCCTCACTGCTCTCCCCACGGCCAGACTCTGGCCTCGTCCTCAGAGCCCAGCAAAGAGCTATCACTCACACCAATAAAAGCACCGGTTAACCTTGAGCGAGACCTCAATTAGCCACAAGGTCTTAACTCCATCATCAGCCTGGGCATGGGAGCAGAGGGTAGGGGGAACTGCATCTCATTCCCAAAATGGCCTGTGATATTGAAAAGTGGCCAAATGGAGGCTGAAAACTCCTGACTCCTCCAGGGGAATTCATTTGCTCTTCCTCAGCTATCCCAGGACGAAGCAGCTCCTCACCGGCAGGAGGGACACCCTTGGCTGCTCCAATGTGACCCCATCGTTTGCTACTGCCCCAGAGGACAGTATCGGTCAAAGCATTAGGTGCACTGGTGTGCTGCTAAGTGCTTAACAACCAGCTCCCCAAAGGGGAAAAGCTCTGATTTGTAGCATCTGCCCATTTCCACGGTGTGAATACTCCCACCGTGGCCAATTTCAAACTACCAACCTGACGTCACTGAAGGCCAAGCTGGGAAGAGAGGCAGACCGGGGCAAGCGTGCCCGCACACCTGCTCCAGGGGTGACACTGGGCAAGTTTCCTCCTCTGCAAAGGGAAGATTCAGTGAGATAAGGTAAGTAACCGACACCATCGGGAAGGGCCTGATGAGGTTGGTGCTGATAAAGTAAGGGTTTCCTTCTCCTGCCCAGGAAAGCATAGGAGTCCCGGCACAAAGTTGGGAGACATCACCGGAGCATTTAGAGATTAAATATCTTGTTTAACCACCTGAGCAGAGATGCGGTGAGGTGGGGGTTGAGGGGGAGGGGGCAGGACAGAGAATGTAGGAATCCATTCCCGCCCAGCCAGCGCTCAGAACAGAGGTGTGCCTACTGGGTGGCAGCAGAGGGGTGGAAAATGTAACAGGACGTGAGCTCCCCAGGACAGGGACCAGGCTTGGCTGGTTCACCCTGTGTGCCCAGCCCCCAGCCCAGTGTGCAGCAGGAAACAGCAGATGTTCAGTAAGTGTCTGCCAAATGAGTGAAGGAATAAATCACCAGTCCTCTCCAAATGAAGGATGGAAGCTCCTCCCTCTCTCAGCCATGCACAGGCACAACAGGCGGCCTGAGTCATGGGTCAGGCTCTGGAACCGAGGACTTGGGAAAGCGTCTCGGGGCATGCAGACAAGCCTGTGGTGCTGTGTGAGAGCAGATTAGAGACAGCCCCGTGATTCATTCCAGCAAATGCTCGGGTCGTAAATATCACACTGCCCTAGCCCTTCCCGTCTCAGCCTCTAACATCCTTTCCATGGGAAGAGGCCTTATTACTCAGTGCCTGTGGTGACAGCTAATGAGTAAATCAGTGGCCCGGGCATTGCTCCCTGCGGAGATTGGATGCAGCCTCTGGGCAGGGGCTGTGTGGGAGGAGGAGGGGTCGCTTTGGGACAGGAGTAGGGGCAGGGGAGGGTACAGAAAGAAACTCCTGCCCATCTTTCTACTTCTTGTGAGGCTCACCTGACTTGCAATGCCACCCCCACCCCTGTGCTGTCACTTCCCAGGTTCTCACCTGAGTGGGAATGCCCCCATCCTACCGCCTGTCCCTCACTCTCCTGGGACAGAACCGGCTCACAGGTGAAACAGACAGAGGCATAATTCAAATGAAGCATCATGTGGTCTTCTGGGCACCAGTCCTTTGCAGAGCCTGCCCTCCAGACCCCAAATCCAAGACCAAAGTGCACCCTCCTCTGCTGGAGTGGGTGGGAACCAGATCCACAGTTACAAGGACAAGAGATCATGTCTGCTTTCCCAGTGTCGACACCTCATTCTTTACTGTTTGCCTGGCACGTAATAGCCCCTCAATAAATATTTGTTGAATGAATAGATGAATAAATGAAGCCATGAAGAAATGGTTACAGAACAGAACAGGCATGGGTGTGCATCTTGCATCTGTTTCTCTGCCTCGTTATGTTCCTAATCTTTCCAAGGCCACACCACCACTTTTCATCACGGCAGCAATATAATTCACTGGGTCACACTAATTTCTAGTCTCTTGCTTCAAGCGCTGCTTGGTCTTGCTTCCTGCCCTCCTACTGTCAAAATGACAATACCCTGAAGTCCCCTTCCCCCTCCAGATGGTGTGCATCATAAATAAACTGGCCTCTGTGTCTGCTGACCTCCTGGCCAGTGTGATGTCTTCCTGCATCCCCAGCAGGCCCCCACGGGATAGCCTTCATGGTCAGAATTACAGATCCTGGGCCAGGCAAGGAGATGCTTTGGCGGCAAGAGGGCTTTCCTGTTGCCTTAAAAACTCATGGAGGAGTAAAGTTCTGGAGACGAACCCATGGGACTTTGCAGAGAACGAGAGCCATGAACTTGGGGAGGGTTCAAGGCCCAGCTCCAGGCTCTCACCCACTGCCTGCCACTCTGGCAAATCTTTCTTCTAATTATACCTGGATTATGCAAATCAATACTGATGTCGATATACGATTTCTTCTAACAAGTCGAGAACATGCAAGAAGTGAAGACCTGGGGAGACTGAAACTCATCTAATTAGGAGTCAGCTTCTCTGTTTTTCTCTTGGTCGAGGGAATAAATTGCTGCGTGACAACCCCAGCGAAGAGAAGGCCAGGGGACGGAGCAGGGCAGAGGGCAGACAGAACACGAAGATGGGGTGTGGGCCAGAGGAGGTCAGCCTGTTGGGTGGAGCACAAGGCACAGAATAAAAGTGTGATCTTGGAAATTCTCTTTCCACCAAGCAGTTTAAAATCCCCCAAAGCTGAAGGTGGGGGCCTAGGAACACAGAGCAGGCACAGTCTCTTACCCCTGGACATGGGCTAAGAAGGAAATAATGAATGAATGAAAAGATGATGAATGAATGAATGAATGTTACAGCCATCATACATTGAACTTTTGCCACACACCTCTACTGAGCACTGTACCTCCATGCTCTCATTTAATCCTCAACATTCTGAGTTAGATACTATTATGACCTCATTCCAAAGATGAAAACAGGAGACCAGAGAGGTGACATGTCCTGCCAAGGTCCCATGGCTGTAAGTAGAAGGCTGAGATGCCAACCTTGGCTGTCCCACTGCACCCCACTGCTTCATTACATACAACCGGGGGATCATAGGCAAAGCATGGGCAGGCAGAGAGTCACCTATGGGGGGGTAGAAGAGGGGACAAGGACTCCCACCTGAAGCCATGGGGACCTTGGGCACAGGGACCCCCTCCTGCAGACCCCTCATGCAAGAAGGAAGCACCAAGGCCTGAGTTCCAGGAACAGGAAGGTCATCGTGGGTGCTGGCTGAACTCTCTTTGGGGTCTACGACCCATCACTTTGTTATGGCCTCTCCTCCCCAGGTAGAGACCTGAACATATCCGAAGAGCTCTTCATGTGTTCAACGAGCAAACATTCTCTAAGCTGAGGGCCCGGCACACAGCGCTGTAGCACAGCGGCTAAGAGCCTGGCCTCTGGAGGCAGATCACCCCCATCCAAGTCCCAGCTCCGCCACTGGTAGCCATCTGGCTTTTGACAAGTTACTCTCCATGCCTCAGTTTTTCCATCTCTAAAATGGGACTAATGATGGTGCTTGAAACATAGTAGAAACCCAACAAATGTTAACTATTGCGATTGCTCAGAGCAGGGCACCAGTTCTCAAGATGAATGAGGCACCATCTCTGTCCTTGAGGAGCTCACAATGTAAGGAAAAAGGCAGCACTGTGGTAAGTCAGTTATGGAGGTGAGTCAAGGGGCCATGGAAGACCAAGAAGGAAGCCCTTAACCTTGCCGGCTCAGTGCCTTGGGGAGGCATAGGCCAGTCAGGGAAGGCTTCCTGGAGGTGGTAACAGTAAGGCTGAGTCATGAATGATAAGTGGTGCTCATCAGGCGGACAAGAGAAGCAATGGCTTTGCAGGCAGAGGGCTCAGCCTGTGCAAAGGCCTGGAGGCATCAGGATGTCTGCAGCAGGCACTGGCAGGAGCCGAAGCCAGAGAGGTGGACAGGGCCTTGCCCTCCAGAGGCCTTAAACGCCAGGCTGAGAGGTTGGAATTTCATCCCAGAAGTGCTAGGGAGATCCTGAGTAGGGACAAGATGAGCCTTGCACTTTGGAAAGGTTTCCCTGAGCAGAGGCTGGAGCAGAGGTGTGGAGGGGGCGAGGCAGGAGGCTGAGTCCTAGAGCCCAGGCTCCCGGCTCCTGGCCAGCCTCCCTCCGTGGGGACCGCAGGCAGAGCTGGAGCTCAGCGGGACCGGAGAAGTCATTAACCGCTCCACGACGCCGCAGGCCATGGTCCATTTGCTGCTTTTCTTGGTCTGTTTTGAAACTGTGAAATGAGCCCCTGTCTTCGAGGCGGCCGTAATAACCATCCCGATTCTGACATTTAAATTACAGATGGCATTTTCAATTAAACAGGCACTCTCAGCAGGTTTAATTTAGCTATCAGTTCTGGTCTGTTCTTTAAGTGCTGTGGGGGAAAAAAAAAAAAGGCCAACAGTGAATTCCAGGTCTCCTTCCAGGAGGAGGGAGGGTCTCCGAGATGTGACACAAACTCTCATCTTCTAATTCCCAGGGAGACTCCTGCAGCCTCCTGTACACAGTCACTCCAGTGGATTCACCCTCATGCACCCAGAGGCACTCACAAAGCCACACACTGACACAGACCTAGCCTCCCAGCTACAAACTCAGCAGATTTGGGGTCATTGTTGCCACACGTGTGCAGAGGCTGCACTTCTCCCATCTGATTAGAGAAACAGGAAGAGATTCGGGAGCCAGACAAACTCAGATTGAGGTCTGTGCTCTACCACTAACTAGCTGTGTGACCTGGGGCAACTTAACCTTGCTGAGCCACAGTTTTCTCAGCTGTAAAATGAGCGTGAAGATGAGGCCGAGATGGAATAATGTATTAAAGTGTCCAGCACTGGTGCTGGCTGATGTAAGTGCCCAATAATCCTTGTGCCTCCTCTCCCTCCTTCCCTTAGACTCTGTCACTCCTGTAACTTAAAGCTCTCCCATCCAGCATTTCCACTCCTCCGTCTCTGGTCTTAGACGCCAGTGGGGCGCTGTCCGCAGTGCTGAACCACACCTATCGCTTGCTCTCAGTTGCAGATGGGCTTCTCCCTCCCCCAAGCCTGGTTGGCTTGCTCTGAGAATCTCCCCCAACCCAAGGCGGCCACTGCAAGTGACCTGGGTGAGAAGGGCCAAATTTTCCCCTAAGTTTCTGTCTCCCCGTATCCCAAAGTGACTAAAACCCAGGGTGGGGGCAGAGGTATCCAAAGCAACAGCATGACTGGTCCCTGACCTCAGCTCATATTGACACGGAAAATTCCCAGCTTCAGCCAAGCAGAAGTCCAGCCGCTGGGCCCAGCAGATTGTGTCTGAGGTTACTCTCGTCCCAGGTTGATCCCTGCCCTCCTTTTGGGTTCTGGACAAGGTATAGACAGGCCGCCTTCTCTGGCCACAGGCTGTGCTGGTTCCAATATTTCAGAGCCAATGATGTGAATGGTTGAAGAAGTGCTTTGGAGAAGACACAAGTGGCCAGTTAGAGTGCAATTTCATGCACTGCCTGTCCCCTCACCCCCAGACCAACTTCTGACCAGGTGGAATTAGGGTTCAGGGAAGGAGAAGGCAGGTTATCACCCCTACTTTACAGTCCAGCCAACAAAGGCCCAGAGGAAACCAGAAATCCACCAAGTGTGTCAGGTCAGGTCTAGAGCTCCAGCCTACCCTGAAGCCATCAAACCAGGTGACTGTCCTCCCCAAGACATTAGAAATGGCGGTGGGGGGTGGGGAGGCAGATTTGAGGCTGCAGCCCAGAATCTGGCTAAAACAGCATTTCCAAGGCTGGGTGTTTGGGGCATGGCTAGATCTCCAAGAGAGGATTTTATAAGAGAGAAAACTCTTCTACTCTGGCAGAACCTGTTTTGCAGAACATTTATAGTTCACAAAGCACTTCCTCACCCATTCCCACCATTGGCTCTGGCAGTAGCTCCACGTGGTAAGTGCTGTTATCCCATTTCACAGAGAAGGAAGCTGAGGTTCAGAGAGGTGGAGTAACTTGCCCAAGGTCACCCTGGGAAAAAGCAGAAGGATGTGGACTTGAACTCTGAACTCGGGAAGTCCCATTCTCCTTGTCCTCACACCCCAGGCCACCTTAGTCAGGAGGAAAGGGAGCTGGCAGAAGACAGCATTTTGCCTCTTGGGGCAAAAATACGGGAGCCTGAAACCGAAGTTACAGGGATTCAGGCCAGACTCAAGGAGGCAGATGGCTGTGTGCACCCACACACACACACCCCTACACCCTATACACTTTCAAGACTAGGCACACCTGGCCACAGGTAAGGCTGAAGCACCATCTTCCCAGGCAACTCATCTACTCTCACCCTCTTGCTGTCCTTTTCATCATTTCTAATCCAAGCCCCTGCCCTCTGTCCTCCAAGCCACAGCCTTTAGGGGAAGCTGTTACCGGCCAGGCCCCACTTATAGGCCTCCACATCTCTACTGTGTGCTGGACCCAATAGGGGATTTGATCTCCCTCCCCGCGCATGTCAAAACCAGATAATACCAAAGTCTTTAGTGACACCTGGCAAGTGCCCAATGCTTTACACAGAATAAACAACTCTGTGGGGTAGGCAGTAAGTCCATTTAAGGAAAAAACTTTGTTGAGATTCAGAGAGGTAAATAACCTGCCCAAGGCGACCCAGCTTGGTAGTGGTAGAAATCAGATTGGAACCCAGGTCCTGCCTGCCCTTTTTCCAACCATGCCCATTGCCCAGGCTGGTGGCTGTGAGGTAGGTGTGGGCAGAGAAGACTGAGGGAATTCTGGAAAGGCTTCCTGGAGGCAGAGTACTTCTGAATTCCCCCAGACCCAGTCCCCACTCTGCACTGGGGGCACCCAGCCCCTCCTTGGGTCCATAAGCCCCGCAGATGCTCCCATCCCCCACACGCCTCCTCCTCGTTGGGAATGAACAGGCTGGGGAGGGCCTGAAGGGGCGCGACGGAGGGAAGCAATGGTGGAGCCGCTAGGTGGTGGTCAGGGCGAGGGGGTGAGACATAGGGCGGTGGGGGAAGGAGACAGAGGAAGTCAAGTTAGGAACCACTAAGAACATCAGAAAAGGAAGGAGCCCAGTCCACCCCTAGAAGAGAAATTTCCATCCTCAATGGAGGCTCAGAGATGTCCAGGAAAGGTGTGAGGGGCCATCCCCCCAGAGCACCCCTAGCTCTGCCACACCCCTCTCCCCTCTCTCCAACCCCTCCCTCTTTATCTCTCTTCTGAAATGCCCCCTCTACCTTCCTCAACTACTCTTGCCCAGACAAGGTGAAAACAATTCTCCCTCTCTGAATAGCCCCCCACAAATTCAAGAGGTGGTAAGAGGGTTCCTCCTGAGTCCCCGACTCAAGGTTTTCTTCCCCACAGGGCCCTGGATCTGGGCACGGACAAAGCGCGGACAAGGCCTTGTCGCCCCTTGTCTTGGCCCCTCTTCCAGAGGCCTGGAGTAGCCTCTATGTCTGCAGGGTAAAGCCTAATAAAATCTGATGTTTGTTTTGAGCACTGACTGTGTGTGGGTGTTGGGGGGGCTGCACAGAGTGCTCTACACACAGCTTCCAATTTCATTCTCACGACCGCCCAGCAAGGTGGGCCCAGTCTTTCTCTCTATTTGACAGGTGAGGAAACAGGTTCAGAGAGGTCTGCGTCCTTACGCAGAGCCACACAGCCAGGAAGGCATGGAGCTGGTCACTCTGCACCCAGGCCTGAGCTGGGGACCTCGGGGTTCTGCCGCCTCTCAGAACCCGACTCCAAGTCCCTTGCTTTGTGCTCGTCAGCACCTCTCCCTCTGGCTCCTGAGGTCCCTGTCCCTGGTGGGCAGGGGCCAGGCGGTCAGATCAGGCACCTGAGGACCCCCTAGAAGCCAGGCCTCCGCCAGCTCTGCCCTCTTCTCGCCCCATTTCCTTCCTGGCTCCGGAGCCTTCCCAATGCCTCTGCTCCCCTGCCCCAGCCTGGGCTCTCCTCCCAGCCCTTCCTCTCCACCCGAAGGAAACAGGGGCGGGATGCTGACTTCCCTGCCACACCTCATACACACACCTGATCCCAGGACCAAGCTGGCAGGACCCAGAAGGATGCTGACCCTCAGGAGAGGCACATTCATCCCCTCCCCCAACTCGGCCTCAGTTTCCTCATCTGTAACCAGGAAGGCGTGGGGTAAGGGGTGCACTGAGGGAAAACCCCTAAGAACAAGCCGAGCTCTGAGCTCCGTAGCAGGTGTGAGACAGGACACTGCTCTTCTCTATCCTCTTCCTCCTCCCCCCTCCTTGATCCCTGGGGCAGACGCTCAATCCATAGAGTGGATCAGACTCTCTCCTGGTAAGGTTGGGAGGTGGGGGTTGTACTATAAAAAGGCACCCGCAATATTACAATATGATTTTATATTTTGGGGGTAAATAAAACTGATGCCCAGCATTTTCACAATCCAGGCTAGAGATAATGAAACTTGGCAAAATTGTCTCGGCCACTGGGGAGATCTCCTGCACTAGGCGGGTGAGACAGTGGTGGGGCGGGAGGAGGGCAGGGTAACCGAAGAGCGAGCAGTGCTGCTGTGGGGTGTGCTCCTCTCAGCTCAGGGGCACGCGGCCCCCATCGCCCCCTCCCCAAGCCCGCCATCCCTCTCTCCCTGGCCAGGCCTCCAGCCCCTGCAGAACCCCAGCCTGGACCGGAAGCAGTGTCCCCTCCCTGGCAGTTTCCTCAGCCCAGCTCATTAGTCCTGAAAAACCTGCTCAAATCCAGAGGGAGAGTTTTTCAGCTGAAATAGCTCCATCTCAGGCCTGTTCTTCCCTCTCTTCCCCACATCATTAGCGAAACTACAGCTTCTGCAGCTCCAGGGCTGTGTGGGGTGAGGAACGCCCCCCCACCCCCTCGGGGACCCCTGGCCAGGCAGAGAGCCAAAGACTGGGATCTGGCCTGGGGGTGGGCTGGGGGAGGGTGCACCATGAGGGAGTCGGGGCAGAGCCCCTCACACCCTGCCCAGGAGGACACTGCGTCCCCCTGCGTGAGAATCAGAAGTGGTGACTGTCAGCAGACTGTGGTTGGCTGAGTCCTGCCCTGTGCCAAGGGCTGTGCCAAGTACCCGGTCCCCCCGCCCAGGGCCTGTGTGGGGCGGGACTCCATATCAGGCTTCCATTCCAGCACCTGGCCCCCTTCTTCCAGCCCCACAGCATCGCCCCCTTCTCCCAGCCTTGCTTCTCACTGGGTGACTCCATCTCAGGCCTTGCCCATCAGGCGCCATCTCTCTCGCCACAGCAGCTGCTCAGAGCTGGGCGTGTGAACCCACCGGACGTGATGCCAGGAAGACATAGACCCAAGGAGCCCGGCCCCTTCTGTGGTGAGCCTGCCTGGGAGGAAGCCACACAGAGCTGAGAGACACAAAGAAAAACCAAGTTCTGAATATACCGCTGGAGCCTCTGGATCTAGCTGTACCTGAAAGAGATCTATACTGGACTTTTCTGTTATGTGAGTCCCCAAATTTGCTTTTTAATTAAACCACTTTGAATTGCATTTCTGTCATTTTTATCTGACAGAGTTGCAACCAGTACAAGGATTTCAGTAAACCCCATTTTTTGGATGAGGAAACTGAGGCCCAGAGAGGTTAAGCTACTTGTCCCAAGTCACATAGCTATAGATGGGCAGAACCAGCGCTCCAGAGTGAGAAGCTCCCAGCCACAACTTAATCCCCCTGAGGCTCCCGGGGTTGGGGGGGGATGGGACTCTGAGGCCATTTTCAGCAGGACCCAGAGGACAAGCGACAAAAAGGTAACAGGTTGCCATGGTTACCATCTCACTGTGTGGCCTCAGACAAGCAACTTCACCTCTCTGAGCCTCAGGCTGGGAACAAAATGTCTTACCCTGCAGAGTGCAGGTGCCCCCTGGGGCAGGCAGGGCAGCTGCCTCTTGCCCGCTCCCCTCCGCCAATTCCAGACGACTGTGAGCAGGGGGCTTCCCCAGCCAGGCAACGGAGGCCCCGGGGGGCTGTTAGAAACGCACCCCCCACACCAACATACACACTCCACATGGTTTTAAATGTCTCTCAAAGACCAAGTTCAATTTGGTATAACTCTGCCAGCTCCGCAGTGCAGAATTCATCAGATGAGGAGCATGCTTTTCGGGGAATAATTCATTTTTCCGGTGTCGGGGAGGAGAGTAATTGATCCAGGGGGCTGATGCCTTCCCCCCTCCCTTCCTCCCCGGACCATCTGATTCCACACGCAGCCCTGAGACTGGTGGGGCACAGTCACAGCTGTAAACAGGAGGGGCTTCTGCTGTAATATATTGGATTATCCCACTCGGTGGTGACGAAAATCAAGATTTAATTCCCTGAGAAACGCCAGCCGAGAAAATCATTTTCCTGCCTGCTTCCCCCCTCATTATTTTCTTTTTAGTTTTTTCAAAGACATCTTTGTCTTCATGCACGCTCTCTGGGCCTCTCTGCAGCCTACACCGCCCCTGCCCACCCCACCTAGGGTCCTCCGCTTCCATCTTGGAGAAGATTCAGGACCCTCTCCTCCCACCCCCCTCAACCATGGGTCTCTGAGGACAGAGATTACTATTCGAATTCAGCTGCCACTATGGTGCTTAGCACATTGATATTATGACAATAAGCTTCAGGAAAAGATGATTTAATATCAGAGCTCTGACAGACGGGACAGGAAGCTAGGAGCTGGCTAGGGAAGTAATTTACCTCCCTACTACTCCTCAGGCTTAGATTCCACTCACTGCCTCCTCCAAGAAGCCTGCCTGGATTAAGGCCCTGGTAAACGCCCCTCCTCTGTGCTCCCAACACAGTGGACTCCTTCCTCACAGCCCTTTTACCATCAGACCTTAGCTGCCAGACGTTTTCACTTTATTGATTTAACGAACTCACATGTAGCACTTTCTAGGGGCAGACTCTGATCTCAGTGCTTTATGAATATTCATTCATTTAGTCCTCATAACAACCCTCTGAGGTAGGAACTATGACAAGCCCCATTTTACAGATGAGGAAACTGAGGCACCTACTGGTTAAGTGACCTGGCCAAGGTCACACAGGCAGGGCGGGTCAGAACTGGGAATCTCCCCCTATAGGCTGTGAGCTCCCAGGGCACCAGGACCTCACTGGCTCACTGTTGTGTCCTCGGAGCATATGAGGTGCCCGGCACACAGCAGGTGCTCAACAAATGCTTGAATGCTAAGTCTGTCACATGTGAAGCACAGGTCTCTCTCTGAAGCTGAGCTTAAATATATGATCTGGGGGACACAGAAATCCCATCAGCTCCAACGGAACCCCGAGGCCCATGCCCTCCCCCAATCCCACCCCCCACAGGACTGGATCCCCCATGAAAGTCGCATCATGGGGAAGCCCTTTAGTGTGGAGAGAATTCCGGTTCTGGAGCAAGACAGCCCTCAGGCGGATTCGAGCCTTGCAAAGTCCCAGGTGTGTGACCTTGGGTGAGACTGCACTTCTCTGAGCCTCAGTTTCGGCCAGTCTCTCAAATGGAAATGATAACAGTACAGAGGTGCACTGGGGGATCAAGCAAAATCATGCACGAACAGTGCTTTGAACACACCTGGCACGTGGTGAGCATTCATAGGTGTGAAACAGCATGGACTAAACAATGTGGACTACGGGGACACTTTTGCCACGCTCAGAAAACAACAAAGCCTCATCAGTCCAAGTGAATGAAGCGAGCTCTGAGATCTGGATGGAAGGATGGATGTTTCTTAATAGTGGTAGTAAGACAGGTGAGTTGCCTAGAATTACCAAGAAGAATTTTGCAAATCACACACAAACCGTTTCCTTCTGGGAGTTACCAAGATGTGGGAGGGCCTGAAACAGAGACTTACTGGACCAGGAAAGCAAGTGAGGAGTGTTTCGTTCATTCACAAGTGCGTATTGAATGCCTTTCACGTGCAGGAAGTCACGTGGAGCCCGGGAGGGGCACACACGTTGGGGCCCCTCGGACCCAGCCCCACGCCAGCTAGCTCTGCAGATTACAGCTTTGTGACCTCGACCACCGGACCCTCCTCTCCTCTCTGAGCCTTGGCTTCCTCTTCCATAAACTGGGATGACACAGTGAAGCCTCCCCAGGTGCTGCTGGGGGAGCCGATGAGATAATGTAGACGGGGTAGGAGATGAACAAACGTCAGCCCCTCCCGCCTCTCAACCACAGCGGCCCCAGCGGCGCAGCCGTCAGCCCAGTCCGTTCAGCCTCCCATCCCACACAGAGAGCCTCGCAGGCACCGGGTGCGGGGCCTGGGGCCTCGGGGGCTTTAGCTCCCAGGAGCAGCAGAGCAGATTGGCAGGCGGGGTTGCAGGTCCCATTTTACAGATGAGGATGAGGGGCAAAGTCAGGGGAAACCCAGGTGTTTCTGTCTCCAAATCCAGGTAGATAAGCAGCCTCCCTGATTCCTGGGAGAGGAAGGGAGGAGGGAAAGCAGGGTGCAGAGGAGGCTGGAGACCCCTGGATGCAGGTTCATTTCTCAAAGGCAACCCCAGAATGGAGCCCATGAGCTGGCACAGGTCACAGAGAGATCCCCTGAGGGAGGAAAGGCAGGGAGGGTGCCAGGTGGCCTGGATGGAGAGGGGCAAGTGGTCCAGGGCCTCAGAGAGCATATGCCCAGTATGTGCGGGGGTTCAGGAATCCCCATGGAGTCGTCCTCCGTGTCTTACAAACACGACCTGCGTGGGTGAATCCACACTCTTCACATCTCCCTTTGTGGTTCCAGCCCCCTCCCTAATATAGGCAGTTCTTTTTGACATCTAACTGAAATCTTCCCTGCTGCATCCCCAACAGTCCCCAGCTGAAGCACTAGGAGATGCCCCCCACCCTGCCCACCCTGTCTGCAGAGCTGGTGACATTTCCTGGCTCAGGGCAATAATCCTGCTGACGATTAATTGGCTTTTGTTGGAGAAGAATGAATACCATCTCATCTTAATCTTCTTCATTATTCTCCTTGTTCAGCAGAGTCAACACAAGATTAGCTTTAATTTACGGAGAAAAATAGCCAAGTCATTACTCACCAGGAGAGCAGGATTGGATCTGCCTGGGTGTTCTGTGTTCACTGCAGGCGAGAGACCACGAGGAAGGCCTAGGGTGCTGCCGAGGTGGGGACAGACTGGAGGGTCTAGGTCCCCAGACCTGTTTGGGGCTGGATCCCTGGACACCACCAGCCCTTCCTCATCTTAGGACTCAGGCCTCAGAGGACCCAGCCTCCTAAACGTTTCTCAGGAGTATCTGGCATAAGAGCAGCCCAAAGCAGGGCAGGGCGCCCAGCCTGCAGACCCAGACAAAGCCCCAGTCAATGCAAAGAAATCAGGGTTTGGATTCAAATCCCAACTTCTGAGGCCCCTTCCTCTGCAGAGAACTGGGCAGGACCGGCCCAGCCTGGGGACTCCCTTGACAAGGCTGACACCTAGTGGTGCTTGTAGGAACTGCTCCTTCCCTCCCTCCTCTCGGTCTACAACTGAACAGACCACGCCTACGTAAACCCAGATTCACAATAAACCAGAAAGAGGAAAAGACACTATTTTCCATTGCAAAACGGTTAAATGGAGGGCTCCACCAAGAAAAATAAATGAAAATGCATCTTACATCCCCTGACCCATTAACCAAAATGGCCCAGAAACACTTAGCACCCCCTCCTCCTGCCTGGGACAATGACACGCATAGAAGTCCTTGAGCCCCACAGTCCTCGTCATCTTCAACTCTTCCCACTCTTTCTCACCTCGGAGCCCCCAGCTTCTGCCCCTGCTCTGTCCCCTGGCTTTTGCCCATCTTTGGTCCTGTACCACAGTGACGTGGCTAGGACTTGAGCTGGAAACCCAGCCTCAGTGACTTACTCCTCATGTGACCCTGGGCGAGTTACCCTAAATCTCCAAGTCTTAGCTCTTTCATCCATAAAATGGGGACATCTGGATCTACCAGAGAGGGCTGTGGAGTGGATTAAACGAGCCTTCGTGCTCAGCACAGGGACTGGCACCTGTAAGTCCTAAGCAAATGCCTTACACTGTCACCATCATCGCTGTCAGCGTCATCACTCATCCTGTTACTCTTGGGAAATTTGGTTTCATCAACAAGACTGTAAGCTGCCGATGACTTACTCCCCATCCCCAGCTCCTGCCAGACAGAGCACAGTTTTTCCTTAAAGGACACTGATACCATATCTGCTTCCTATAACATTTATACCTTATGAGACAGAGCACACAGTAGGTGCTCAGGAAGCTCTCAGGATTGCCTGCCTACACCTCCAACCTCACGTCAAACCACGTCCTCACTTGCTCACTGAGCTCCAGCCATGTTAGCTCCCTTTCTGATCTGTAAATGAATTCATTCCCACCTCAGGGCCTTTGCACTTACTGCTCCTGCAATGCTCTTTGCCCAGATATCTGCATGGTTGGTTTCTCCTCATCATTCAAATGTCACTTCCTCAGAGAGGTCCTCCCTGCTCACCTTGACCAAGGCAGCACTCCCACCCTCCCTCTCTGCTTTGCTTGCTGTACTACAGAGGTCAAGTGCCTAAGTGGCTGAGTAGAATTCCAGTTCCACTACTTTTGGCAGTGTGGCCTCAGGCAAGTCGCTTAACCTCTCTGTGCTTCAGTTTTCTCATCTGTAAAAATGGAAGTAATAATAGTTCCCACTTCATAAGGTTATGACGATGAGTCAATATATATAAAGCCCTTAGCGTAGTGCCTGGTGTGTATAAGTCCTCTATCCTGTTGGTAATTATCTTATTCACTTATGTAGCTGCTCGTGTTCACGTTTCTCCCCTAGACTGCATATTCCAGGAAGGTGGAGGCCTTGTCTTTTCTATCCCTGCCTGGCAGACAGTCGGTGCTCAGTATCGATTGATTAGAAAGGACCTTAGGGGACATGCAGGCCTCTCTCCCCTTAGCTGATGTCCCCGTGCCACTGAGAGAAGTGCCCAGCCTGTCTGCTGTCTCTGGCTTCCACATCCCCACTGTCGGAGAGGGCCCTGAGGCGCCCCCTGCTGGACAGTGTGCAGGTTTCTCCCTGAAGGAAGCTGGTGTCTACCGTCCTATGGCTGTCAAGGTTCCAGCCGGGTGGATCTGCCCTCTAGAGTAGGGGACAACAAAGCTGAGGGGTTGAGAGCGTGCTCTGGAGCCAGATGCGCCTGGATCGGAATTGGTGCTTCTCCAGTTACTGTGTGTCACATGCCAGGAAAGTCTCTTGTCCTCAGTCTCCTGTGCAGAAGGAAAGAACAGTGCCCTCTCCCCCTTCCCCATCTTCCCCTGGGTTCCGGGGGTGGCGTGACAGGACGTGCCCTGTGCAGTGAGCCCTGCAGGCCCCCCTCCCACCACAGCAGCAGCCCTTTGGTGACCCGGGAGCAGCTGTCTCACCTTCCCGTGCTAAATACCACCGGTGTATCTAATTGTCCCTCCAGTGAGAAACACTCAGGGACAGGGGGTCTGGACCACCCATTATCCGAGCCCCTCAGGTCTCCTCGGTGAGCCCCGTGCCCTGCAGAGAGACCACAGCAGCCTCAGGACAAAGAATCCGGCCTCTGGGCTTCTGGCTCCTTCCTCTGAGAGCAGGTAGTTGGCTGGGGGTGGCCTTGCTGGGCCTGCACCCTCCCACTCACCGCACCCCCTGCCCCCTGGCTGCTCTGGCTCCCCCGTCATGGCCCCAGAGGCCGAGGCTTCCCTGGGCCTCCCCTACCTCTCTCCACACTTGTTCCCCGCCCTCACCAGTGCCCTCTGCTTCTGCTGCTGGCCACAGACACTGCGGCTCCTATATTTCCAACCCAGGGCCCCAGGCCACTCACAGGCCTCCTTCCTGAATGCCCCATGGGGAGAGCTCCCCCCACTGCAGCACCTTTCATGACCCATATTCCTGCCCTGACATCTAGTCCTCACAGGCACCCGGACCCGGACTCCGGGCTCTCACGCCCACTGCATCTCTCGTCCAGCCTCCTCCTGCAGCCCCAGCGTGGGCTCTGGTCCTCTCCCGACTCATCCCCATCTGGCTGCCCGCACGCCGGTCCTAGTCCCCTGCCCCAAAGCATTGCCTTGCCTGTTACTCCTTTACTAAAACCTGGGAGCTCACAGGGGTCACCCTCCTCCTTCATGGCTCCTCATCAAACTGGGCCCTGAGGGCCAGGCATCTCTTCCCATCAGATCGGCAACTTGGGTGGGTGTGGACGATGCCTGCCCCCCGGACTGCGACATCCCCTAGAAAGGACTGAGGGGGCCCACAGGGCAGGGGCTGTGCCTCCACCTTCAGGCTGGGAGTTCTCAGGGACTTCTCTCCCCTGTCAGACTGAGGATGGCCCCCACAGCAGGGACTATGCCTCCACCATTAGACCGGAGCCCCCAGGGCACTGGACAGACCCCTTCCCAGGGTGCCCCATCCTCGATGTGTCCAGGCTGGTGACTCTTCCCAGGACAAGAAGTGTCTTACTCACCCCTGCAACTTCAGGGCCCTGCACAGAGCCTGGCCTGGCCTTGGGGCTTCAGGAATTGTAAATGAATGAATGAGGGAATGAATGAACCAGTGAGCAAGTGCAGGCAGGCCCCAGCAGGTGGCACCAGGGCTCAGAATCAAAGGAGAGTCGAAGGGGCGTGGGGATTTTATTGGTCACCACTTTGGAGAGGAGAGCAGATTCAAGACGCTGGACCACCCCCAGGACCAGCAGCCGAGAGTCCTGGGGAGGGGCTGGGTTTCAGAGCTGCTGGGGAGGCCTGGCACAGAGCCTGGCACAGAAAGAGAGAGCCTGGCACAGAGCTTGGCCCCACACCCGTCCTACCTCCCCTCCCCTCCAACCAGTGCCTCTGGGCAGGGCTTGGAAAATGACCCATGAGACCGGGTGCTAATGACTCCTGTGCAATCCAATACCAGATCAGGGAGGACAGCACGAAGCGGGCATGGACTGAAGAGGGACACAAGCTGACCCCTTCTGTGCTCCCCCATCCCCCACCCCCCATCCCCCACTGGGCCCCTGGCATCCATCCCCGGGCCCAGGAGAATCTGCACCCAGACCGCATGCTGCCCCACCCACCATCCCGCCTTCAGAAAGGAATGGAGAGCGGGATCAAGAGAGGCCTGGAGACCAGCCCCCCTCACACACCCTCTTCTGGCCTCTGGGCAGCTTGGGTGTCAGTCAGGCGCCAGGCCCAGCTCCCGGCTCCTTGGCCTCACAATCCCAGCCTTTGTCCGGCCAGCCCAGGCCTGGCCAGCTCTGCACTGGCCCAAGGGCGCCTGGAAACCCGAGCAGCTGGAGCCCCACCAAGTATTTTTCCAGGCTGGGCCAGGGGCCCTCAGGAGACAGAGAAGGATGGGTAGGGAAGGGTGTTCATTCATCCGTTTGTTCATTCATCCTTCCTTGGACAAATAATATTTATTGAGCGCCCACTTTGTGGCAGGCACTGTGCTAGGTGCGGGGGATTCAGCGGTGGGCCCGGACCAGGCCCACGCCCTCACCCATCTCCTGTTCTAGACGCAAATATATGCCAACCAAACCCTCTCTCCCGGTGTGGGGGCTGGGCTTGGAGTGAGGGGCGGGAGAGGAGTGCATGGGGGTGGGGAAGGTGAGGATGCTACTGACTAAGGCTGTCTACCCCGGGCCTTTGCCCAGGTAGGGCAGCTGGGGGAGGCCGCAGGAGGGGTCACTCAGGGCTCCACCCACACGCTGCTGTTGGTCACCCGGGCCCCGAACCAGCCCTTCCAGTAGACGGAGTCCTGCCCCCCGTGCTCGAAGCGGACGAAGCGGACGCCGGGCCCGTAGTCGGTGAAGGTGTGGGAGATCTGGGGGGGCCGGGTAGGGAGGTCAGCTCGGACCCTGAGGCCTCCGCCAGCGACCCCACTCCGGGCGCGACGACCCGTCTCCACCCGCCTGGATTTCTGAGCCCCGGGTCGGCCCACCGCGGCTCTCCCGCTCCAGTGGGCGGGGCCCACGAGCCCCGCCCCCCGCGCCCAGGCCCCGCCCCGCCGCCGCCGCCCCCGCCCCCCCTCCCCGCCTCACCTCGATCCAGCCCGCGTCGTCGCTGTCCGGCGGCACTGCCACCTGCCCGCTGTCGAACTCGGCCAGCACGTCCTCGTGCTCCGACAGCAGCTTCACCGTGAGCTCGTACAGGCAGCCGGCGTCGCTGCGGCCCGAGTACCTGCCCCGGGGGAGGGAGCCGGGCCGGCCTCAGCCCTGCCGAGCGGTACCGCGGCCGGCCTTCTGCGGAAGGTAGCCCTGCCGGCCGCGACTGCCCATGGCCCCATTTTACAGACAGGGAAGCTGAGGCCAGAGAGAGAAAGTGACCCGCCCCAGGACTAAACCCCAGGTGGCCCAGACCCAACCTTGGGGCCAAAGCCAGCCCACAGAGACACGTTTTGTTTGGACCACAGATGGATATTAAAACACAAAAAACATGCCAACATTAAAACTCAGGAAGGGCGGTGGACTTCCACCTTCTCCTGAAAACCCGTGGCTCGTTTGCCCCTCCCCCTGTTTCCCCCAAAGCCCCGCAGAGCCCCAGCCCGGCTCCCACCGCCCCTCACCAGTCCTTCACCACGATGGCCGGCTGAGTGGTGTCCAGCAGCTCCTCCCAGTAGCCCTCAGCCTGCAGGTCGATGACCTGCGCTTTGCGACACCACCTGGGGGAACTGAGTCAGGACGGAGTGGAGGCCCCTCCCCCTCCTCCCCTCCATGACCCTCTCCTTACTCAAAGGAGGAGGCGAAGAACTTCTTGACGCTGTCGTCGTGGACGAACTCCACCCCACAGTCTCCGGGCAGCTCCTCCACCCTCCAGCCGTCCCCACCGTGCTCCACGTCGCACCAGCCCTCCAAGTCCTCTGCAGGAACACGACAGCCCCACCCTGGTCACCCAGTCCCCGCTGACGGTGCAGCGGCGCTAGCTTTCGCCCCTGTAGTGGGGGGCCGGGCGCACGTGCTATCTCATGGTGTCGCGGTGGGCAGGTGATGGGGGGGGAATGGTAAGCGCTTCCCGTTTGTCCCCAGATTCTGCCCCCTGGGACGGTCCTCCACAGGGCCTGTCCTGCCCCAGCTCACTGAGGGTGGAAGGAGCCGGGAAAGAGACCCCGAGGGAGCAGGCGGCGGGGAGATAACAGTACAGTATTTATTGGGGCTACTCTGTGCTGGGCACTGCGCCAAGAGCGTTATCTCACTTGACCCTCCAAGCAGGCTGGCCCATTTTACAGATGGAGAAACTGAGCTCCCCAGCCCAGGTAACGGGGCGTGACCCCTCACCTTCCCCGCACGGGTTGCGCAGCAGGTTGCGCCGCCTCTTGCTCAGGAAGTAGAACTGCTGCCAGTGGTCGCGCTCGTCCTCGGCGCCGCCCGCGGGCACCAGCCCCTCCTGCTGGCACTTGAGCAGCCACAGGGGGGCGCCGTCCACCAGCTCCTTCCAGCGCAGGCACACCAGGCGGCAGGCCTGCACCAGCTCGGCGGCCGGCAGCTCGGCCAGCACGCGCAGCAGCAGCGGCTCGGGCAGCTCGTCCAGGTAGGCCGCCTCCTCCTCCTCCTCCGCGGGCCGCTCCTCGCCGGCGCTCGCCTCCTCCGCGCTCGCCTCCTCCTGCTGCTCCTCCGGGCTCGCCTCCTCCGGCTGGCCCACGCTCTCTGCGGGAGGGGCGGGGGAGGGCTGTGACGCCCCCCAGACTGTCCCCCTCCACGGCCCAGAACCGCGAGTGTCGGGTATCCGCCCCCACCCACCCTCGGACCATCCGCAGCTGGGGCCCCTCGGAGGAGGCCTACGGGGGCCGGGGCGCAGACCAGCCCCAAGTCCGAAGAGCGGCCTCAGAGGCCTCAGTTTCCCCTGCAGGGGCTGTAAACCCCATACTTGAGCAGATGACAGCAACTGATAATATTATTAACGGCATCCATCTACAGCACTGCCTTCACGTTTCACCCAGGAACTCCTTTCATCCTCCCAACCACCCTCCGAGATCCCTGCTCCCGTCACCTCCTCAGGGGAGCCCTCCAGACTTCCCCCATGACATCCTCTCACCATCCCGAGTTCCCGTCCTTCCTAGCTTTTGTCCCAGGGTGTGATGGTTTATG
The DNA here is from genome assembly GCF_057802395.1 of Ceratotherium simum simum. Taxonomy (NCBI): domain Eukaryota; kingdom Metazoa; phylum Chordata; class Mammalia; order Perissodactyla; family Rhinocerotidae; genus Ceratotherium; species Ceratotherium simum. Next base: position 42,036,610 of record NC_141921.1, on the reverse strand, counting down.
AACACTTTTCTCAGGACTAGACTGAGGGCATGAGGGCAGGAACGGGGGCTGGGAAACTCACTGCCTCATCCCCAGTGCCTGGCATCTGGCACCCTGCCTGGCACACGGGCAGCAGCTAATGTTTACTGGGCACTTAGTAAGTGTCAGGCACTGCTCTAAGCATTTTAACGTCATGTACTCTTTAAATCCTCACAGCATCTCTGTGAGGTTGTTCCTGTTGCCATCCCTATTTCACGGATGAGGAAACTGAGGCACAGGCGGAGGAAACGACCAGGATCACACAGCGAATGAGCAGTTGGAGCCTGGATTTGAACCCAGGCAGTCCGGCTCCAGGGCCACCTTTAACCACCAGCCTCGATAAAATGATCCATTGAATTAGGAGGCACTGTGAGGATTGTGATTTTGCAGATGAAAATGCTCAGGCTCAGAGACGTGAAGTGACTTGCCAAAAGTCACACTGCTAGTGTTAGGGCAGGGGACATGGGATCCGAGGCCTGAAGGGAAGGGAGAACAGGGGTGGAACCCCACCAGCCCCAGCTGTGTGACTTGGGGATGGGGAAGAGGGGCTGTTAAAAGAGACCATGTAATACGTGCGTGGGGAAGGAAGGTTTCTTCCTCCTCCTTTTCCTATCCCTGGCCCTCAGTTTCCTCATCTGTAAAGTGGGGTAATCATTGTGCCAGACCATTTGGACAGTGCTGATGTTCACTCCCCCGAGGAGGGGCAAGGGCATGCTGAATTGTAAGGATGTGGACAGGTGTCAGGAGCCTCAGGCTAGACTGGCCCCTGGATCCCAGCCGGCCTCAGCTGGGCCATCAAAGCCTTGAGTAAGCAGATACCAAGTGCCCAGTGTCTCTGGAGGAGGGAGAGAGAGTGGGGGGGAGACAGGGCCACTCTGGGTGAGGGGGGCGGCCACCGCTTTCAGACCTAGGATGGGGGGTTCCTAAGGGCCAGAGCCTGGAAGGCCGAGGCGGTAGTAGAAACAGGCCGGGCACTGGGGGAGGGAACAGACAGGGCCCAGACCCAAGTGGGCGTTGCCGGGACCCCAGCCTGCCAGCCCTTTACCTCCTCCCATGCAGCAGCATTTTCTCCCCCTGCCACACAGTCAGACCCCCCGAGAGCTGAGTCAGGGTGTACCTCTTCTTGAGACCCGGGGCACACAGTGCGTCCTCAGGAAACCTCATTCAGTGAATCTTATTGCGCTCAGCACTTTCCCTCCATTATTAGCGTTTTCTTGCCACATCTTAATGACGTGGGGCTTTACCCCCTTCCTTTTGGCAAAAAGGAAACTGAGGCCCAGAGGGGCCTAATGGCTTTCCCCAAGTCACTCCGCAGAATAGTGGGAAGGCAGAGGGGAAAATGCTGGGCCCTGAAGCCACATCACCTGCCCGTCCTGCTGCCCACAGCTCTCTGGGGAGCCAGGCCCAGTGTCCTCACCTCTCTACCCCTCCCCCTGCCCTGCCCTGGCCCAGGTGGACACCTGATGCTCCCCCGAAAGGTGCACCTCCCCCAGTCCCCTCTCCTGGCCCCAGGCCTGGCACACTAGGCCCCAGATCTGATTACAGGCCCCCCCACCCTGTCTCAAACACACACAACTCCCCACATTGTTGCTGTCAGAAAGTTATCTGGGCCCTGGACGCCGCCTCCGCGGCTGAATCACTCACCTGGACTGGGCCCCGGAGTCCAGGGAATAGCTGGGCCCTGGGAAAGAGCAGGAGCCCATTCTGGGCCCTATAAAGGGTATGGCCAGGGGGCCTCGGATTGGGGCCAGGGCCTGAAGGAGCTGGGATTTTCAGGGCCAGGAGAGAGGGCTGGGCTACCTGAGTGGGCATGGGTCTGTCTCCTGTTGCCTCCCCCACGCCATGCCCACTCTCAGATGGGCCTGCTGAGGAAGGGGCCAGGGACTCCGCCTGCAGGTCTTGTTCCCACCCTGACTCAGCAGGCCACCCCTACAGGCCCAGGGGGACACTGAGGGATGAGGAGGGGGCATCTTTGGTGCCAGGCAAGATGACTGGGCAGTCTCGGAGGGCCCTGAGCATCGGCAAGAGCTGGCGTCCCAACTCTCCCTCACCGCTGGCCTGGTCCCCACTGGGCATCCAGCCACCCAGATGAAAGGGCAGCCCCTCCAGACAACGGAGCCCAGGAGGAAGGCTGGGATGGGGTGGCGAGAGACCAGGAACCCCAAGAGATCCGTGGGGATTCAGGCAGCTCACAGATCAGAGCTGGCAAAAGGAAGAAGTTGATACAAGAAGAAGGCTTGCAGCCTCCTTCATACCAGATGCGTCCCAGACCCCGGCCCCAGAGACCCTCAGGAGCTGGGAGGTGGGAACGTGGGATTACTCTCATGCTATTTCCTGCGTAAGGGGGACCCAGGAGTCCTCCCTCCCTGCCTGTCACCTCTCGAGGCCTCCTGCCAGACCGAGGGACCAGAGGATCGTGCTCTTTGAGACTGTCTCAAGGGCTTTGCTTGGGTGAAAGTTTGCGGCGCTGGGTCTCGGGATCCCTCTCGCTCTCCGATGCCCCCTCTCTGTCCACTCGCCTGCCTGCCCCTGCCTCCCCTCCCGGGCTGGAGCGAGTGGGTGCGGGCGGCGGCGGCTACCTGGGTCACCGTCTCCGTCCATCGCTGCGAGGACGGTCGCGAGAGGAGGAGGAGCCGGAGCGCTGCGGGGCTGCCGGAGTCCCGCGGCGGCGGCGAGTCCAGGCGCTGCCCGCGTCTGGGTCGGGCCCCGGCCGGCCCTGCCTCTTAAAGGCCCCCGCCCCCGCCCCGCCTTGGCCCCGCGCCCGGACGCCCCGCAGGCCGGAGCGGTCGGCCCCAAGCCTGAGGCTACCGGTTCCTCGGCCGACCCAGGAGGCCGGGACAGGTCGGGAGTCGGTTTTTTTTAATGGGGGGTTCCGATCTGGGGCATCTCCCAGCTCCCTCCGGGGGTGGCTGCCGGGAAGAGGAGGCGAGGGGGCAGGGAGAGTCTGCGCGGTGCGGAGGGTGCGGGGCGCGCGGCCCAGACGGGGGAAGGGGGGAGGGGGGCAGAGCTCCTCCGTCCCCGCCCCCCCGGGGGATTTTCTGACGTCACGGTGGGGGCGGGGCCGGGGCGGGGCCGCATCCTCCGGCGAGCGCAAGCCGCGGCGGGCTCAGCCCCGGCGGCCGAGCGGGATCGCGCGCCGGCGACTGAGCGCAGGTGACCGGCGGGAGTGGGCGCGGGGGTCGCGGCGGCGCGCGGGGTCCAGCGGGCGCGCTCAGCGGTCCCCGGCTGCGCCGCAGTGCGCGGAGGGCGGCCCCGCGCGGACAGGGCCCAGGCCGCCGGGTGCGCGGCGCGGCCTCGAGCCGGGCTGGGGTCGCCATCGATGCCCAGGGACCCGAGCCCCGGCTTTGAGGGACATTTTGAAGCCACAACGCGAAATGGCAGGCCGCAGGGAGACCTGGGGCTGGAGCCCAGCCACGGGGGTGGGGGTGGAGGTATAGGAAAGGCCTTGCCCCCTAGTCCACCCCTTCTCCAGTCCCTGCTGGGCAGATCGTTTCCTCCGCGGTCTTGGGAAAGTCGCTTGAGCCCTTTGGACCTCCGTCTACCCCCACCCCCGAACCTCTCCCCCTCCTCCGTTTTGAGGATGGGAGAGAGAGCGGAGAAGGCACCGGACGGGGCTGCGCATGGTCATTTCCACTCTAAAGATTGTCTGGCCTACTGAAAAAGCCTGGCTGTAGCATCAGAGAAGACTCGAGCTCCTTCCCCGCTCTGCTCCTGTCTCTGTGTCCTTGGGCAGATCCTTCCACCTCTCCTGGCCTCCTTAGCCTCCTTTAGAGGCTGTTGTGAGGTGCCAGGAAAAAAATCACAGCTCACCTTTTACTGAGCGTCTGCTGTGTCACAGGCTCCTTGACCCCTCTCCAGGAGTGAGTACTGCTCCTGGCCCCGTTTCACAGAGGAGGAAACTGAGGCTCAGGGAGGCACGGTGACTTTCCTGAGAGAGTAGATGGCAGAGCTGGAATGGGAACCTCCATCACCACCACGGGGTGCTGCAAATACCAGGTCCCGGGGAGGGGGCCGGGTCTGTAGCGTAGCTTTTCAATAACCACAGGAGAGTGTCCAGAAGGTAGAGCCATGGCCGCGGGGAACATCAACGAGCTGCCTGAGAACATCCTGCTGGAGCTGTTCACGCACGTGCCCGCCCGCCAGCTGCTCCTGCGCTGCCGCCTGGTCTGCAGCCTCTGGCGAGACCTCATCGACCTCGTGACCCTCTGGAAGCGCAAATGCCTGCGTGAGGGCTTCATCACCGAGGACTGGGACCAGCCCGTGGCGGACTGGAAGACCTTCTACTTCCTACGCAGCCTCCACAGGAACCTCCTGCACAACCCGTGTGCTGAAGGTGGGGTGCAGAGTGGGTCTGGCATGCCCCCAACACACACTGTCAGGATACCAGCTAACATTTATTAAGCACTTACTATGAGCCAGGCTTTTGGGCAGTTTAACTCCTTTAATGCTCTCACAATAGTCCTAAGAGGTGGGTACTGTTAGTGTACCCACTTTTCAGAAGGGCAAACGGAGGCCAAGAGGAACATTTCTTTTTTTTTTTTTTAAGATTTTATTTATTTTATTTTTTCCCCCCAAAGCCCCAGTGGATAGTTGTATGTCGTAGCTGCACATCCTTCTAGTTGCTGTATGCGGGACTCGGCCTCAGGATGAACGGAGAAGTGGTGCCTCGATGCGCACCCGGGATCCGAACCCGGGCCACCAGCATCGCAGCGCGCGCGCTTAACCACCAAGCCACAGGGCCGGCCCAAGAGGAACATTTCTTATTCCACTCTTAAGATTACTTCCCCAGTGACCTGGGAGAGGGAATGTTGGCCAGTTGGGACTAACTGTGCCCAAGACACAAGACCAGGAAGTCAGAGCCATATTTTGTTGGCCTCATTCCCTGACTGCAGGGCTAGGCTAGTAGGACTGTCCCAGAGGGCAAAGCGGGCTTTGCTTATGGAAGAATGAGAGATCCAGTCTTCTTTCCAGCACGTTACAACAACAGGTAAAACAGGACTTCTACAGTCATCAGAGTTCCCTGTTTCCCTTGCTGTGTTATAACTTGTCAGCTAGACACTGGGATGGGAATCTCATTCTCCATTCTGTGGCCACTTCTGGAGCAGAATGATGAGACAACCCCAAGCTCTCCAGAGCTTTCAGATGCCTCACTTGACTCCCCAACAGCCATGTTCTGGACCAGCAGTTGGCACCTATGGTCCATGAGCCAGATCTGGCCCAGGAGCTAAGAACAGTTTTTACGGGTTTAAAGGGTTATTTTTTTTAAAAAAAGACTATGTGATAGAGCCAGTCTGTAGCCCACAGAACCTAAAATATTTGGCCCTTTACAGAAAAAGTTTGCCAGCTCCTGTTCTTGACCCCAGTTGACAGAGGACAAAACCAAGGCTCAGAGAGGGAAAGCAACTTGCCTAAGGTCACACAGCCCAGACTAGAGCTCGGACTAGACCCAGATCTATCTGGCCGGTGTCAGAGTGTTCTCCATCACAGAATGGGGCTGGTCGTTCACATCATCACGGGTCTCAGGATTCCCAGTGGAAATCACTTACCATGGTGCCTGGCACACAGGAAGCACCTAACACGAGGCGAGCACCGTTGGTCTGCAGTGTCCCACAGCATGGGGCTTGAGAGCAGCTGCCGAGATCCAGGGAGAGGAGCCTGGAACAAGGGGCACTTGGGGGAAGGTGACCAGTGGCTGGCTTCCCTTTAATGTGAACTCTGCTTTCCCACCAGAGGGGTTTGAGTTCTGGAGCCTGGACGTGAACGGCGGCGACGAGTGGAAAGTGGAGGATCTCTCTAGAGACCAGAGGAAGGAATTCCCCAATGACCAGGTCAAGAAATACTTCGTGACTTCTTATTAGTAAGATCCAAGGCTGGGGGTCTCGGGGTGGGGGGAAGCCTAAGTCACTGCACCCTGGGGTCGCTCCTGCTCTGGGAGGGGCAGTCCGAGCCCCCCAGTGCCCTCGTGGTGAGCCCCAGCCCCTCCCACCCCTCCACCCGCCCCAGCACCTGCCTCAAGTCCCAGGTGGTGGACCTCAAGGCTGAAGGGTATTGGGAGGAGCTGATGGACACCACACGGCCGGACATCGAGGTCAAGGACTGGTGAGTGCCTGGGGCGAGGGTCTGGGGGGGGGCCTGCCACTCAGGCGCCCCACCCCCACCCTGCCCCCCATCTCTGAGGCCCTGACAGGCCCTCCCTCTGCCTGCAGGTTCGCAGCCAGGCCGGACTGCGGGTCCAAGTACCAGCTGAGTGTTCAGCTCCTGTCATCAGCGCATGCGCCTCTGGGGACCTTCCAGCCAGACCCGGCAACGATCCAGCAGAAGAGTGATGCCAAGTGGAGGGAGGTGTGTGTGCCGGGACGGGGGCGAGGGGCGCCGCCCGAGGCTGAGACTGCAGTCGGACTGGCCTGGGTTCACATCCCAGCTCTGCCGCTGCTCACCTGGGCTTTGGCTTTTCTGAGCTCTGAAGATGTCAGAGAAATGATGCTGGGAAAGCCATGTTCAAAAAGGTCAACTATTGGGGCCGGCCCGGTGGCGCAAGCGGTTGGGTGCGCGCGCTCCGCTGCAGCGGCCTGGGGTTCGCTGGTTCGGATCCCGGGCGCGCACCGACGCACTGCTTTGGCAAGCCATGCTGTGGTGGCGTCCCATATAAAGTGGAGGAGGATGGGCACGGATGTTAGCCCAGGGCCGTCTTCCTCGGCAAAAAAAGAGGAGGATTGGCGGGTGTTAGCACAGGGCTGATCTCCTCACAAAAAAAAAGAAAAAAGGTCAACTATTACTGATTACTAGTATCAGTTATTATTATTCTCTAGACCAGGGGTCAGCAAATGTATACTTAAAATGTTAGATACAGGGGCTGGCCCGGTGGCACAAGCGGTTAAGTATGCGCACTCCGCTGCAGCGGCCCAGGGTTCGGCGGCTCGGATCCCGGGCGCGCACCGACGCACCGCTTGTCAAGCCGTGCTGTGACAGCATCCCATATAAAGTAGAGGAAGATGGGCATGGACGTTAGGCCAGGGCCAGTCTTCCTCAGCAAAAAGAGGAGGATTGGCAGATGTTAGCTCAGGGCCGATCTTCCTCACAAAAAAAAAAATGTTAGATACAAATTTTTAGGCTTTGCAGGCCGTACTGCCTCACAACTACAACTCTTCAACTCTGCCATTCTGCGGTGAAAATAGCTTTAGCAAATGGACACGGCTGTGTTCCAATAAAACTTTATTTACAAAAACAGGCAGTGCCCCCCCCCCCACAGGCCAGTTTGCCAACTCCTGATCTAGACCAGTGCTGTCCAACAGAACTTTCTGCAGTGATAGAAATAGTGTGTGTCTGCACTGCCCAGTACGGTAGCCACTAGCCACATGTGACCGTTCAACACTTAATAAGAGCCAGTTCCTCATGCGACTAAGGGAGTAGAGTTTTAATTTTATCTAATTCTAATTAATTTTAACTTAAATCATCACATGTGCCTAGTGATGACCATACTGGACATCCTTTGGCAGCTTGCAAAGTTTCCTTCAGTTCCTTTGAGCTTAACTTAGATAATTCTGTGGAATTGACCCGGCAGGATTTTGCTCCATTTTACAGATGAGGAAACTGAGGCACAGAGAGGGGAGGTGGTCTGCCCAAAATCAGAGTTAGGACTAGAAGTCAGTTCTGCCGACTCCTGGTCCAGCACTAAGACCTCAGCCCCTTCCTTGCTCCCCTGCCCCTCAGGCAGTGCCACCCTCAGGGTCAGCTCCCCTGACCTCTCTCCCTCCCTCTGCCTGCCCCCCCAGGTCTCCCACACGTTCTCCAACTACCCACCCGGCGTCCGCTACATCTGGTTTCAGCACGGCGGCGTGGACACTCACTACTGGGCCGGCTGGTACGGCCCGAGGGTCACCAACAGCAGCATCACCATCAGGCCCCCGCTGCCCTGATGCCCTCAAGCCCCAATCCGCCGAACCCTGACTGGTAAACTGCTATCTGAGAAGGCTGGACTTGGGAATGGGAGGTAGAGGCCAGGCTCCCTCTGACCTCCTAGTTCATCCTTGCCTCCCAGTCACCTCTTCTTTGTGGAACCTCTCGGTTTGTGCAGCACTCACGTGCTGTGGAGGGCCAGCTCTCCACACGAGGTCTCACCCTGAATGATGGTAGGGGAGGCCTGCATGGGCCCCTTTAAGAGAAGGGGCCCCTGAGGTTAGGGAGGTGCAGGGTGTTCCCCCAGGCTCCTCCCCCAGCTTCCTCCGAGGGTGGGTCTCAGATGGCAACACAGATGTGGGTCTTTACCTCCGCCTCCTGGGCCCTTTCTCTCTGTCATCTTTGGGGGCCCTTGGGGCAGGGACAGTCAGGATGTCTGGCAAACCTGTGGTGCAGACACTGGGAGGTGACCATGTAGCTCAGACAGATCTGGGAGTGGAAGATCTGCTGGCCCGTCCTCTGCCCCGTTCCACCACTCCCCAGCTCCCTCACTCTGCCCGCCTGCTCAGAGAGGCTTTGGCCCAGAGGCTCAGGCCTTGCCTGAGATGGGCAGGCCTGGGGTGGGGCAGGGTCCAGGCCAGGTCTGGCCTGTCCTCACTGTCAATGAAGTCCCAGAAGCCAGATGGGTACCAGGTGGGAGCAGGGCTCTCCAGAAGACCCCTGGAATCCTGTGCACAGTTGGTCACCCAGGGCAGGGGAGGGCCAGGACTGGGCCCTGATTTGAGAGCTGGGGCGTGTGAGCCCTGGATGAGCGGGGTTTGCAAGGACCGCCTGTCCACCTCCATGCCTATGCCAGGCTCCCCGTGGCTTGGAGAGCATTCCGAGCCCCCACCCCACCTTTGGAACTGCCACTCTCAGGGCCACCCCACCTCAACCGAGCACCCTTCTGCCTCCAGCAGTGCCCCGATCCTGCCCCTGCTGCATGCGGCCAAATAAAATGTGTTCCCAGCGCAACCTGTGCCCTGTGGTTTCTGGGGGGAAGGCAAGTTTCATGGGAGGTCCTGCCCTGGAACTGCCGAAGGTGTCACACGTATGGCTTCTGTCCAAGGTAGAGAGAGGGGTTAGGGTTTTAGGAGCCAGGCCATTGTAGAACCAGGGTCATGGGAGAGACCCCTCAAGGAGCTGCAGACATCACCCCAGCAGCCCTCCAGTACTGCTAGCTTCCCCTGGAGGCCCGGCCACCAGGCAGGGGGTGGGCTGTGTGGATATCTCTGGGCCCCACGTGTTCACCCTTGCAAGCACCTCCTGCTGGGTCCCAGTGTAACCCAGGGCACTGGTGTTACTCCTTACTGGTGTTACCCTGCCGAGAGCTTTACTGACATTAGATGAAGACAAAGAATTTAAAACGATGCCTGGCACACAGCAGGTGCTCAATAAATTCTGTGAATTTTAGTTATCTCACTCAACAGTGAGGTAAATTAGGGCCTCACCCAGGGCAGCGACTACCACTCACTAGGTGTCTGGCAAGTTAGCAAAAACACCCTTCCTTGGAGAAGACGAAGCCCTGGAGCTAACAACCTGGCCTGGGCCAGGCACCCTTGTGCAGTGCACGGCCTGCACAACCCTTCATGCTTGCCTGAAGTAGGTGCTTAAATATTTGTTGAATGAAGAAAGAAATTAATGAAGTTAATCCTGACAAAAACGCAGACCATTTTACCTTTGAGTAAAACCCTAGGGAAGGGCGGAGCCAGGTTCAGACCCACAGTTCCAGCGCTCGGCCTCCACGGAGGCGCCCGTGGGTCCCCGGCGGGGCGCTGGCCCCACCTCCCGACGCGTCGTGGAAGCGGCCTCGCAGGGGCGGGGGCTCGGTTAGGAGGAGACTCGGCGTCCCCGCAGGGAGGAGGCGGCGGCGCAAGAGCTGGGTCCCGGCTGCTGAGCCGCCCGCCGCCTGGAGGGGAGACAGGCTCAGGAACGAGGTGCGGGGTTCCCGCAGCGCGGCCCGGCCCCGAGGCCCGCGGACCCCCTTTCCGCGGCTGGGCGGGGGGCTCCCGGCGCCGGGCCGGGCGCGGCGCGTGACGCGGGGCGGGGCGAGCGCGGACGGCGCAGCCGGGGCGGCGGGCTCCAGGCCGCCCCCGGGTCCAGGTCGAGGCCCCGCCGGGGCCGGGCAGGGGCGACAGGCGCGGGAGGGGCCTGAGTGTCGGGCGCCGGGGGCGCCGGGGGTTTCCGGACCGGCTGGAGGCGGGGCCGGGGCGGCGGGGCGGGGCCGGGGCGGGCCCGATCGCCCCGGTCTGTTGCGCACCGCGCTCGTCCCGCACCGTCCGGCCCTGACTCTGACCCAGCTCGGAGTCCGCGGCCACCCCGGCCACCCCTCGCGGCGGCGCCCGGGCCTGGGGGCGATCTGGGACCTCCCCGCCCCCCCGGCACCCCCACGCCTCGGCTTCTGCTTTCCAGAAATGGGCACAGTAACAGTGCCTCGAGTGGGTGTTGGGGGGTCCATGGAGAAAAGGCCAGCGCGTGTCTCCGGGCCGGGCGCGTGGGAAGCCCAGCCGGTGCGAGGTGGCTCTTTAGGGCTGGAGGGGCCGTTTCCACCGCAGAATGCCCCGGGATGGCCCCACCCTGCGCAGTCAGACTGAGCCCTGGCCCACGAATGACAGGAACTAAGCCGGGGGTGGGGGTGGGGGGGTCATAGCATGCGACCAGAGCCAAGGACCAGACTTTGGACGCCCAGGTGAGCGTCCGAAGTCGTACTTGGGATTCGTACCTAAGACGCCTCTGACTAGGAGCGCGGGGACCTTTAATCGGCCTAGACGGTGCTTTTAGAAGTTGCCAAAATTTAAAAATCGACAGGTTTCATGTTTTTAAAAAATGTTTAGAGTTCCTCCTGAAAAATCAGAAGATCTGACCACGCAGAGTTTTTTTTCCGTTATAGCATTTTGCACCACGTTCCTTATTTATGTTTTTTCTCTGCCATGCTAAAACCCTCCTCCCTGGGCAGAAGCCAGAGTGTGTACCCACCCTCATTTTCTCTGGGATAGGAGCTTTGACAAGACCATGAACTGCTTCTTTGGCCAAGTCTCTATGGAAAATGAGAAGTCCCCCCAGTCTCTCTCCATATGGGAGGAGAATATTCCCTCCCTCCCCCACCTGTGAGCAGCTAAAGCCCATCTGAGTGACAGTGGCCAGCCCACCCCTATCCACCTGGGTGATCCCCTTAGAGATCTGGATAACCAGGACCCCCCCAGGCAAGATTCAGGGTGGTGGCACTGTAAATTTTCCAAAACCCTTGTGCAATTCAGCTGCAGAGGGAGGGGGTGTTCCCCCAGGGCAGGTAACTACAACTAGAGGAGAGTGTTTTTGCTCTGACGATAGAAGTGTGGGTGATGGTGCATTGAGCACTTCCCCACCAGCCCTGTGCTAAATGCTTGTCATCAGGCTTCTGAGGCTGGGACAGTTGTCACTTCCTTTTTACAGCTTCCCAGCTAGTCACTGCAGGCCAGGCTGCAAACCCAGATAGTCTTGTTGTGGCACCCTTAACCTACTTTTTTGGCTTCTGGGCATTTCGCAGTGGGCACTGGCCTGACGCCCACTCCGGAACTGGGGGTGGAGCTCCTCATTGGGGTGTTTTATCACATCTCACTTCCAGGCCAAAGTGAGCCATTGGGGAGGAAGTTGGTTTCTCAGCACTAGCCCCCCCACTTAAAGAAGTTGTGACATGGTCTAGGGATATAATAAAAATTTTATATTTTAAGAGTGAATTCACAGCCTTAAAATAACATCACTGCAAACCCTAGCACAGCTCGCAGACAACAGCGTGGTCTTGGCAAAATCTTACAGTTCACCAGGCCCACCAACTTAAAATTAAGCAATTATTTTTTTAATTGGGGGAGGGGCCTCTTTAAAAAATTAGTCCCTAGGGGCCGACCAGGTGGCGCAGGTGGTTAAGTGCATGCGCCCCGCTGCAGGGCCCGGGGTTCGCCTGTTCCGATCCCTGGCGCGCACCGTGGGAGGCGTGTCAAGCCATGTTGTGGAGGCATCCCATATAAAGTGGAGGAAGATGGGCATGGATGTTAGCCCAGGGCCAGTCTTCCTCAGCAAAAAGAGGAGGATTGGCAGATGTTAGCTCAGGGCCAAGCCTCCTCACAAAAAAAAAAAAAAAATTAGTCTCTAAAGACTTTATTAATATTTTATTGTGAAATTTTTGTTGTACATTATTCTCAGTCACCATATAAATGCATCCCTTCACCCCTTGAGCCCACTCCCCCACCCACCCACCTTGCCCCTGGTAACCACCAAACAGTTCTATCTGTCTGTGTGTTGGTTTATCTTCCACATATGAGTGAAATCATGCAGTGTTTGTCTTTCTCTTTCTGGCTTATTTCACTTAACATAATACCCTCCAGGTCCATCCATGTTGTTGCAGATGGGACGATTTTGTCTTTTTTTATGGCTGAGTAGTGTCCCCTTCTATATATATACCACCTCTTCCGTATCCAGTCATCCATGGAGGGACACTTGGGTTGCTTCCATGTCTTGACTATAGTGAATAGTGCTGCAATGAACATAGGGGTGCATAAGCCTCTTTGGATCGTTGATTTCAGGTTCATTGGGTAGATACCCAGTAGTGGGATAGCTGGATCATATGGTATTTCTATTTTTAATTTTTTGAGGAATCTCCATACTGTTTTCCATAGAGGCTGCACCAGTTTGCATTCCCACCAGCAGTGGATTAGGGTTCCCATTTCTCCACAGCCTCTCCAGCATTTGTTGCTTTTTGTCTTGGTGATTGTAGCCATTCTAACAGGTGTAAGATATCTTAGTGTAGTTTTGATTTGCATTTCCCTGATGGTTAGTGATGCTGAACATCTTTTCATGTGCTTATTGGCCATCTGTATATCTTCTTTGGAGAAGTGTCTGTTCATTTCCTCTGCCCGTTTTTTGATCGGTTTGTTTGTTTTCTTGTTATTCAGTTGCGTGAGTTCTTTACATATTATGGAGATTAATTCCTTGTCGGATATATGGTTTGCAAATATTTTTTCTGAGCTGGTGGGCTGCCTGTTCATTTTGATCCTGGTTTCATTTGCCTTGTAGAAGCTCTTTGATGAAATCCCACTTGTTTATTTTTTCTTTTGTTTCCCTTGTCTGAGTAGACATGGAATTCGAAAAGATCCCTTTATGACCAATGATGAATAGTGTACGACCTATATTTCCTCCAGGAGTTTTATAGTTTCAGGTCTCACCTTCAGGTCCTTGATCCATTTTGAGTTAATTTTTGTGTATGGCGAAAGAAGATGGTCTACTTTCATTCTTTTGCTTGTGGCTGTCCAGTTTTCCCAGCACCATTTATTGAAGAGACTTGCTTTCTCCATTGTATGTTCTTAGCTCCTTTGTCAAAGATTAGCTGCCCATAGATGTGAGGTTTTATTTCTGGGCTTTCAGTTCTGTTCCATTGATCTGTGTATCTGTTTTTGTACCAGTACCATGCTGTTTTAATTACTATCACTTTGTAGTATGTTTTGCAGTCAGGCATTGTGATGCCTTCAGCTTTGGTTTTTTTCCCTCAGGATTGCTTTAGCTATTTGGGGTCTTTTGTTGCCCCGTATGAATTTTAGTATTCTTTGTTCTATTTCCGTGAAGAATGTCCTTGGGATTCTGATTGGGATTGCATTGAATCTGTAGATTGCTTTAGGTAGTATGGACATTTTAACTATGTTTATTCTTCCAATCCAAATGCATGGAATATTTTTCCATTTCTTTATGTCATCATTGATTTCACTCAATAATGTCTTATAATTTTCATTGTGTAGGTCTGCTAAAGACTTTATTAATATTTTTATTGCACTTTTTCAAATGTGCATAACATGCGACCACTCCATATTTCAAGGGCCTGCTCTATCCTGGAAGGATGCTCATGTGCTCCTGTCTAACCCCTCTTGTTTCACCAAAGAAGGAACAGGATTAGGGGAGTCGCTGGCCCAAGTCCCTGGGTATCTCAGGGGTCCATCTCCTTGGTCAGGGCTTATAACCACTGTTGCCCCCCTCAGGCCTGTGTGTGCACCCCACCCCAGCCATGGCCCAGGTCAGCATCAACGAGCTACCTGAGAACATCCTGCTGGAGGTATTCACACACGTGCCCGCCCGCCAGCTGCTGCTGAACTGCCGCCCCGTCTGCAGCCTCTGGCGTGACCTCATCGACGTCGTGACGCTCTGGAAGCGCAAGAGCCTGCTGAAGGGCTTCATCACCGAGGACTGGGACCAGCCCGTGGCAGACTGGAAGATCTTCTTCTTTCTCTGCAGTCTCCGCAGGAACCTCCTGCGCAACCCATGTGCTGAAGGTGGGCTGGAGTCTGCCACTGGGCTGGTTCCCTCTTTCCTGAACCTCAGGGCCTTTGCACTTGCTGTCCCCACACTACCTGGAATGTTCTCTCACACCCCTAACACCCACCACTCTCTTGGTTCTTCCTCATTCTTCGGATCTCAGTTCAGAGGCCTGCCCTGGTCCCCCATCTAAAAAACAGTGCTCCCTACCTCTATCATATCACCCCCATTTAGTTCCTTTGTAGCACTTTTTATAACCTATAATTACCTTGTCTCTTTACTTTTTTCTCTGCTATAAACTTCAAGTTCCAGGGGCCTAATGGATCTTGTTTGCCACCCTACACCCAGTGTCCACACAGCAGGTGCTCGGGAAAGGTTTGTTGAATGAACACACGGCAGACCCACCTTCCCCCTTGAGTTCAGTCCAAGCTGCCTCATGTTCATGGAGGGCTTCCTCTGGCCAGACACCAGTCTGAGGTCTTTACACATGTAATTATCCCCCATTTTACAGATGAAGAAAATGAGGATTTTGAGAGGTGACTGTGATCATATAATTGGAGGCCCCTGTTTGGCTTATGTTGAGCGGTTTTTTCTTTGTTCGGTGCCTACACGTACCAGGCACTGTGCTTCTTTTTGAGGCACAGAGTGATTACGAGATGTAGTTCGTGCACTTCAAATCCCTTTCCTGTCTGTTTTCTCTTGAGGATCCCAGGAGTTGGCCAGATAAGAAGAGTTGGCTCCATTTTATAAATGGAGAGCGTCAGGCCCCCAGATGAGTGACTTGCCCAACGATCCAGAACTGCCCAGCTTCTGGGGCCTGGTCCTGACTGCTGAAGGCCCTCAGGCCCCTCTCGGAGGCCCCACAGACAGCGCCCCAGACACTCAATCTCTCCGCCTGCCCCAGATTCCACTCAGAAGCTGCCCAGCTGGGCCGCCAGCCCGGCTCATACAGCCTCACGGAGCCAACCTGCAGCCTTGCCTTGCCCTGGGCCCTGGCCCCGCAGCTCAGCCTCAGCCCTGCTCGAACCTCCCCTCAGGCCTGTGCTCAGCACCAGCCCAGCTTTTGAATTTCTGTATTGCTGCCCTGATTCTTTAATGAGGGGCCCCCAGGGCACCTGGGGAATAGATGTGGGCTCCTAGTAGAGGGAGCAAGGGAGTAATTTGGAAAAGCTCCCACAGTGATTGTTCTGGAAAGCCTTGGTACAGAAGCACTATTGTTGTCTGAGGTCCTCGCAGCTCAGTCTGAAGGGGGAGACTGGGAAGGACAGCCTTGTGCCTCCGAACCTGCTGAGCCAACCTGGTGGGGTTCCTTCCATGAATACAGCGTTACCAACCCAGAGGATCCCATCCCCCCAGTAATCCTGCCCGCCCTGGGCAGAGGGATCTGAGTCGGTACAGTAGGTTCCCACGGCCCACCAACAAACCCGTAAACCGGTCCTCAGGCCCCCTCAGATCTGTTACGTAGTTAACCTCCCGGCCATCGAAGTCAGGGGCATTGTCAGTTACATCCTAATTTAATGTTTTGAGAAGTGAAACTCGGGTATTTCCCAGAGCCCCTCGGCTACATGAAAGTGAGGAAAGGTTGGTTTAGAATTTCTGGTAATACTCTTTTTTCCAGCTTCATGTTAGGAGTCAAGCCAGTCAGGGAGAAAGTGGGAGGGAGAGGGTCCCAGATCAGCGCTGAGACAGTGGGAACAGGTGGGAACGTGTTGGAGGGGAGCTCTGTAGGGACGCTCCAAGGCACGGTTGGGGTGCATGCCTTGAGATCTGAGCAGGAGCAAGCCTGGCCTTACACGCTCCCTCCCGGGCCCAGGTAGGGAGGACCCACTGTACACTTACACAGGGGATCTCACCGCGGCTTGTTTTTCCTAGAGGATATGACATCATGGCACATCGACTCCAATGAGGGGGACAAGTGGAAGGTGGAGAGCCTCCCTGGAGCACACGGGACAGATTTTCCTGACTCCACAGTCAAGAAGTACTTTGTCACATCCTATGGGTAAGACCAGCAGAACGGAGCAGGCTGTGCTGAGAGAAGAGGTTCAGGACACCTTGTGCGGGATTCCAGGCCTCAGTGAGGGCCTCCCTGTGAAGCTCGGGGGAGGTGGTTCCAAAACCCATTCAGAGTCTGCTGCTTCCTGGAGCGGGAGTGAACTCAGTGGCAGTGGGGGATGGAGATCAATTTAAGGAGACCCAGAACCCACTGGGTGATTAGGGTAAGTCAGAGGTGTCTACAGGCTGTCCCTAATCCAGGAATGCGAGTTCTCAGAGGTGCCCTCCTTGGGGCCCTGGGAAACTGGGCCTGTGGTCTGGGTCAGATGCCACCCAAGGTCAAATTCCCTGCATGTTTCTCATGGGCCTGCACCAGGGTAAGAGCCAGAGTCAGCATCAGCCAGTGGCTGTCCTGCAACAGTCAGGGGACATTGTTGTCCCCTGAACCACCTCCCTGGCGGTGCACGCCCGGGAAAGCAAGCCTGTCCTCTGCTCCCCAGCATGTGCCTCAAGTCCCAGCTTGTGGACCTCAAAGCCGAGGGCTACTGGGAGGAGCTGCTGGACACGTTCCGGCCCGACATTGTGGTTAAGGACTGGTGAGTGGGGCCCAGGGCCTGAGTGCCACACTCTGCATCCTTCCCTCTTCTCTTCCTAAGAACACCTGTGGGGAGTGTCCACTCTGTGCCCAGCAGTGTCCTGGGGCAAGGGCTGCCCCAAGAGCCAGGCTGACCCTGCCCCACCCCACTGCTGACAGAGCCAGCACTTGCTCATCCAACAGCGCCTCCTGCCCCCACCCCCTGCCTGTGTCAGCAGGAGACCTTAGCCCCAGTTTGCAGATGGGGAGCCTGAGGCCTACAGATGAGTCGTCACAAACAGGCACCGGAGTGGCAGACACCAGGACCCGGCCTCCCTGGACCCTGCAGACACTCACATGTCTTCTCGCCTAGCTGCCTCCCCTGCCCCTTTTCAAGATTTGTCCCACAACTCTTCCAAGCTCCTACTCTGTGCACAGAGCAGTGCAAGGCTCTGGCCTGGCCCCAGGCCGAAGCAGGACCGCAGTTCCAGCCAGGCCACCACTCCGAGGGTGGAGGGGTGGGGCTTGATGGGTGTGCAGAGCTGCAGCAGGGGGACAACAGAGCTGAGCAAAGGGTGAGCTCTGTGTCAGCCCCCATCACACAGGCCACCCCTTGAATTTCCCATTGAATCCACAGCCCTGTCTATTATAATGTACAGGTGACATAGCTTGGACAGCCCGGGCCTTTATCTCTGTACAGAGCCTTTTGCTCTTTAAGGTGACTCTTCACTGATACACCCAAAAGGGTTGTCCCTTTTCTCAATGGGGTAACTGAGGCCCAGCACGAATAGACTGCCTACCCCTGGGGCACCATGGGGCACAGGGACCATTGAAGCCAGTTGGGCCTCCTGGGCAGAGCAGGGAAATGAAACTCTGACCTCCAATTCGTGGGCCTGCTGCCTGCCTGCCTCCAGGGCCCCCCTCAGTCTGTGGGGGCACAGTCCTGAGCCCCACCCTCCTCCAGGTTCGCTGCCAGAGCAGACTGTGGCTGTACCTACCACATCCGAGTACAGCTGGCCTCGGCCGACTACATCATCTTGGCCTCCTTCGAGCCCCCGCCTGTGACCATTGAGCAGTGGAACGATGCCAGGTGGACAGAGGTGAGGCTTCCCTGCTTGCCCTCGCCACTCACTTCTCCCAGGGCCAGGGTGGCAGGAAGCACAGGGCAGCCTCAGGGCCCAGAATGCCCCCAGCTCTCCGCCTGGAGCTCCTGCCTTCCAGCCTGGGCGGCTCTCCCCTACAGGACCTGGCTCCTCCCTCCCCCTCTCCAGGTGAGGGGTCACCCCATCTCGTCCCCTCCCCATTCCCAGTGGTCACTTCCTCTCCCCACTCCCCAGGTCTCCCACACCTTCTCGGATTACCCTCCAGGCGTCCGCCACATCCTTTTCCAGCACGGAGGCCAGGACACCCAGTACTGGGCAGGCTGGTACGGGCCCCGCGTCACCAACAGCAGCATCATCGTTAGCCATAAGATGACTCGGAACCAGGCCCCCTCCAGAGGTCAGCCGGAGACCACGCAGGGGCAGGAGGAAGCTGCCCACTTGCCCTCCCCACTTGATCTCCACAGGCCCTTCTGACAGTCCATCATCTGACAGCCATTCATCCGTCCTCTGTCTGGGCCAGCCGAATGCCGAAGGTTCCCTCCAGGCAAGAGCTGAGCATGTAGTGGGCAGCGAGGGCCCCTGCCCTGGGAGCTCTTGCCCTAGTTCCAACCTTGGGCAGACCCACCAGCGTCTGGTAACGTACTGTCACATAGCTCTGACATTTTGTCATAACAAACGTTTACAGTAAAACCAGGCTGGGGTGGGTCTAGGGGTGGGGGGTATAGGGGTCCTTGGCACTTTGGCAGAGAAGCAGCCCTCCCACTCTGGTTACTGACAGCCCAGCTCAGCCCTTGGGGCCCTTTTATTGAAACAGCTCACAGCACAGTATTGGAGACAGACAGTGTTGGCCGGCCGAATCCAGGAGGCTGAGACATCGTGGTCCCAGCACCCTTCCCTGCCCTCCTCTGGAGAAGCCCTCAGTGAAGGCAACCAGACCTGAGCAGCCCCAGGCTGGAGGAGGGCGGTCCACACACAGAGGCAATAAGAGCGCTTGGCATCAGTGGCCCTGCAGCGCCGCCCCAGGCTGGGGCCCCCGAGTCCTTCAGTCGCGGCATCCGTGGACAGCAGGCGCGCCCTCAGCTGCCTTTATGAGCTCGCTCCTCCACGTAGAGCTGCATCTGATGGATAGGAACAAACAGCCACCGTCAGACGGACAGCTTGGGCACCTACTCTGGAGGGCCCTCGAGCCCCTGGCAGGCACATCTCCACCAAGGGTGGGGCTCTGAGGCCACACCCAGGGGCTAAGGGAACGGGGAGAAACGGGAGGAGGCTTACAGCAGGCATCCCCTGGTCCTCTGCCCCAAGCCTTGATACACAAGCCCTCGGGCAAGGCCTCAAACCCTAAATAAAGCTTAACCTGGGCCCCATGCCGCTCACCTTTAAAATGTCTGATGTCATGGTTTTTAGGGGTATCAACCGGGGGTCATGCATGTGGACGTCCTGCTCATCTGCCAGGATCCAGGGGAAGTCCTAAGGAGGGGACCAAGGTAAGGGGTTGGACCCTGGCCTGTGCTCACTTAGCTCCCCCTTCCTCCTTCAGAGCTGGGGTCCTCAGATTTCAGGAAGCATCAGAATCACTAGGGAAGTGAAGATTCCCAGGCTTCTCTACCAGTGAGGCCGAGTCCGTAGGTCTGAGCTGGGCTGGGAACCCAAGTGATTTAACAAGCTCCAAGCACCGATTCTGAAACCGGTGGGCAAGGACCCCTTCTCTTGAGAACCCCCACTGAGCCGGCGGCCCCAGCATGTGGCTCCCCACTCCTCTCAGTGCTGAGTGCCCAGGTTGGGCAATGATGAGCATGCGGCCACAGTGAACACACGAGAACCTGCTGGGGGCCAGGCACTGCCATAAGTGGTGTAGTGAGTGCACTGGCCCTGGGCAAGCCCTGCTCGCTCAGTACTGTGGCATCGGGTTTCAGAGCCTCCCAGCTGTCTCCCTGGCCACCCTCCCAGACCGGTCTCATCTCACCTTGATGACCTGGATCTTCTCCATGTTGCGAGTGGCAGCTTCTCTTGTGTGCACTAAGACTGTGAAGGTACAGCCTGAAGAGGCAAGAGTCTGGTCAAGGCTGGGCCACCCCACACCTGCCACTGGGCACAGCCTCTTCCCACCTCCCTCACTGGCTCAGCAGCCCCACGGAGCCGAGTGTAAACCAAGCCAGAGTCAACAGGGAGACTGAGGCCAGGTAGAGTCAATCAGGGAAGCCTCCTGGAGGAAGTGGACTTTCAGAGGGGTTCTAAAAGGCAGGAAGGAAGGGAGGAGGCCTGGGGCCGCCAAATAGGAACCTGAGAACACCAACTAACCCAAGGTAGCTATGGGAACGCCCAGGGAAGAGGGGGTGGGGGTGAGCACACCTGGGGGGTTGTGGTCTAGGACAGCATCACACACACTGATCTTCAGGATGAAGGCTCGGAGCAGCTGCTCCACATGAGACAACAGGGAGTCTGAGCTGGGAAGGAGAGAGGAGGGGGGTCTCCCATCACACCGGTCCCCCCCCACCCCGCCACCAGCAGGCAAGCAACCCTGGAAACAGACCTGGGGGTCGGAGCCCCTCCAGTGCTTCTGAGAGTGTTGGCTTCTAGGGGCCTCGCTACCTGTCTTGTCTACACAGTTAAAATCATCTGTGGAGTTTAAAGCCAATGCCAAGCTCCATCCCAGACTGTCATAAAGGGGGAGGGGACATAGGGAGCCCCCGTAGGTGGTTCTAATGTGCAGCCTGGTCTGAGAACGAGAGCCCAAGCCTCTTCATACCCCAGGACTCCAAGCCAGGAAGGGAAAGGGCTTGCCTGAGGCCACACAGCAGGTAGGGACAGATTCTAGTGCCGGCTTCACCACAGGAGGCCGGCAGCTGACGAGCCAACACACCTGCCCAATGTCAACTTCTAGTTGACTAAGGACTGGCTGCTTGACTGGGAAGTCCGGAAACTGGGTCTGTGTCCTGGCTCTGCCACCATCTGGATGACTCTAGGTAGCTCATGTCATCCCTCTAGACTTTGTTTCTCCATCTATAAAATGAGGTTGGGACTAGCCATTCACCAATGCTGATTCTCCAGGCGAGAAACAGGAGGGTCTCCGTGTAACCTGTGTGCTGTCCACAGTCAGCTGTTACTCAGCCACTAGGAGGCCTTGTGAGGTTGCACGCCTTGCCATTTCTCCTCTCAGACCTTTACCAAGGTACTCAGGGGCTGCCTGAAAGGGGAGGGATGGGAGGTATTCTAGGGACCTCACACCCGCTAGCAGGTGGACGGAGGAGAGGTGGCTCACCTGATGGACAGCAGCGGAGGCTGGGTGATTTCAAAGACGAATTTCTCCACTGGGCGGTGCTCCTTGTCCAAAATTACCACCACCACTTTCTCCACATCATTCTGCAGGACCAAAAGCCCCTACTCCAGAACCGGGTGCCCCACCCTGCCGCCACCCACTCCCTGCCAAGGAAGGGCAGGAAAGGGTGCACTCAGCCCTGCTCAGCTTCTAGGCCGAGCTCCCTGAGAGCCCAGGAAGCAGGTTTGAGAAGTTCAAGTCGGCACCCTCATACATGAGTAGTACAGGCTGAGAGGAGAGGGCGCATGGGCCCTGTGGGGGGTCTCAGGGAGCAGGACAAGATAGGAGCAGGACACCAGGGGAAGAGAGAAACAGATCTGAGAAGAACCCAGAACCCTCCAGGACAGGCCCCACTCAGAGAGCCAATCCCACTAACCAGGGCTCTGGGGCCCAGCACACCCTGAACACAAGGCCCACATGCCCTGGGGCCTGTCCCTGGGGGGTGGGGGTGGGGTGGCTGTCCAGGGAACAGGCTTCTGGGTGTTAGAGTTATGGGGATCTCGAATGGTCTCAACATCACCCCATCCCGGAGTTGGAAGAGCAGACGGGGTGAGGTGCACAGGGGGCCTGCTGCCCTCACCTTCTCCAGGAGTGGCTTGACGCAGTGCAGCGTGTCCTGGATGTACTGGTTCAGCTCCGGGTGGCAGGACATCTGCAGACAACCCACGATGGCTGGTGAGGCCCGCGCACCGACAGGGACACCGCCTGACACCCCCTCCCAGAGCCCAAGGCCCCATCTGCCTTTGCAAAGAGGCCCAGCTGTTCCCTAGGGCTGCCTACCCAAGAGACTGACTTCCCCTCATGGGGCTCAGAACTCTGGATTCTCTACAGAGAAGGAGAAGTCAGAAGATTAAGAATTCAATCTCAGAGGGGCCGACCCAGTGGCACAGTAGTTAAGTGTGCGCACTCCGCTTCGGCAGCCCAGGGTTCGCAGGTTCAGATCCTGGGCACAGACTGATGCACCACTCATCAAGCCACGCTGTGGTGGCGTCCCATATACAAAATAGAGGAAGATGGGCACAGATGTTAGCTCAGAGCCAATCTTCCTCAGCAAAAAGAGGAGGATTGGCAGTGGATGTTAGCTCAGAGTCAGTCTTCCTCAAAAAAAAAGAATTCAATCTCAGTATTTAATAGAGCTTTAGGGGTTCCTAATGTGGAGTCCATGGCCTCCTCCAGAGTCGGAGAAGTCCCTGAATTGTACAATCGATTTGTGTGTATTTGGGCATCTGGGCATTTTTCCAGAGAAAGGATCCAGAAATTTAATCAATTTTCAGAAGTTAAGAGTCTAGAACTAAGGAGCTGGGTGGCCTCAGGCAAATCACTTAACTTCTCTGAGCTTCAATTAGTCATCTGTGAAGATCTCATAAAGAAAAAGTGACGATTAAGTGAGATAAGTACCTAGTACACGGTGGGTGCCCAGTAAGCACTGATTCTTTTTCTCTGTATATCCTTTAAGCTCATTTATTCTACTGTTTACTGAGTGCCTTCTAAGGGGCAGGCACTTCTAGAGATGGGATAGAGTAGCGTATGTTTACTGCTTTGTCTGCCTTTTAATCTAAAACAACCCATTACAATGTGGGTAAATGAAGGAAGAGAGAAGGTGGTGCCTGAGGTTTACAGGAATCCGCTCCCCAACCCTTCACCAGCCTCAGGGCCTCTTTTAAAATACAACCACGCCCCGGGGGCAACTCTAGTCCATGAGCCTGGTCCCTAACTTCTGGCAAGGCGAACTCTGCAGTTCAGAAGGGATGGAAGGAAAGGCCACTGCGGTGAGGGATGGGAGCTGTCAGGCTGTCAGCAACCACCGGGAATGGAAGGCCAGGCCAGGCCACTGGTGAATGAGGGGGCCGGGCCTGAAGGTGGAAGACAGTTTCAAAACCCACCCTCTACCCACTCTGTGATTCGGGGGTGACCCAGTGGCCCCAGCGCGGCTGTGGGGGCTCACCTGGACAGGCACGTTGTACTTCTTACGCTTCTGGAAGATGCCCACCGGGTAGACCTCACGCACATAGAGGATTAGGTGCACGGCCACCTCCAGGAACTCGCAGAGCACGTCGGCCACCACTGCGAGGGGGCAGAACGCGGTGCGCTCGGGGAAGCCCGCCGGCCCTGCCCTCCCTCGCCCCCCCCGACCCGGGGCCGCAGGTCCAGCCTCCCTACCTTGGCCAAAGTTGAGGTCCTGTCGCGTGAGCGTGGTCATCGTTCCCGCCACCTAGGGGGTGGGGCAGAAGTGGGGCTAGTTCCAAGGCGCAGGCAGCCGCAGGGCCCGCCCGCCTCCACCGCCCCTCCCCTCCGTCCGGGGGGAATCGGGGCAGGACACCCCCCTTCACACAGAATCAGGGCAGCTGGGAACGACCCCCACCCCCACGCTGGCGTCTTAGCTCGGGGGCATCAGCTGCGCCTCGATCAGCCTCTGTCCACTGGCCGCCTCGCCCCGCTGTCTCGGGGGTAGGGAAGGCCTGAGCTGTGCCCGCGAAAAGGGCACGGCTGCGGACGCAGAGAACCCGCGGGATGCGCAGGGCTGGGAGCGGAAAGCGGGACACCCGGAAAACGAAACTAGTCTGGAATAAGACTCCAGCCCCTGCCCGGCTGGATCCCTCCCCGGAGGGACCCCGCCCCTCTCCCCTTCCCGGTACCGGCTCTGGCCTCCGTTCCCGCTCTGGGCCCGGGGCCGGCGCGGGACACCCCCCACCCGGCCACTCGCACCTCCCGCTCAACCCGCGGCCGAGGCGCCGCGCCGTGACGTCCCCGGCGCTCGGGCGGGTCCTAGCGCGCGCCGCCGGCCCCGCCCACTCCCCGCGCAGCCAATCGGGGGAGGGGCGGTATCCAGGGGGCGGGGCCTGGGGCGGGGCCCCGCCTCGACGCCGGCGATCCCAGAGCCGGAGTGGGCTGAGACTGCGCCGCGCTGCCTCCTTTCAGTTTTGGGTGGGGGCGAAAAAAGATAACTGGGTCTCCATATCGGATCGCTACGTCTTTTCCTCCCCAGGACATTTCTTTTGCTTTAAGAGGCGCTGAAAGGGGGCGGGTACGTGTTGCCCGATGAGGACCAGCTGGAGGTCACAGGTGGGGACTATGGACAGCGACATCTACTGCTTGCTCCGGAGTCACCCTCAGCTGCCCAACCGAAACTGAATACGCCGGCTGCGCGGCGGGGACGCCTTCATCCGGAACCTAAATGCAGCCTGGCTTTATCTCCCAAGAAGATAAAACCTCCCGGACCCATGCATCATAACAATAGCTGACCTTTATAGAGGTCCAACCGTGTGCCTGACACTGGGCTAAGTGTGTCCATGGATTATCTCACTAATCCTCGAAACAATTCCATGAGACGGTTACTCTGATTTTCCCCATCTTGCAAATGAACCAAACGAGGTTCAGAGGGCTAAAGTAACCTGCCCGAGTCACACAGCTATTGGGGGAGCGGTGCGCAGAGGTGTCTTTACAGCTTTACAGCTCTGGACCGCTTCTGCCCCATGGACTCTGGAAGGGCTGAAAGTCCTCTGGGAGATAATATTAATATTAAAATAATTACTAACATGGATCGAGCACTATGGGTCAAGCACTGATTTCTTTAATTCCCCCATTAACCCTAGGAGCTAAGCACCCCTTTTACAGCCCACTTCGTAGATAGTAAAACAGGCTCAGAAATGTTCCGTAATTTGCCAAAACCACACAGTTGGAATACAAACCCAGTTCTGACTTCAAGGCCTTCAACTTATTTTCAGGCCATTTATTTTACAGGTGGGAAAAATAAAGTCAGAGAAGTGGCCACACAGTTATGGGCAACAAGTCAGGACCAGAAGCCTGGGGCCCTTGTCTCTAACCTCCAGGGACAGAAGAGCTTGTTAGGAGTCACGCCCATCTGTGGGTAAAGAGATCTGACAAGGAATATTTACCGTTTACAGCTCGGTATTGGAGACCTGCACCCTTCCCCCTTTACCCCAGATGCCTCCAAACCTGCAATTACAGACTTCTGATGGGGTGGGGGCAGGGGATAGAATAAGTAACCCAGCCCATTAAGCCAGGAATGCCAGCAGAGCATTTCTCAAAAGCAGTCTTTGTAAATCTGCATCAGGAACCCTGGGGAGCCCATTAAACACCTGGATCCGAGGCCTCCCTGACCTACTGGATCAGTCTGGGTGCACAGGAGGATACGGGCCCTTTAATAAGCTCCCCAGGGGCCCTGATGCCCAAGAAAGTGTGGGAATTGCCAGAGCGATTTCCTTGGGCTGTCCCCAAGGAAAGTCTGCATTTCATACAATTGCTATCCTTAACCCAAAGGGATGGGTGATTTATTTCAGGAACTCATGCACCTGGCAGCACATTTGGGACACAGCAACCCTTCTCAAGACTTGGGGACTCTACCCATGTCACGCCATATAGGAGAGGACCATTTCCACACAGCGTCAGCTGAGCAGCTCGCTGGCTTGCAGACAGTGTCCCCTGGCTCCTTGAGATTTAATCATTGTGGATGCTTTGGTCACTGGGGAAAGCGAGGGTCCTCCTTTGCCCCTCTCTGGAGGCTGCTCACAAAGCTTTTTCATTGGTCACAGGAAGTGGCAGTCTTAGGGGGGCAATTCCTTGTAAAGAGTCCCTTAGGATTGGGGCTTGGAGTGGAGAAGCTCAGAACTCAGCTAGTCCTGTGAGGTGGCCTCCAGGGCACCATGTGAGCGACGTGGGGGCTCATGCCAGGCCCTCCTTCCATGGGCCCCCAGCTCCAGCTCCTTGCCCTGAGAAGACACTCATATGTCTCCTAACACACAGAGCTAAAGAACTTCAGAGAAACCTTGGCAGACGTACAACCCAACACTCATATTTTTCCAATGGGGAAACTGAGGTCCTAACAGCCTTTGTTTGACACTGGGGTACCCATCTTGTCAACTAGAAACCCATGGATAAAAATGCCTGAATTTGGAGCTTTGGATTCACTGCCAGCCATAAACAGAGGAACGCGGGCTGGGAGACAGATGAGGATTCAAACTGATCCGACCCCCGACCCCCAAAAGGCCTCCATCTCTTCATTTGTGAAATGAACAGGCTGGACAGATGTTCCCTGAATCTCTGATGGCCTCGGGTTCCATGGGGGCCAAGAAGCTGGGGATGGGGTAGAGGCAGGGGGCCGCATCAGCACGGGGCCATGGGGGAGCTCTGTGAAGACTCATCCATCATTTCCATCCATCGGGCTCTGCGGCATCTGGTTTTTCATGTCTTAATCGCGTCACCATGATGGATGGTCATGGGACCCAGATTACATTATGGGGTTAATTTATTACATTTTTGAATACCCATTTACTGGGAGACCGTTTTTCAAAATTATTTGCATATTTTTTACCATAATGACAATATGTAGGAGGGTATCTGGGAGGGAAGGATTGATGTTTAGGAGGAGAGAGAGCTTATTTGCCAACTGGAGCAGGTCCCCAAGGGTCTGCAACGGGGACAGAAAGAAAATCACTCCCGAGGGACATTTAAATTTGAAACTAAGAGAAAGCAAGATGCGAGAAAGTCTTGCAAAGACTAAGGTGTGTGGGCAAAGGAGGATTTCTGGGATTCATTGAACAAGCACACAATGAGTGAACTGAGTAAAACAACAGGCAATGAAGCATCCAGACCCCTAAGATGCTTCCAAAGAAAGTCCCTCCCATACCCCCCAGGCTGATCACAGGACATATCGTCCCATCCCTGCCTGAGGTTCCCAGGACACCAAACATAGGGGGTAGAGGCAGCCACAGAGAGTCAGCCACATAGAGCCTGGTGACAATCCCACTGATACCCCAAAGCTCAGGGACCCAGCCAGTTGGGATGCCCCCTGAGTAGAGACCCAGCCTCATTCATTCTTTCAGCCCAGCACCTCACCCAGTGCCTGGCCAAATCCAGATTCTCAATGAGTGTGTGTTAAACGAGTGAAGAACGAATGGAGGACTGAAATGATGGCAGACAGGGGCTCACTGCCGCTTGCCTGACTTGAATCCTAACTCAGTCTGCATGAGGAGCAAAGACCTCAGATCTCAGTGCTTGGGCTACACGTGATGGTGTGCAGAGAAGAGCTGCTTTTGAAAACCAAGCACGGAATGTGGAATGCTCACTTTGGTGCCCCCCACCCACCAGGCTGCTCATGTGCCCAACCTGCTGTTTCTCTCCCTGCCACTGCCCCGTAATCAGCTGTGAGGCTCTTCCCTCTCTGAATCTCAGTTTTCTCATCTGTAAAATAGGACAATAGTAGTACCAAGTCTGTAGGGTTGAGCGAGGAGTAAACAAGATAATCTTTGTAAAAATATTAAGTGCACAGGAGAAGGCGCTTTAGAGCACGAGCTCACCTTCTCCATATTTCTTGATTAACGAATAAAGTTTCTGCTCTGCTATTCTAAAAAAATAAAATAAAATAAAGTGCACAATGCCTGGCACATAAATGCTCAATTAACGGCTGTTATGACAATGCTATTAATACCTATACACACTATCTAAGCCCCTTGAGCAAACATTCTGGACCAGACATCAGACTTCTCAAAACCCCATCCAAAACACCCTTAGCTGTGCTCCCCTCCCCGTTTCCATTTCCCAAGGCAACAGGCAGTCCCCAAGTTGCCCTAAGGGAGGACATGCATCCTCATGGCCCAAGATGCTCCTCTCCTGTCTCATCAGGCCTTCTGGTGTGAGGCCTGACCCGCACAACTGCCCCAGATCCTGGGGTCCACTGCTGACCTCAGACCCAAGCCAGAGCCCTGACCTTAGGCCAGTAACACTGGGCGGCTTCCAACACTTCAGCCAGGCAGAGTCCACACACACCATTCCCTCCGGGGGATGTGTTGACTCCCCAATGTCGTTGACCCCTTGTTGGTCAGGGGAACCTTACAGATCATCTCTTCTTAAACTTTGAACCTCTACCCAGAGAAATGCACAGAGATACTAAATGTCTTCCACAGTTTCAGAGGTTCCCTCTGAAGTCATCCTGGACCACAGCGTAAGAACTCTGGATCCAGCTCAACCGCCATTTTTTAAAAAATAACTGCTTTATTGAGATATAATTCACAAACCACAAAGTTCACCCTTTTAAAGTGTGCAGTTCAGTGGTTTTTAGTATAGTCACAAAGTTGTGCATGTTACCACTATCCGATTCCAGAACATTTTCATCACTCCAAAAAGAAGAACCCCACACACATTAGCATCACTCCCCAATCTCCCCTTCCTCCAGCCCCCCATAACCACTAATCTACTCTCTGTCTCTATGGACTTAGCTCTTCTGAACATTTCATATAAATGCAATCATACCATATGTGGCCTTTTATGTCTGGCTTTTATGTCTTAGCATAATGTTTTCAAGATTCACCCAGATTGTGGCAAGTATTGGTACTTCATTTCTTTTTATGGCCAAATATTCCATTGTATGAATATCCCACATTTGTTTATCCATTCATCAGTTGATGGACATTTGGGTTGTTTCCACTTTGGCCATTCAACTATGGGGAAACTAAGGCCCAAAGTCAGTATAACATGGGTGGGCTAGGAGTCTGGGCCTCTCCTAACATCCACCTTTTCCCACCACATCACTCTGGGGGAACAGAGTCCACGCCCTGCAAAAGACAGCCCCGCTGGTGAACAGCCATAGCAGCAGCACTTGAACCAGAGTCTCCAATAGTTTGCTTCTGGTTCACTGAATGCCTGGTCAGAGCTTCACCCTTGAAAAGGAGAATCAGGACCACTGTCCCTCTCCGAGGCCCAAGCCACCATCACCTCTTTTCTGCCACGGTTCCTAACTAGTCTCCCTGCTTTTGTCCTTGCCCCACTGCAGTCTATTCTCAACTTTAGAAATCAGACGAATTTTTTAAAACCTGACAGATCATGTCTCTGCTCTGCTCACAACCCAATCCATCCTGGTGCCCATCAGGCTGATGATATTACAGTAACAATAGCAGTTAATTTTTCTAGAGCATTTCCTATGGGGCCGGGACCTCAGAAACATATCTCCTTACACAGTTCATGGCACTTAATCCTTGAACCCTAGAGTTAGGGACGATGGTGAGCTCAGAGAGGTTAGGCGACTTGCCCAAGGGGATAAGGAATGCCATCGGAAGAGGAGCCCAGGCATCGAGCCTGACTACAGAGCATGGCTCTTAAACTTCTGAGCCATCACTTGCCACACTCTGGAAAAAGAAGAAAACAGTCGAAATGGAAGACACCGGCCGAGCTCTGAGCTCCGGTGGAGACTGCCGCTTCCCGCGCGCCCGGTCCCGCCCCACCGCTCTTTGATCTTCGCAGCGCTCGTGGCCCCAGTGACCCCGCCGTGAGTTATGAGGGCCGAGGGACCCATAACACAGCATTCCCGGACTCCCAGGGTCGGCAGGACGCGGCGCCCCGCGCGGTGATGGATGAGCCGGCCCCGGGCTGGCTTTGTCCCGGCTGGGCCCGGCGAGCATCAGACCCACTTTGGATGGGGTGTGGCGAGAGGCGGACCGTGGTGTGTGTGTGTGTGTGTGTGTGTGTGTGTGTGTGTGTGTGTGTGTATGTGTTAGGGAGATTGTCTTTCTCCCTTCCTTCTCAGAGTGTGTTTGGGGCGGGGCACTAGTGCGGCCGTCAGCACCCCCGATTCTCACCTGGTAGTGCTTTGAAAACCCGTTATACCCCCACATCAAAGAGCGACCTCTCCTAGAACCCCGCCCACGACTCCGCGCACTTGAGGAGGATACAAAGGCTCCGCCGTGCCCCGTCCCGCCTCCCTCGCACCGGGCATTTCTTCGGTCCCATTTCACAGCCTAGGCGGAATAATCCTTTTGGGGACCGGCCGGCCCCTGTCCGGTCATACGCGGCCGCAGCTGAGCGCTCAGCTCTGATCCATTGTTGGGGTCCGCCAGGGATCCCCTTTGTCGCGGGATCCCAGCGGGGCCGCTCCAGATGCGCCACTGCTGCCCGCACCCCACCCGTCTCACGCGCCCCAGGCCGCGCCGAGGCGGCTCTTACGCACCGGGAGGAGTGGGCCCGCCTCGCCCGGTACCCGCACTGCCGCCTAGCTGCGCCCGCCTTTGTCTGCCTCCTTTGTCTGCCCCGCGCCCTCGCGGCGGCGGCGGCTAGGCCTCTGGGGAGCCGGCCCAGAACGCCGAGCGCAGCTGGCGAGGGCGCGCAGGCCGGGAGCGCGCGGGGCCTGGGCTGGCCCCGGGCTGCCCCTCGGCTGGGGGCAGCCGAGCCAGCTCCTCGCTGCCCCTCCCCTGTCCCCTCCCCTCGCTCCCGCCCCCCTCAATCCCTCCCGCCCCCTCCTCCTTCCCTCCAGCCCTGCTCAGCCTGGGCACATCCTCCTGCCGCCCGCGCACGTCTCCGCGCGGTCCCCACTTCGCGGCTCGGCCCTTGGCTGCGCTCGGCTCCCGCAGGCGCTCAGCCCCGCGCCCCTCGGCCCCTGCCCCGCCCCGCCGGCTGGACAGGTAAGGTATGGCCTTGGCCCGCCCCTGGCCCCGCCCTCTCGCCTCACCTGGTTGTGCGTCCGGACAAAGGTGGGTTAGCTGGTGCGCTCAGGGGCGGGGCGCGCGGGGAACTGAGGCTGGAGGAGAGGATGCTGCTTTCTTCTCTGCCCTCCTGGCCCTCGGACCCGACGGTCCGTCTGTCCGCCGCCTCCGCTCCCCGCCGAGTCTTCCCTCCGCTCCTGGCTCTGCTCCCGGCCTCCTCGTCCGCCCACCTTCCGCCGGACGCTCACTTTTCCACGCTCTGACACTCTGCCTCGAGCGCGCCCTCGCCGATCTTTCCCTGTCCCTGCTCTCGCCCACTCTCCTCCTCGGCACTAGCCTTCTCCCTCTGGGACCTGGTCTCTCTTTGTCTCTCTGTCTCTGAGTCTCCGGGTGGTCTCTCAGGCCAGGGACCCCAGTCTGCCACTGTTTGAAGAAGCTTCGAAGACTCCCTGAGCCCCGGGCGGAGCTGGCAGGAGTACCCTCCTGCCCCTTTTGAGGCTGCCCATGGGACCAGGGTGTGTTCCGGGGGGAGAGGGGCTCTGGGTGCGCCCCCCGCCAGCACCGCCGGTGGCCGAGCGCTCTCCCATCCGGGCCCGGGAAGGTACCGCGCCCTAGTAACCTCGACGGCGCTGGGCTCCCTCCTCTGGCCCCGGCTCAGCCTCTCTCCCTCTCCACTGCCCACTTTTCTCCCTCTGCGCACTGAGGTCTCAGCCGCCTGCGGGAGCCGAGGTTTGAGACGTGAGGGCTCTTGGGTTTCCCGCCAAGCCTTCTTGCCTTCCTCCACTGGGTGCTCCCTCGGCCTTCACCTCTGTCGGGTCTCTCCTGCCCAGCGCACTCCACGCTGCCCGCCTCCAGGCCTGGGGGGACGCAAGAAGCGTCCCGGTACTGGTTCAGTACCACCCCTTTGGCGTCAGGCAGACAGAGGCTCTGGAAGAGATCTTGGACAAAGGAAGGCACTTCTTGGAGCCTCAGTGTCCCCTTCATAAAACAGGGATAATAGAACCTGCCTATAGGAAACAGCCAAAAAAGCACACTGGATGCCAGCCCAGTACACGCTTTGTGGCCATGGGGGAGACTACAGTCCCTGGGTGGGGTGGGGCTGGGGGCTCTACAGAAAGGGGGAAATGGATCAAAAATACAAGGCTTACAGGCACTGCAGAAACCTGACTATGGCCCCCTCCCACCTCACCACCACCTCCCCCTGCCCATAAGGCATTTACTCTTACAGGCACTCTCTGTCTTTCTGTCCCTCCTCCTCTCTACTTGTCCTGAAATCAAAGTAAAAAATCAGGGTGAAAAGAGTCTGCTTTCAAAACGAGATCGGCATGGCTGCATCGATGTTGCCAACAGCTGGTCATTCATCATGATGCATCCGCATGACTCATTCCCAGCTCTGAACCTCTGTCTTGCACCCATTTCTTTTTTTATGGCGCTAGCTCACAAGCTATTTCCTTTCCTCTGGGGGGATTGTCTTGCTGGGTCCACACCCTCTGACCATCATCTACGTCGTCATAAGAGGTGACAACCACCCCAGGAGTCCACAGTGATGTGGGCTAAGTGGCTTAATGAGAGCAACTCCAGAAGAGGAAACCTTCTCCCAGCTGGCAAGTTCTGGGCTCCCCTGGCTGAGGTTTTGTTTTCAGCCACAGCCAGAGCTGGCAACTAGAGCCTTTCTCCTTAGAGAGACAAGAAAGGGACTGGGGATCCCCCCCGCCACCACGTCCAGCCTCCTGCTGATGATCCTGCCTGGCAGACAGGCCCTGCTTTGGCAACCCAGGGCTTTCCCACCATCCCAGCCCCCGGCCTCCTCGGGCCACAGCCTTCCTCAGGACAGCCAGCTCAGCAGCACCTGCAACCCCCTAGGAACCTTGCTCAGAACCTCCTTGCCCCTCACCCACGTGGGAATGATGGCACCTTCTCTGCCTTCCTCCTCACCTTTCAATCCACCCCCTCCTCAATGGCTCCCTGTCGCCGCTAAATTAAGTGCCCTGCCTGCCTCCCACCACACCCCCATCGGCATCTTGGGTTTCAGCCGTGATGGAGGGTGGATCATCTCCATGCCCTCTGATTTCCTTCCCTCCATCTGAAATGTCTCCCCTGCCCCGTGGTGAGTCAAAGCCTGCCCATCCTGCAGGCTAAGGTCCCTGCCTGTAGGAAGCCCTCCTGCTCCCCCTTGCCTCCCTGTCTCTCCTGGTCTGCACTTCCCTGGGAGGGGCTGGGTCTTGTTCTACTTGTGGTCCCAGTGCCTGACCCACAGTAGGTGCTCTGTGCGCACTGGTTCTGTTGAATGGAGTCCTGGGTCCAGGGGATAGGAATGAACTGAAAATTGCAAGCCACAGGTTATCCCTGGGTTCCACTCTGTCCTGCTGGCCCTGGAGCAAAGGACCAGGGCTGGGGAAGTTGGAGGGGAGCAAGCCGCCTGGAAAATCCCTGTGGTACTGCATCCCGCCGGAAGATGAGGATGATTTCTGTGGCTGATTATAGCAGAAGAAGCTGAGACTAGACAGGGAAGCTGCTGCCTAAGTCCAACAGGGTGGGCATGAACCCCAGCTGACTGCATGGCAGCTATGCGACCTGGAGAGGGAATTTCTTCACTTATCTCAGCCAGGAATGTGGCAGAGCAGGGATTTGCATCCTGGCCTCCCTGACTCCTCAGCCTGGGAAAGCAGGAGCTCCCTCCAGAGAGGGGTCCTGGGCATGTTCCCAAGGGGAGAGGCGTCATGTGAGCATCCCTTCTCTGGCCCTTTCAGATGAGACCCACCTCTCTTGCTGCTCCAGGCCCTCAGCCTGTCCTGCCCCAGCCCTTCCTGTCAAGTTGACCACTGTAGCCAATGGAGCACAGGCCCTCCCCAGGAAGGACATGGGAGGCGGCTGAGTCCCTGCCACTAGAGGCCCTGCTTTGGCAGCCCTCCACACTGCAACGCCATGGCCTGGCATTGACCATCTGGTGCATATCTTTGGATGGGTGTGGGGGTATGAGGGATGAGGCCCCTGTCGGAATCCAGTTGGGAAGAACTAACTGTAGAACCTACGCATTTTTAGGGGCCCGCTCTGCGCCAGACTACGGGTGAAGGCCCCCAGCACAGTGTCCCTGAGACTCCCAGCATCTGCGCTGGTATCGGTCATTGAGCGTAGCATACGGTGTGGTCAAAGACCCTGCCTTTGGAGTCAGACGGCCGAGGGTTCAAATCCCAGCTCCACCACTTTCCCTGCTGTGTAACCTTGGGCAAATCCCTCAAATCTCAACATCCTGATGTTGAGCCATTGTTATCACCATCTTGAAAATATTGTCCACTTCAAAGGGCTAAATTAGATAATGCATAGAAAGCTCTAGGCCTAAATTAGTAAATGCCCAATAAATGATGCCCAAACACACATATTCACCCTTCAGATGTGGGACTGAAGCCCAGAGGAGTTAATTGACTTGCCCAGGGTCACACAGCTATTAAGTGCTGGAGCCAGGATTCATACCCAGGCTTGTCTAACTCCAGATACTTTCCAGTCCACACTGGACTGCCTCTGCCAGAGCCGACAGCAGGCGTTTTGTCACTTGATGATTAAGCAATGGGTCTGACCAAACAGCAAGTGGTGTTAAATTGTCTGGGCACCGAGATAATGAAGTTTGGGGAGTAGGGGGCAGGAGGACTGCTTAGGAGAGGAGGAGGAGGGGTGGCGAGTACCTGTAATATTGCAGGAGGTGGGACCCTGGCTCAGGAGGTGGGTGTGGGATACAGGGAGAGCAGACTTCAGAGCTGAAGCCTCCAGGTGGGTGGGGCCTCTGAGGACCGCCCCCCCCCCCCCGCCCCGCCAACAACACCCCTATACAGGTTTTCTGAGGTGTGAGGGCTTGGAGGGTGGGAATTCCCAAGGCTGCTGTTGGAAACAATAAAAACAGATGGGGCCGCCCCTGTGGGGAAGCCAAACCTCATTTGCCAAGACAATGGTCCCCTCCAGGCTGGCCTGGGCCCATCCTGCCCCACCCCACGGAAGCCATCGATCACTCCACCGAGGACTGAGGACATGGCCACCTGCGCCTGCCTCCCGCACACGCAGGCACAGATGCACAAATGCTTCTGGGAACCCCCCTTCCTCCTCCCCATAATGATGACAGCTACCATTTATTGTGCCCTTACTGGGAACCACTCACTTTATATACCTTTCCCTCCCCTCATCCTCACAACCACTGGCACTTTACAGGAGAGGAAACTGAGGCTCAGAGAGGTTGAATGACTTGCCCAAGGTCACACAGCTCTTCCCACTCTGCTCAGTGGGGCTCTCCCATGGCTCAGCTTCATGGGTTTGGGCTGACATCTGTGTGTTTGAATGGGTAATAGTTAGTCTGTACCTCAACCTTTCCAAAGGCCTGTGGCCTCTTCGCCAGGTCAGAGTGGGGAACACCTGGAGGGCAGGGCTGTGTCTTTGCCTGCAGATTAGAAGCTCCTTCCAGCAGAGGGTAAGTTTTCCCCATGTTCTGGAACTTCCAAGGCAAAGCTGTGTCTCTCCCATCAGACTGAGAATCGCTAAGGGCAGCAGCTCGGTCTCCTCCTTTACATTGGAGACTTCCTTGGGGCAGAGGCTCCTTTTCTGGCTTAGACTGAGAGCTCCCTGTGGGCGGAAGCTGTCTCTTTCTAGGTCTAGGTGTCCTCCAAGCAAGGCCTGGGATCGCCCCTATCACCCTGGGGGCTGTTGTCCCCAATGGGACTGGCAATTTCCAGGAGTGGGGACCAGGTCTCCCCCTGCAGACTGGAGCAGGTTCCCTTGCGTGGCAGCACCCAGAGGGGCTTAGCAAGTGGTGACCGCTTGGCTTCAGTCTCCCCAGCAGTCTCCACTGCAAAGAAGCTCCTGCTTCTCCGTGGGCTGAGAGGCAGAGTTCTCTACACGAGGCCAGGTTGGCACAAAGGTCTGTGGAGGGCTAGGCGGGGCTCTGGCTGTCCTGAGGCCTCAGGGAGAGCTGCGAGCCCTTCCTGTGGGACAGGTGGCACTTCGCGGGGTGCAGAGTGCATGGAGGCAGGGAGATAGGTAGGGATGAGCTCAGGACTGTCAAGACCTCAGTATGCTAGTGAGCACCCCTATGGCAGCTGTTTCGAGTCTCACCTGCCCCACCAGTGAGCTCATCTCCCCTACCTTCATCCCGCTTATACTGCCTGGGTCCCATCCATACCTGGAAGCCCCCTCCCCCAACCACACACATACCACCCAGAGGTACTGACTTCCTAAAAAGTCAAATCTGACAGGCTAATAATCCCATTTCACAGACAGGGAAATGAGGACTCATGAAGATGTGTGGTGCTGGAAGGGATCATAGGCAGGGCGATCCCACTGTTCTAGGAACAGAAGAGGGGCCTGTGGTCAGCCGCCTCCCTTCTCCAGTTCTAGCTGTTCCGGGACGCATCTACCTGGGTGAGGAGCTGGGACCAGAGGGAAGAGTCAGGCAGAGCAATTCCAAGTCAGAGCATTCCTAGAATCTTCATGGAAGTATGGGAACATGAAATCAGAGGTGATTCTGCATTGAGCAAATCTGTCCTGAGCACTACTGAGCCGGGTTCTGGGCCTACAGTCGCTGCCCCCAGGGCTCCCTGGCTGGGCGGGTCGAAGGCTGAGAGGGCGTGGGAGTTCTCTGTGTACTAAGGAGTTGATCTGTTGTCTGCTGTGTGTGTTGCAGAAATGTCCACTGAAGAGTTTTAAGCCGGAGAGCTAGCGCTCAGATTTGTTCTGACCACCAAGCGGAGAACGTTTGGTGAAAACCAGGGGCGAGGCAGAAGAGCAGTGTGGGAGGCTGTTTCGGTTCCCTGAAACCCGGCAGGGAGCGTGGCGAGAGACTTGTGAGGAGGGGGCACCGGCACGGAGGCCGGGCCTGCCTGAGCCTGCTGCTCTGAAGGACAGAAGTCAGCCCTTAGTGCCCAGGGTCCCTGGAGGGGAAGCTGTGAGATGCCCAGCTGTGGCCCAGCAGGCCAAGAAACCCCAGACCCATTTCTGCATGAGCCGGGAGGGCTCATCTCCTGGGCCTGAGATTGCCCCAGGGTAAGGCAGTGTGTGCGGGGCGAGTTCGGCATGTTCTTTCCCAGCTGGCTTCTCTCAAGGGAGCAAGATCTCCTTGGAGATGTTTCTTGGCCTCTCAGGGGTCAGAGGTCCCTTCCGGTCCAGGTTTAGCAGAGGGTGGCTGCCTTCAAGTTCCTTATGAGCTGAAGAGGGTTAAGGTGTTTCCACGGGGAGGGTCATTTCAAGACCTGAGCTCCTGTGGCCAGGAGAGTGGCAGGAATTAGGACCCCTCTGTCTCCAGCCCCCCACCACCCCAGCACCTTGCATCCCTTTCTGAAGAGCCCTTGAAAAATGAGAGTGCCCCAGTTGTCCCAAAGAGACCCCCGTGCTGGTCTCAGGGTGCCCATCCCAGCAGCTTGGCGGGTTAGGGCCTCACTTGTGTCCGAGAGTCAGCCACAGGTGGAGAGATGGACAGAGCAAGGCAGGCCTCCTCCAAGAGCAGGTGAGAGGGAGGGCTGGCCCGGGAATGGGGTCATTATGATATATTGTTGTGTTTTATCTTTTAACATTCAAAAATATTTCCTCTGAATCCATGCTGCCTCAATATATGTCCTTAGCCCCTGGAGGCTAAGTCCCCAGTCCAGATCCTGAAGGATGTTCTCTGTCACCCCTCCCCATAAGGGGCTGGCAGTTGGACAGACAGACAGATGGAGGACTCTTGTCACTGTGGATCATAAATTCCCAGACTCCCTTGGCTGACAGAGGCCCTGAGACCGTCTAACCCAACGGCCCAGTGGTCTTCCTCCACTATACTCTCCCCACAAAAATTTTTTGAGCAGTGCAAATCTTTTCCCGTGAAATCTATCCCTCAATCCCAACATATAAAGCCAATAAAGGCAGTGTCTTATGAGCAGCGTAACCCCTCCCGCCGCCACCACCAGTCATCTGTTCCCTGAATCAAAATTTTCTCCATCTTATGCAGACACAACTGCGAGCCTCTCCTACATAGAGAGGCTGTTATGCCCCAATTTACAATATTGCCCTATTTTAAAGTAAATCAGTGGGAAAAATGAAGCTGTCCTCAGTGTTATAAAAGAATGCAATGGCTGTCGATTGCACTTGTCGATATCAGACTGAGCCTCTAACTGGCTTTGGTGGTTTGTGTCCAGAAAATCCTGGAGCGTGTAAATAAGTCGTCACAAACGGTGAAGGAGTTCTTTCAAACTGCTTGGCTTGCATCCCTAGAACACTCGTCAGTGATCCGGGAGAAGCCCACGATGTGATGTGCTGTGCTGGTTTTAAAATTAGGTAGAGAAGGCATTTGAGAGTATCTTATTTTTACTACAATTTTCAAAATAGTCTTAAAAATATTTTTTAAAGGTGTGGTTAGAATCAAATGCTTAGAGAACCCCTGAAACGTCCCTACCAAATGCCATCACTCAAATGTGTCACGGTCCTACACGAGGAGGAGACCCAGGGTCAGGGAGGAGGGTTGATGGACCCACGTCCTCCCGGTGGGTGGTTGTCTGGCTCACAGCCTGGACCTGGCACCACAGTCCCTCGGCTCCAGCAGAGCATCACTGATATCCCTGGCCTGGGATTCCCATCGGACCCCCCTCAGCAGCCCTACTGGCCCATCCCCCACCCCCGACCCCCACCGGCTTCCCCCCAACCCACCATGCAGCCAGTGGCCTGATCAGCAAGGCAGGAATTCAGGCCCTACAGCTGTCCTAGGATGCCCGGTGGCAGCCACGCTCCACAGTTGTCTGCCCGGCAGGTGGGGCAGGAGCCCCCCCAGTCTCCTGGCCCCCAAATGCAAGGCTGTTGTGGGGAGGGGGCTCAGGAATCAAAGCAGGCTCCAGGCCCGATTAATTGCTTTCATTTGCATACGACGCTGCTTCCCCCGCAGCCTTCTGGATGGATGTTGCTCCATAGCCCAACTCTCCCCACAGTATGGGGACAGATAGGGACAAGAGAAAGCACCTCTCCCCTCCTTGGTCAGCTCTCTCTTCCCAGCTGCCTGTGCCTGGTCCTCTCCCCAGGCCCTGACCGCACTCAGAAATGACAGGAGATTATGTGGGGGCACCAGGTGACCCCTGAAGAAGATGGGCAATGGAGTGCAAGGACTGTCCCGTGTGCACTGGGTGCAGAGAGAACCCAGGCCTGGAGGTGGGGCTTTGCCACTCACCCATCGTGTCACCTTGGACTTCTGGCTTTCCCTCCCAGAGCCTTGGGTGCCTCATTTTAAAAATGTGGAAAACAACCTGACACACGGGGCAGTTGAGAGGATGCAAAATAAGAAATGGATGAAAGAAGCGTGTAAGAGCCTGGGCTTCCCAGCCGCCTGGGGAGTGGCAGCCCCTCTTATTACAACTGCTCTGGATTGGGTTTGTGTTTAAAGAGCCGCTCTTAGATCTCTGTGGTAGACAGCCATCTCTGGGCTGTGGACGGGCCTGGTGTCTCTCAGCAACTCTTGTCCGGGGCAACTCCAGGCTGTTGAATGTCCCCAGTCTGGTCAGACGCAGGCCCAGGAGAGCAGGCTTTGTGAGCAAGCCACAGGCAGAACCATCCAGAGCCGACGGGGGACGGGGGAAGTGGGGCACCTGCTGCCCCTTTTCGCCTGGATGCTCGGCGCTTTGTGACGCAGCCTCCAACTGGCTTCCAGAGAGATAGAAATGGATTGGAGCCCTTTGTCGCTGTGGATGCTTGGCACGACTTCTGTAGCAGCCCACGTCTCCTGAGTGGCTCTTTGCCAGGCTGGCGTCCTGGCTGCTGGGCTGTGCCAAGATCCGTGTACAAATGCTGTGGGCTTGGAGAGAGGGCTCCCTGCAGTCTTCAGGGCAAAGTGGTGCCAGGACCCCCCGCCCTCATGCCAGCTCTCTCACTCACTCACACACACACACACACACACACATGCGCACACACATGCATACACCCTGGGAATTTATTTATGATTTTCTGCTCAGGGGTCAGTTCAATTGTGTTCAACCCACTTCCATTCCAATCCGTAGTTATCGGTGCCTTTTATTCACAGGATCCTACAGATAGGATAGGAACAGAGGGAAAGTAGGATGGACCCCCCGAGGATCTTCCTTTCTAGTCAGGGGCTTTAAAAAAATGCTGATTGTCCAGCATGAAATGGCACGTGAGGTCTTCAAGAGCTGAGCAAAGCAGTGTGGGGGTACGGAGCGGGAAGCGCATCTAATTGGGGGACTGAACAAGGCTTCCTGGAGGAGAGGACATTTGGGATGGGTCTCAGAGGATGGGCAGGATTTGGACAGAGAGAGATAGGGGTGGAGAGGAGAGGTTGTTCCGGGCAGAGGGAACAGCCTAAGTGAGGATAGAGAGACACGAAAGATGGGGTGTGTCTGGGGCCCGGGGAGTAGTCTCTGTTGGCTGTGAAGGGAGGAAGTAGGAGTCAGGGCTGCAGAGCTGGGCTGGAGCCACATTGTCCAAGGTCTGGAGTGCCAAAGTGAGGGGTCTCTGGGTAATGGGAAGGCTATAGGGAGCCAAGGACAGTTTTGAGCAGGCGAGGGTCATGATCAGAGTAATCTGGCAGCAGTGTGGGCTGGGTCCGGGGCAAAACAGTGCTGATAAGGTCTGGGGAGAGGGATGGTGCCCCCCTGGATGCATCAGCACTGCACACTGAAATCTCTTCCTGCCCCAGGCTCACTATGTGCATGATTTGTGGGGTGCAAAGGGCAGGAGGGAACAAAGGCGGTGCTGAAGTTGGGGTTCCTGGGTACAGTGAACAGACCCGCAGCCATTGGCAGGAGCGTGGCAACAGGATTTCAGTGGAAGAGAGAGATGGCAAGTACGGGTGGGGTCACGATGCATGGGGGTGTGGGGCCGGGGCTGTGGGGCTGGCCTTCATCTCCTGGCTCCGTAGGGGAGGAGCTGTCCTCTGAGACCAGTGCCCGGCCGGTCACTGAGCTCAGAGGTTGGCTCTGAGAGT
Organism: Ceratotherium simum simum; assembly: GCF_057802395.1. NCBI lineage: Eukaryota > Metazoa > Chordata > Mammalia > Perissodactyla > Rhinocerotidae > Ceratotherium > Ceratotherium simum. The sequence goes on along the minus strand of NC_141921.1, from coordinate 41,996,028 downwards.
CACTGGTTGGCCTCATGTGTGTGCATAGGGACAGCAAGCTGCCCATACACGCCCGTGGGCCTGCCCACCCCTCACCCCTCTGCCAAGCCTCATCTGGTCTCTTTTATTGTTGCTATTGTTGAGGAAGATTGGCCCTGAACTAACATCTGTGCCCATCTTCCTCTATTTTATATGTGGGATGCCGCCACAGCATGGCTGACAAGTGGTGTATGTCCACGCCTGGGATCTGAACCCACGATCCCGGGCCACAGACGCGGAGCACGCCAAACTTAACCACTACGCCACCGGGCTGCCTCCATCGTCGGGTCTCTTGCCTGCACTTTTTGGGCAGCCTGCTTTGCACCTCTCTACCCCACAACGGGGGATCCCATTCATTGGCCAATGTCCCAAAGGTTCCCGTTGATGGGGGTGCTCTGTGGGCTTCTCCCAGGCTATCAATGTCCCTGCAGGACAGAAGGGCAGGGCTGGGTCACAGACAGCATCCGACCCAGACTCAGAGCCTTTCTCAGTCACAGGAAGAGGAGGGTAAATTCTGCTAAATGCCAGCCTGGAGAGTAGTCCGCATCTGCCTCAGGCCTAGAAACAGAGTTTGCGGGGTCCCTGGGAGCAGAAAAATGCTCCACTGACAGGCCTTTCGAAGGGGCCCCCTCCTCCCACCGGCTACCCCGGGAGTTCAGGAGTGCCGGCCTGGCTGCAAGAGCACCGGCCTCCGGGGCCCTCGCTATGGAAAGGCTGGAGGTGAGATGCTGGGGCAGAAGCCTCTTGTTGCCAGTGGTGGACAGAGAGCAGGGCTGCAGAGTTGACAGTCTCGGGAATGGATGCATGTGTGATGAGACGGGGTTGTCACAACAAGCCCAGCCCTGTATCCCACACAACTCGTCCAGGATGCACAGTTGGCTCCTGAGATGGGGGACGAGACGGGGGGTGATGGGAAAGCCTCCTTCTCCCAGCCCTTGGCCCTAGGAAGGGCAGAGCTGTGGGCAGTGGAGGCCAGGGTCCTGGCCTCCCAGGGGAACAGGACACGCCAGGCCGGGAGGAGGAGAGAGCAGGATGAAGGGCTGCTGGTGACCAGGCCAGGCGAGGGGAGCTGTTTCCCTCCCTTGGGCGCCCCCCCACCTCAGAGTGGGTCACCTGGTAGGGCTCCAGCCTCCCTGCCCCGCCTGCCCTCCCTGCCTGTTTCAAGGGCCCCTCACCTGGGGTTGGCTAAAGGTGACCCGGGGTGGGATGGTCAGGGTGGGGGCTGCGGGAACTGAGAGGGCTGGAGGGAGAATCATCACCAGCCCACCGACCTTCCTCAGCCCTGGGCAGTTCCGTGACCACAAATCACAAGGAAATGGTCATGTAAGCACCTTTGCGAGCCTAACGGAATACGCAGGAGGCCCGGGGAGGCCGTAAAAATGCAATCAGCCTGGCTAACCTGGTGCCGAACTTGTCTGGACTCAGTGAGGCTGGTGCGGGGTCGGGGCGGGGGGCACGATCTCCAGAGTTCAGCAGACACCCCTACCATGCCCCAGCTACAGGCCTTAGCTGGGAGATGCTCTGGACCATCAGGAGTCCACTCGTTCCCCCGGTATAGGGGGAGAGCACTGGGTCCCCTGAGGAGGCCCCACTTCTGGTGCAGAATGAGGGCCTGTCCCACCCTGCAGGGGTGAGTTAAGCTTCCAAAGCCAGCCCAAGCCCTCAGCCCCAGAGGGACAAGCCATGTCAGAACCTGCCCAGACCGCGGAGGAAAAGAAAGGGGCGAGGACAGAACATCTGAACACCAGTCAGCCGGGACAGGCCCGGGACAGCCACGTGGGGTTCAGAGCACACGCTTAGCAATTACATAAACGCCACTTACTAGGTGTGACTCAGCCTCTCTGAGCCTTACTTTCCACTTCAGAGACTAGGAGCCACGTCAGAGAGCTGTTGAAGGGCCGTGACATAAATTCCCGTGAAGCCCTGAACACGACTCCTGCGTATGGCATGTGCCCAAATGCTATTCCATTTGTTTGAATTTAGGCTTTGAGTGAAGTCTCGGGGACTATGGGCGTGTTTCTGAGCTTGGAGGGTTCAGCACATTCCAGGGGACTTGGGGAAGGGCAGAGGTTTGTGCAGAGAAGGGAATTCTAGACTAATCTGGAACCTGGATGCTGCTTAAACTCTTTAAACCAGGGGTTCTCAGCCTCGGCCCCGTGGTCTTTCTGGGCCAGTGGGTCTGTGTCGTGGCGGGCTGTCCTGTGCATTGGAGGGCATTTAGCAGCGTCCCTGGCCTCCACCCACTAGAGCCAGTGGCACTGCCCAGTTTTGACAACCAAAAATGTCTCCAGACGTTCCCATATGTCCCCTGGGGGGCAAAGTCCCCCTCCCTCCCTGTTGAGAAACACTGGGATGTCATAATGTGAGTGAGGGGATTTGGGGGTGCAGGAGAGGAGGAGGGGGGCTGCTGGGCCGCCCCTCACAGTGCTGCTTTTCTTGCAGGGAGGAGCCCATGGCTGGGCCCACTGCCCACATTGCCTCCATGCTGTTCCTCACCCTCCTGCTGCTCCTGGAGCTGAGCCTGGCAGGCTCCCTGGGACCTGGAGCCCCTGCTCAGAACCTCCCTGAGAATCACATCGACCTCCAGGGCCCAGCACTGTGGACACCTCAGGCCAGCCACCACCGCCGGCGTGGCCTGGGCAAGAAGGAGCGGGGCCCAGGCATGCCTGGCCTGGCCCAGGATGGGTCTGTGGTCACCGCCACCAGGCAGGCCTCCAGGCTGCCTGGGGCGGGGGGACTGCTGCCTGGGCAGAATCCTGCAGGCCTGCTGCAGGGCAAGGATCTGCTCCTGGGGCTGGCACTGCCCGACCCTGAGAAGGAGAACCGGTCTCCGAGGTCTGAGAGGGCGAAGAAACGCGGCAGGGAGCACAAGAGACGCAGGGAGAGGTTGAAACTGCACAGAGGTAGCTGGGGGTCTGTGAGGGAGTGGGCTCCTGCAATGGAAGGGGGAGGGGGGCGGGGAGAGAGCTCAGACCAAATGGCCAAGGGGACTTCAGGGGCAGGACAGGGAGGTGGGGAGGCAGGTGTCAATGCTGTGAGATCCCTGGGAGGACATCCAAGGCCCCAAGGGGGCAGGCAGGGGACGCCCACAGGAGGGGAGGGCTCTCACTAAGGTCAGAGGGGTCTGGTAAGAGGAAGAGGCTGGGAGAGGCCTGGGGGTGGAACACGGGAGGAGGAGAGGGATATGTGGCAACAGAAGCCCAGTCTTATCAGGAGATGATCTTCCTGAGTCAGGAAGTTCTACCTTGTATCTGACCTAAATCCATCTGTAAGTCCTGAGTGGAGATGGAACAGGTCAGTGCCCCCTAAGCACATCACTTAATGAACTCGGAAGGACAGAGCAGGGCCTAAGAGCTTAGACTCTGAAGTCAGATCTGCCCACGTTCAGTGGCCACACACCACTTCCTAGCTGTGTGGCCCTGGGTGAGTCACCTTTCTGTGCCTCAGTTTCTACCTCTACAAAATGAGGATAATGGCCCATCTACCCTCAGTAGATTCAGAGACGACCTGATGTGTAGAGTGCCAGGAACAGTGCCCGGCAAGTGTCAGGGGCAGGGAGCAGTCGTTACTGGTTGATTCTCGCTCTCTCTGGAGGCTGCATCAGTGTCCTCCGACCTGGACACAGGTGGCCCAAGGAGAGGCGTCGTCTCCTTATCCCGCCTTCCTCTGCCCTGCTTGTTTCATGGGGTGCCCCCTCCCCCTGCAGCCCTGGGAGCGTAGCCGCCCAATGGCCCAGCCGCCCCCTCCCTTTGCCCCTTCAGTCTCTGAACAAACGTGTCCCAGCAGCGCCACCCGGATGGCTCCTCCCGTCCCCCTGGCACTGAGCCCACACAGCCAACCTCAGCTTCCAAGTCTCTTCACGTGACAACACTGCCCCTAGGGGCAGGCGGAGCGCCACAAACAGGGATGGGGCTGCGGCTCTGCGGGGGACATGATGGAACCTCAGGCCCCCCTCTCCTGCAAACAGCTGGGGCTTGCTTCCCTACCAGGCCTACTGAGACCCCCCAGTGGGCAGAACACAGTCAGGGGACCCCCACTTAGACTCAGCCTCCCAGCCCTGGAGGTCGTGTGTCGGGTTGGGGAGGGATCTGGCATCCTTGAGGACACAGAGGCACACATGGGCATGGACTCATCCCGGCTCAGCTCCAGCCCCCAACTGCAGTGGACCAACTGGACTCTCCTAAGAGAGTGGGCGAGGGGAGGAGGGGACGGCAGAGGTCTGGAGGCCCGGCCCAGCCCTGCTGACCAGCTGTGAGGCCTCAGGCTGCTGGGGCCTCAGATTCCTCATCTGCAACGTGCATGGAGCGGATTCAGTGGTCCCTAAGTCCCCTGTCTATGCCCTGGGGTTCATTTCTGGAGGGTGGGGTGACCCCAACTGACCCCACCGACCTTAAAGTCAGATCTTGCCTGAGAAAAGAGGCAAGGTTGAGCCGGGCCCTCAAGATGCTCTCAAAGCCCCTTTGTTCCTGCCCGCCCCCACCAACCTGCACACTCTCCCCCTCCCCCTGCCTCATGCCCACGTGTCTTGGAATTGGCACTGGTGGTTAAAAGCATTGGCTTTGCGGGGCTGGTGGTGGCGCAAATGGTTAAGTGCACGCGCTCCGCTGCGGCAGCCCAGGGTTCGCCGGTTCGCACCGACGCAGTGCTTGGCAAGCCATGCTGTGGCGGCGTCCCATATAAAGTAGAGGAACGCGGGCACGGATGTTAGCCCAGGGCCAGTCTTCCTCAGCAAAAAAAAAAAAAAAAAAGAGGAGGATTGGCAGATGTTAGCACAGGGCTGATCTCCTCACAAAAATAAAAATAAAAATAAAAAGCATTGGCTTTGCACTCAGAAGGACCTGGATTTGAATTCATTCTGTGCTACTCACCAGCTGTGTGCCCTCAGGCAAGTCACGTGACCTCTCTGTGCTTTAGTTTCCTCCCCTGTAGATGAGGCTGCGGGAGCACCCACCTCCTGGAGCTCCTGCAATGTTAGGTGAAATAATGCTTGTACAGCAGGACCCAGCACACAGCAGGTGCTCAGCACACGGGGTGATGATCACCACCACATAGGAAGCACTCACTAGTGTGTGACAAGCTTCAGCTCTCACCTTCCAGCCTTTTCAAAGGCCTCTCTGCACTGCAGTGCCTCTCAGCCTCATCACATTGCTCCCCTACTCAAACTTCACCTCCTCCAGGAAACCTTCCACGGTTAAGCCTACTAGTTCCCATTTGTTGCACTTATACCCCTGGCTACACCCAGCCAACCCAGATCTGGACTTGCTGGAATGTTGGTTTAGAGGGAGAATCCTTGGGCCGTCTCCCCAACAACACTGCAAGTTCATCCAAGATGTTCTCCCCTAGTCCCCCGTTTTCACCTCCCCAGGAGGGTGGGCAGCGGGATGTTGGCTGAGCCAATGGATTGTCACATGGTCCCTGCTGCCGCCTTCTTTGCAGCAAGAAATGTGGGTTCTGCTGTGGGCTGATAGTGGGGGGCGAGCAGATAAAGCGCCTGTGTTTCCCACTCTGTGTCTCAGGCCGAGGCTTGGTCCGAGGTCCCAGCTCCCTGATGAAGAAGGCGGAGCCCTCTGAAGACCAGGCACTGGATGCTGCAGTGGAGGAATCCTCCACCAGCCTGGCCCCCACCATACTCTACCTAACCACCTTCGAGGCAGCGCCTGCCACGGAAGAGTCCCTGATCCTGCCTGTCACATCCCTGTGGCCCGAGGTAAGGGGCCCTGGGATGGCCTCAGAGCTGGAAGGGCCATCTTGAGAGCACCTCGTGCAAACCCCTCTTAGTACATTTAGGGAGACCGAGGCATGGGGTGGGAGGGAGTAGGTGGAGGCCACTGGGGCTAGATGGAAGCCAGGTCTCCCATGCAGTGGGCACTCTGTCCTGAATTGCTGCCACTGTCCCACCAGTGGTCCTGGGAGCTCACTCTAGGGACAGCCAAGGATGCAAACGTCAGCTCAGCACACCGTCTCTGCACCGAGAAGAGCAAGGCCCATGGGGAAGAATTTTATACATACCGAAAAGTACAGAGAATAATAATTTTTAAAATCATGTCCCTACGACCCAGCATTAACAAACATTAGTTAACACTTTGACCCATCTGCTTCAGATCTTAAGAAAGACCTGTGGAGGGAGAGCGAGCGAGGAAATGTGGCAGATACGCTAACCACTGGTGATTCCAGACAAGGGGTGCAGAGCAGTGAATTGCAGCATTCTTGCAATTAACAAGAGGGCATCATCGCACCTCTTCTGTGGTTTTAAAATTTTTTTCAAAATAAAATCATTTAAGGTGGTCAATAAAATATATACGTAGAAGAAATAAAACTTTTTTTTAGTAGTAGATCTTATTCTCTTTTTGGGTCTTGCACCCCCTTGACACTCCATTAAAAGCTGTAGACCATCTCCGAGGAATACGTGGCTATCCACGCCGTCACAGGCCCCCTGAAGCCCATTCGTTGAGAACCCAGCCCTAGAAGGTGCCATTATTGCCCACGTCCTCCTGTGCACAGATCCAGCCCTGAGACCGCTGGCCGGGGCTGCGAAGGGAACTGAGCCGTGGCCGTGGCCTCAACGGTGCCACGTGGGGCAGAGCCGATAATCGCTGTGGGGGAGGGAAGGGCAGGGGAGAGAGCAGTAGGCTTCATCCCACTCTCTCTCTGTGGCTGTAGAAACCCAGAGCAGGCACCATTGCCTTCCCAGCCCCTCCTCAGAGGGCCTGATGCATTACTCACCTGCCTGTGTCTGCTGCCTGTGGGCACCACCCCGCTAGGGTGGTGGCTACACAGTAAGGAAACTGCCCGAGTGGCTACTGGAGCTGGGGCCTTGGGCGGCCATCTCAACGTCCCCAGGCTGGGATTCCAGGCTGCCCAGCAGAGGATGAGCTGGCCTCTTGGGAGCCCCTCCTTTGCCCTCTGGTCCTGGAGCACCACTTTCCTGCTTCCACCTGTTGGGAGCTCCAGCTTCCCTCCTCTCCACGCCTTCTGCAGGCTCAGCCCAGGCCTGACGGGGAGGTGATGCCCACGCTGGACATGGCCTTGTTCGACTGGACCGATTATGAAGACTTAAAACCGGAGGTCTGGCCCTCCGCAAAGAAGAAAGGTACCTCCACCCCCCCCCGGACCCCCTGCCCGGGATCCCTCCCCCACCATCTGTTGTTGGGGGTCCCAGCGAGCCCAGCCTGACCTACGGAGTCTAGAGTTGGGGGGGCATGGAGTCTAGACTGCAACTGATGCCCTAAATGGAAAATGCCGTTGATGCTTATCACATGCCAAACACTTTCCATGTATCAACCCATTTTACCCAGAAAAAAATATCCGTTAGGCCTGTACTAGTGTTGATCCATTTTAGAGAAGACAAGACTGAGGCAGAGAGAGGTATAGAGTCTTGTCTGAGCCACACTGCGGCAGTGGCAGTAGGAGCACTCGGACACCGAGTCCCTGTGCTTAGTCTCTCAGCTCGGCTGGGCCTCAGCTTCTGATGGCAGATCTCCTTGTCCCCAGAGAAACACCGGGGGAAACTCTCCAGCGATGGTAACGAAACATCACCAGCTGAAGGGGAGCCGTGCGACCATCACCAGGACTGCCTGCCAGGTACCGAACCTGCGTCGTGTTCTGGCACTAGGCTGGACGCTGGTGGGGACCAGTGTGGGGCGGGGTGACATTCCCAGGCACACGAGCAGGGCCTGCGGGTCCATGATCCTTTAGGGATGATGAATAATAACAACCCCAGCCACCACCCTACTGAGTGTTGCTGTCATACCTTATGTAATTCTCACAGCAACCCAGACAAAGAGACCCTGTCATCTCCAGTTTTCAGGCAAGGAAATTGAGCCTCAGAGAGGCTACGTGTTTTGGCTGAGGTCACACAGCCAGGAAGTGGCTCAGACCTGAGTCCGAGTGGTTCTTAACCACTGCCCCACACTACCTTGAGTCAGGATGACCCCTCTCTCGACTCCTTCCTCCTAACATCTGGTCCGGCTCAACCCTGTCCTTGTCCCATCACAACACTACTGGGCTTCTGGGGATACTTTCGATGACATCTTCACCTGTTCAGCAGCCGCGCCCATCAAGACAGTCTGAAAATAAGGGGACCGATGTTTTGACTGATGTCCTAAACTGCTGGCTCCTGTTGGGTCAGTGGGGTCCTCCGGGAAGCAGACACTGAGGTGGAGGTAGAAGGACAGGAGGTTTGTGGGGTGGGGGGCATAAGGCCTATGAGCAGTGAAAGTGGGGGGAGGCGGGAATGGACAGGGCAGCCTGTGACGCGGTCTCGGCCAGCCCAGTGGGGAGCTCCAGAGCAGAGTGCCTGTTGGAAGAGGCCCCCATTGGGCGGAAACGGCCAGGCCCTGGTATCCCTGCCATGCCAGTCGCTGGCTGGGCTGCTCGGGAACAGCGTGACATCGGTCCAGGTGGCTCCTGAAGGTGTTAACACCTGGAGGCCATCAGCTAACTGCCCTCCTGGCCGATGGACAGCAAGTGCCTTCCAGAGGGAGGTCCACGTGGCACACCTCCGTGGCACCTTCCTTGTTTATTCAATGGCCAGAATATTCTGCAAAGCAGCAACGAAACTGGCAATTTGGCGTTGTGTAAGCCGCACCATCAGCTCCCTGATGGGCTGTTTCCTTTCCACGCCGTTGTTTTGACCCTGAGCGGAAAGAAAAGGCTGGAGTTTGGGCCAACTGGACAGTTGCTTTGAGAGCTGGCTCCGTGGTGGGTGAGGCCGTGCCTCAGGCCTGCCCTGGGCAATCCCTCTGCTTCCCCGGGGCTGCAGTTTCTCCATCTGTCAAGAGGACATTGGCGTCAATGATCCCTGAGGCCCCTCCCGGCTCCAAGCTGATGCCACACCTGGCAGCCCCCAGCTGTTCCACCCACTATCCCTGGGAGGTGATCCCACACAGCCTTCGCTCCTCCCATGATCAATCAATTGCCCATCTGGGGCAGCTGGGGTCTCTGCCACCCAGCTCGGGGGCCTCGGCCCTGACATATATTGGTGGTTCCGGCTGGGAGCCTTGCGCACCAGATGGCCCACCCTGCCAGGGCACGGCCCTGCCACGGAAATGATGGATCTCCTGTCCGGTGGGACCGTGTGCAGGGCGGCGGGGAGGGTCCGCTCAGCTTGGCTGACCACATGTGCTTGCTGTGCCGGCAGGGACCTGCTGCGACCTGCGGGAGCATCTCTGCACGCCCCACAACCGAGGCCTCAACAACAAATGCTTCGACGACTGCATGTGCGTGGAAGGTGAGCCCGCCTCCCGGAGGAGGGCACTCCCTGTGCTCCCAGAACCACGAGACCTCCCTTTCTCCTAGACGCTGGTTCTGCACTGAGTGGGGGACAAGATTTCCCAGCAGAGGGTGGGCGGAGGGGTCTGCGGCAAAGGAGGGGGTGGGAGAATCCCTTGGGAGCTGAATACATGAGCAGGAACAGCTTTGCGCGGTGCCTTCCCAATCTGTGAATTCATTTAGCCCTGCTTCCTGGCATGCTTTCTCAGATCTGCTTTTCTCCTCTCTTGAAATACAAGCTGGCACGATCTCCTATGATCTGGAGGCGGGAGAAGGGAGGAGGAAGGAGAGTGTCTTTTTAAATAAGATGGAATCTGAGAAGGCTGCTGCTTTCACCCCCAAATTCTATTCCAGGGAAGGCTTTCCAAGCGAGATAACAAGGCGTGGGGGTGGGTTTCCCAGCGCCATCCCAGGGAAGGATGCCCTTGGCCAGCTACCTCTTTAACTCCTCCGAGCTCCCACTGGAGCAGCCCTGCCCAGGTGTACACAGGTGTGCCGGGCTCTGCGCTAAGCACTTGACTCACATTATCTCCTGTAATCCTCCCAACCACCCCAGGAAGGGAGCTATTATGATCCCCATTTCACACACGAGCAAACTGAGGCACAGAGAGCTTAAGTGACTTGCCCAAACTCACACAGCTAGGAAATAGGGGAATATTTTTAATTTTGTATTCTGAAAAAGTTCAAACATATACTAAAGCAGTCAGAATAGAGGTCAGAATAATGAGCCCCCATTGCCCGTCACCCAGCTTCAATAATTACCAACTCAGTCCATCTGTGTCATCTCTCCCCAGCCCGGTTCCCCATTCCCGTACAATTTTGATGCCACTCCTGGGAGTTTACAGATATTTCATCTGTGAATATTTCAGTATATAGATCTAAAGATAAGTACTCTTTTAAAAACAAAATACCAAAAATGAACAATAATGACTCAATATCATTCAATGTCCAATCAGTGTCCACATCTCCCGAGTGGGGGAATTTGGTCTCAGTCCCTCTATTAACCATCTTGAGACAAAGGCCCTATTTTCACTCACATTAACCTCAAAATTATCTGCTATGAAAGCAATAAACCTACTTAGGTCCAGTTATGCATTCCTCCAGTCAGGAATAACTATTTACTGAGTCCCTGCTATGTGTCGGTACCGATCTGGATGCTCAAGATTCAGCGACGAAGAGAACCGGCAAGTTCTGCACCCGTGGGTTCCATTCAGTGAGACGAGCAGACGATGAGCAGATAAATAGATAAGACGTCATTGGAAAGTAACGAGGGCTGTAGAGAAAATAACCCAGGGTGGTCGGATCAGGAGTCGGGGAGTCGTTTTAGAAGGGTTGGACAGGAGTGGACTGAGGAACCAGCCACCTGAAGACCCGGGTGGGGGGAGGGAGAGAGTCCCAGGCAAGAGGCGGAGCGGAGGCCAGGAGCCCAGGCAGCACCAGGCTGGCGCGCTTGAGCGGGCCTGGCCCACAGTGGCCATCGGGGAAGGAGGCACAGGGGGAGGCGGGAGAAGGTGGCGGGGAAGATCACACAGGACCTTGTCGGCCTTGTCTCATTTGTGACTGGAAGCAGGGGGGTGACATGGTCTTTCAAAGCTCACTCTGGCTGCAGGATGGTGGGGGCAGGAGTGGAGACAGAGGACCACCCGGGAGGTGAGAGGGATGGAGGCAGGCAGGGGTGGCGGTGGGGGGTGTGGGGAAGCTGCCTTTGTTACCTTGTGCAGGTGGGGGCCCCATTTCACAGACGAGGAGACTGAGGCAGAGCAGGCAGGAGGGAACTCCAGTCCAGGGAGCCCAGAACAGCGCTGGGGCTGAACCTCAGTCCTTGGCGTCCAGGTCCAGCCCGCCCGGGTGACGGGACGTGGCCCCACTGAGCTGCACACGCCTGGTCAGTGCCCGGCTGGACACCCCGTGGGCGGCCCCTCTGCCCAGGAATTCCTCCTCCCTTCCTCCCCTGGGGCTCAGGTGGGAGGGGCAGCTTTCCAGGGACCTGAATGACATGTCCACATCCGCAGCCCACATACTCCTTTCCTCCGATCCCTCTCATACTGTTGGTCCCACCGAAACTCTTGCTTCCTCCCTGGAGACTCAGGCTCCAAAACAATGAAGAGAGGAAGTGACAGCTCAGCAGCTCATTAAAGATGGTCCAGGAGGAGGTTGTCACCAAGATGCCACACCAGAGGGATCCAGGGATGCCAGGAACCCTCATAAGGCCCAGGGGTCCTGAAGACTTCCGAGAAATCCCAAGATGTCCCAGGGCTGAAGTCCAGCAGTCAAGGCCAGCCTGGGTTCTGGAGGGTTCCAGAAGGGCTCCTGCTCATGAATCCCCTGCCCCCTCCCGAGCGTGACTGGAGTGGCCACAGGTCTGAATGACGTGTGACCCAGGTGTAAATTCTAGGCTGCTGAGCACAGACATCACAACCACCCCTTTGTTCTCTTGACAGTGACACAAGTGGATCTTAAAGTAGCGATGTCCTCTCTCTGTGGTCACTCCTAGCCTGAAATGTAGGGATTGCTCAGGTCACACTGATACCACTTTCCCCCACCATCAGGAGAATGTGGCCTTAAATGAAAAACACATCTACCCATGTACCTCAGGGGATGCCTGTGGCCATGAGAGAGAGCGCCACAGCCAGGAAACCCTCCCATTGGGGGGCCAGGAGGGCCACACCTACTTTAATGAGGGTGGTCATGGAGGTTCTCTTAGAGACCTGAGGGCCATGAAGGAGCCAGCTATGCAAAGAGCTTGGGGAAGGGATTTCTGGCTGAGAGAACAGCAAGTGCAAAGGCCCTGAGGCAGGAAATGGCTAGGTATATGAGGGAAAGCAAGAAGACTGAGTGTGGCTGGAACTAGAGACTGAGGAGGAGAGTAGGAGGTAAAGAGAGCAAACAGGAGGCGGGTCCAGGTCCCAGACAGTATTGTAAGCCACATTAGGAAGTATAGATTTCCTTTTGAGTACAGTGGGGAGCCATGGAGGTTTTATAGGGGAGGGCAGAATCTGCACCCCTTTTTAAAAAAATTTCAATAGACTATTTTTTAGAGCAGTTTTACGTTTACAGAAAAATTGCACAGAAAAGAGAGTTCTCATATACCCTCTCTCCCCCTGCATTATCTTAGAATTCTCTTGCATTAGTGTGGTAATTCTTTACAGCTGATGAACCAATAGTGCTACATTATTCACTAAAGTCCATAATTTACTTGGGTTCACTCTTGGTGTTGTACATGGGGTCTTTTTTGTGGTTTTTTTTGCTTGTTTTCTGGGGGGTTTTTTGCTGAGGAAGATTCCCCCTGAGCTAACATCTCTTGCCCATCTTCCTCTTTTTGCTTGAGGAAGATTTGACCTGAGTTAATATCTGTGCCAATCTTCCTCTATTTTGTACGTCAGTCACTGCCACAGCATGGCCAAGGATGAGTGCTGTAGGTCTGAGCCCTGGATCCGACCCCTGGCCCAAAGTTAACCACTGGGCCACGGGCCAGCCCCTGTACGGGTTTTGATAAACGCGTAATGACACGCATCTGCCGTTACAGCATCACACAGAATAGTTTCAGGGCCCTAAACATCCCCTGTCCTCCATCTGGTCGTGTCTCCCGTCCCCTCTGATGAGGGTGGGCTGGCTGTAGGGCAGGATAAAGAAGGGGGTGGTGGGGAGAGGGGGCAGGGTGTCCCGGAGGGTGCGGGGTGGGGGAGGAGGAGGAAGGGAAGGGGACTGGCCGGGCGCACCCCTGACCCCCTTGCCTCCCCTCCCTCAGGGCTGCGCTGCTACGCCAAATTCCACCGGAACCGCAGGGTCACACGGAGGAAGGGGCGCTGCGTGGAGCCCGAGGCGGCCGACGGCGACCAGGGATCCTTCATCAACGTCTAGCGGCCCCGCGCGAGGCGCCTCCCACCGGCCCGGGGACGGAGCGCGGAGGTTTGCAGAAGCCGGGCAATCTGTTCATAACTAGCGGCGGGAGGTCAAAGGGGGACCAGATGACTGAGGCTGCAGGTCGGGCCCAGAACGCGCAGCCCCGGGAGGGCAGCCCAGGAGCCCAGCAGCGGCGCAGCTGCGCCCACCACCCGGCCCCGGGGACGCACGGCCTGCGCCTGCCGGGGTCCCGGTTGTCCGCCATGGCAATGTCGAGAGTGCCCTCTACTGTCCGCCCGCACCACTGCAACAGCTTCCAGTTAAAAAACGAAGAGGTTGGTAAACGGAAAAGACATGGAAACTGCTCGAGAGGTAGGGACCCGAGGGCAGGGGATGAATACTGAGCACCTGCTACGCACCAGGCCCTGGGCTAGGCGCGTGGCACACGTTGTCTCATTTGGTGATCACCTGATCTTTTAAAGCAGGCATTATCACCATTTTATAGGCGAGGAAACTGAGGCAGGGTTGGTTATATGACTTGCCCAGGGTCCCGGATCGATGCTCCTCAAACCTTAACCGGTGTAAGAATCCCCGGGGGATCTGGTTAAAATGCAGACTCCACTTCAGGCGATGCTGCATTTCTAACAAGCTCCGGGGCCTGCTGCTGCTGCTGCTCCGGGGACCCCGAGAGCGGCCAGGCCCTGGGGGGGCGGGGGTGAGTGGTGGAGCCGGGATCCGCACCTGGGCCAAGCCTGTCAGGCTCCAAGCCCCGCGTTCTTGCTCCTCCTCCACAACCGAGGACTAATCCAGGTTCTCCTCCGCTCTGGGCGAGAGTGACATGTTCCCAGGTAGTTCCTTTTGCTGTGGGGAAGCTGCAGTCCCTGACTGTCCTCTTCCTTCCCTGGACAAAGGTGGACCATCTTTAACAACAAAACAAACGGTGCCTGAAGCACCCGCCTGCTTGTAAGGCACGATCTGGGCAGATGGGCTCCTCCCCTAGAGGAGCTGGTGTTCCAAGATACCTCGTGTTTGGGGGAAACGATGATGCTGATCCTTCTGTTTCTGTGGCCCTGCTGGACCAGCCATGGGACACGCCCTTTGGAGGGGCCCTGATAGCTCCCCCTGGGGCTCTTTCGCTTTTGTAGCTCCTGCCCTGTGAGAATCGAAGGCAAGCATGAACTCAAAAAATACACACGTTGCTGTGTGCACCCACTTTGCATACGTCTCAGTGGTCCCCAGGCCTCCCAGAGCCCATCTGGGATGCCCATCCCCCAGTTCTGCAGCAGAGCCCACTGCTGGGGCACCTCTGAGGTCAAGGTGCCGTCTGAAACTAACTGCCCCCCGCAGGCCAGACCGTGATGCCCACCCAGAACGTCCCTCCCAGCACATCTGGCTCTGGGGACCACCTCAGGAGAGCTGCTTACATCCCCACCTGCCATTTCACTCCTGGCCAACCCTCTGGTCCAGGGCAAAGCAGGCTGCACATGACAGAAGCCTTCCCCATCCAATTCCCTGCTGGCCTGGACACCTGGAGGAGGGGCCGTGCCCTCAGGGTGCCAGGGCTGCTGACTCCATTGGGAACATCAGTGGGAGTCAGGGGTCTGGCACCAAGGGAGCAGAAGGATCTAGGAGAAACCAAACATGCTCAATCTTTTCTCCCTATTCCAGTTAAATGGGCAAGGGAACCTTGGGGGGTGGGTCAGGGGAACTGAAAGAGATCAAAGCCGCCTGTTTGGAAATCAAATCCGCCAACAGTTTTGTCTGAGACCAGACAACCCCCCTGCTGTGTGCACCTCTCATGGGGTGGCTGACCTGAGACTGTGACAGAATCCTAAGGGGGTGGCTGCAGGCAGGGAACGAGCATTACTTATGTCGAGGGCAGTGGTTAGGATGGCCCTGGGACATCAGCGATGGAAGACACAGAAGGTAGGGCAAAGTGAAAGTCCCCTCAGAACTGTCACTGCCTCCCAGGGGAGTCCCGTGGTTGGAAATTCAGGGCCTGTCTCTGCCCCAGCTCCATCCATCTTGCATTTGCAAAGGGGGGTGGTTGGGTGGAATCCTCTTAACTCCAGAGTTAGGTGTCCCAAAGCGCCCTCAGTGTTTAACAAACCTCTCTGCCAGGAAGTTCTTCCTTAGGTCTATCTTAAATTTCTCTTGCTCGTACAGAAGCCAAATTCCTCTAATCCAGGGTTCTGCAAAATTTTACCATAAAGGACCAGAAAAATAATTTAGGCTGTCTTCCAGTAAAACCATTCATGGACACTGAGATGTGAATTTTATATAATCTTCACGTGTCACAAACTATTATCCTTCTTTGGATTTTCTAAAACGCATTTAAAAATGTAAAAACCTCTCTTAACCTCTCTACACAAAACAGGCAGTGAGGTGGATCTGGCCCCGGGCCAGAGTTTGCAGACCCCTGCTCTAGTCCATTGGTCTCGACCTTGGCTGCACATAAGAATTGTCTGGGGCTCCAATGTGCAGCCAGGCCTGAGACCTCCGCTCTCGTGCCGCCTGCTATGGGAGGGCAGCAGGTGACAAGCGGCCTGCTCCACCTCTCACCACCTTGGTGACCTTGGAAAAGTTAATTAAGGTCTCTGTGCCTTGATTTCTTCATCTGCAAAATGGGGATAATAAGTCTCCCCTCATAGGGGTGTTGTGAGAAGTAGACGCAAAATCCTTCTAACGTGCTTGGAACAGTGCCAGTCACATATGAGCCCCCGGCGTGAGCTGATTTATCTTCTAGGATAATTTTGGTAGGTGGTCTGTTCTTTGACAATGATCCATCACATGCTCAAAGATCATTGTGAAGTCACCGTTCAGGCTCCTTCCCCAGAACACTGGGACCATGAGATGCTCTATTAGAAAAGAGGGGACAGGGTTCTGTGGTCAAAGAGGTTTGGAAAACTGCTCTGGACTCAGCACAAGGCAGCCTGTACAGATTCTGGGCACTGAGGCAGAGCGGGAGGTGTGAGTGGCTTTGCAATAACAGGTTCACGACTTTCTAAAAATGCCCCCCCGGGGAGAGCTGAGCAGGCGCCAAGTGGAAATCAATAGCTGCTGGGATGGTCGCCTGTGCCCTCCTGTGTTCCCCTTGCAGGAGTCTCACGGTCATTCCCCAGAGATACCCGCGGTTTCTGGATTTGTCTGATGATGCCAAGAGTGGCTCCGGAGCCTCCTGGGAATGGGCTGAGGGTCAGGTGACGTGAGGACCAAGCCTCACGGGAAAGTGACAGCTTCACTTGTCCCTTGAGGGGTGACTGAGACACACATCAAATCCTACAGTCACAGCCCCTTCCACCGCCGAGGTGCTGCAGGTGGATCCTTACTGCAAGCCATATTCCATACACCCAACAAAATCTGATGTCGAGATGGTGGGCACACAGCTCCCTGGAATGGGATTCGCTATGCAGCTGGAGAGACAGTGAACATACATGTAACCTGCAAGGAACATGTTTATAACACAACAGAACAGCAAGGAAAGATGGGCGCTGGGAGAGATAGTGGGAGAGGCCAGAAAAGCAAACCATGCAGCCTCCCCCTTGGGGGTTTCCTGGGGCTGAAGGGGCGCCATCACCTCTACAATGACCTTCCCCGTCATGGGAGACAGTGAGGAGTGTGTGTGCGTGCTGTGCAGGGGGGGTGGCAGGAATTGCTGGTTTACAGAACCAGGGGCTTACCTTGCAGGGAGTGTATTTTCTGAACCTAAATCAGGACGGATGCTCTGATAGAGGATCAGCGGCCTCCTCTGGGTTCAAGAGGCTTTCTAGACCCTTCTTGCTTGTGGTGTGGTCCTGGACCGGCAGCATGGCATCACCTGGGAGCTTGTTAGAAATGCGGATCCTGGACCCCACTCCTGACCTGCTGAATCAGAAGCTCTGGTGGTGAGGCCCAGCCTTGTGGGTTCTAACAAGTTCCAGATTTAACAATTCTAGCTTCATGCACAATAAAGTTTGAGAGACACAGGTCTAGGATACAGAGGGGGAAACAGAAATATTGGACTTTCAGGGACATTTGGATGATTCGGGGACATCTGCATTCAGGTGTGAGTTGGCAGATCTGAGATCCAGTTTGCCCAGTTAAACCAGCAATGGCGACCTCGCAAGCTCCGCGGCCCTGCCCCCTGGCTGGAACTGGTCTTTATTTTTAGAGGAAATCAAGTGGAGCACCTGGGCCTAGGCCCTCAGTCACTGGGTTCTCTGACTCTTAGGAACTTCCCTGGAGGCTGAGGTTCCTCTTAAAGTGTGGGGGCAGGAGTGGGGGAGGGGGGAGGGGCTACGCCCTGTAGTCCCGTGATGGCGGCTTGCATGTGCTCTCTTGAGCTGTCAATAAAGAGATGATGGTTACGAAGCTGACTTGTCGTCTCTCTCTGCCCCTCCAGGTGACGGTCGTCTGTGCGGGCAGTGGGCATCGTCAGGGCATGTGGAGGGGACTCTAATCTTGGCATGTCCCCTGCTGCTTCTCATTCATTCACTCCACACCTTTGATTGGGCATTTGCTCTGAGCTGAGCAGTCAACATGGCTGCAGGGTCTCTGCCCTCCCCTGCACCCCATCATGGTCCTGCAACCAGTCCTCTTGGGGGGCAGTTTCACATTTTTATCTCCCTCTCCCTTTTAGAGTTGGGACACCTCAAATCCCTATGAGGTGTCAAAGAGATGACGAGGCTGTCACAGCAGGTCAGCCTCCAGCAGCCTCATCCCGGGCCTGGATGGCCGAGTGCAGAGAAAAGCAGACGCCAACTTCAGCAAATGATCAAAGGGCCGCCTGAAGCCGGGCCTGGGTGGGCTCAGATGCCATCCTGGGAAAGGGTGTGACCTGGTGAGGGGGTGGCCTGGCTTGGCACCTGGAGTGATGTCTCTTATCTCAGTGGCAGCCACAGCCAGCACCGCCCAGCTCCCTGACCAGGCCCTCCTAAGCGGGGCTGATCAGAGCAAGGCTGTTTTGGGTCTCAGTGGCTCTGTGACCTAAAGCCAGGGCAGGGTCCTGGCTCTCCTGGGGTCCGGGGTAACCACCGACAGGGGATGTCCTTAAGGGCCTGATGTCCTTGTGAGGATCTCCCTGTCCAGGCGCCACCAAGGCACTGGCTCCTGCCTGGATGGGGGAAACTCCCTAATCTAGGGTTTCCCAGAATGTGGGCCTGGGATTCCCAGCCTCAGGATCCTCTGGGGAGCTAACGCGGGTTTCTAAGTCCCCCTGGGTCTCTGACACAGAATCTCTTGGGGTGGGCTTGGGAATCTGCATGTGTGATAAGTCCCCCACCCCAGGTCTGAGAACCGCTGCACCAACCCTTCCTGAGAACTCACTCTCCTCCCCGCTCAAGCCCCAGGCAGCTGGTGAAGCTCTCTCTGGGGAGGTTCTGAGGAATCAGGCCCAGAAGATCCCCCTTCATGTCAGCTCTGCAAGTCAGACCCTCTCTGTCCCCACTGCTCAACTCTGCCACTGCAGTGCAGAAGTGGGCACAGATAGCACGCAAACGGATGAGCACAAATGAATGAGCACAGCTGTGTTCCAATAAAACTTTATTTACACAAAAGGGCAGCAGGCTGGATCTGCCCACAGGCTGTGGTTTGCCAACCTCTGATCTATACTATTGACCCCTGGGTCAGTGGCTGCAGAAGGCCTACCGGACTTGTAAAAACCCCGTCTGTCCCGGGATGTCAGGTCAAACCCATCTCACTAACGAGGCTCAGAGCAGAGCCGGAGGGAGAGGTCACCCAGTCAGAACCAAGGCCACCGGGACTTCGGCTCTTGGTGCTGGCAGCCTGGGTGCTGCCCTCAGGCATCCAGGGCTGGACTGGGGGGTATCAGCCAGGATCTCCAGAGACACAGAACCAATGGGATATTTCTATCTATATATCTTTAAATGTCTATGGATTAATATATTTCTTCTTTATATACATATTCACATGGATTTATTTTAAGGAATCAGCTCATACTTCTGTAGGGGCCAGCAAGTCTGACATCTGAATGGCAGGCCAGCAGGCCAGAAACTCAGGCTTGAGGCCACATTTCTTCCTCTCCAAAACTTCGGTTTTTGTTCTTAAGACCTTCAACTGGTTGGATGTGGCCCACCCCCATTCTCAAGGGTAATCTCCTTTACTTGAAGTCAACTGCTTGTCGATGTTGACCAAATCTGCAAATTGCCTTCACAGCAACACCTGGATTAGTGTGTGATTAAATCCTCGGGGACCAACGCCTGGCCAAGTCGACAGAAAACTGACCGTCACAGGGGCGCTTCTGGGGCGCAGCGCCTCAGCTTCCGCTCCAGATCACAGTACCAAGCCTGTGGCTGCGCTGTCTTTGGCATGTGGTGAAGCTCTGGGCCCCCTGACTCCCCTGCCAGCTCGAGCATAAGCTGGCAGCAGTGGTCACCATCTGTCATGGACGTGGGCAGGCATGCCCTGGTGTGCCCAGATGAGTGTCTACTCAGTGTCGGGACATGAAATCCCGGTTGGGTGGGGTGGGGGAGGGTGATGTGAATGGACTCGTGACTGGGTAGGCAAGTGGCTACCAGGGGTGCCCCGTGCCCTTCATCATACCCCCACAATGGTGTATCCTGAAATCCACACATTTGTGCCTGGGGACCAGGACAGGAAACCCGGCTCCTTCCACACTGGGGACGGGTGAGTGCAGCAGGGCAGCTTGGTCAGCTCTGCACACTGTGCTCCTGAACTGTCTCTCCGTGTCCCCAGCTCTGACCTTGTGTTCGTGCCTGGCATGGAGCAGAACACATGTCATCTGAACACCACCCTGGCCCCTGTGTACTGAGCTGCGTCCACACGGGAGGCACCCGTCCTCTTAGTAGACGGAAATTGTTGGACCCTATTTTCCAGAGGAGGAAAACGAAGGCACCAAGACAGGCCACTTGTCCAAAGTGGTGCAGTCACTTAGTGGCAGTGCCAGGGGCCCCCTCAAGTCTCTCTGACTCCAAAACCTGATTCAGTCCCCCGACCCCAGGTTGCCTCTCAGATGCCTCAAGTTTACTGAGCGAAAACTAGGAGTCGGTCACCTACCTCGCCCCCGCCCCCACCCACTCCCCAGCTGACGGGAGCTGTGAGCTCATCCAGGATCCCCAAGGCTGCTGTCGGGGCCAGCGGGGACAGGAGCTCGCAGGGCAGGCCTGGGCCCTGAGCTACCAGCACCGAGTCCTGCACTCACTTCAGGCCCCTCCTGGAGGGCTCCTCAAGAGGAAGGGGGTCGGGATGCCTCCCAGGTGCTTCCCAGCTGGTGGAACCCACAGAAGCACCCTGCCTGACCCCACATCTGCTTCCTCATTCTTCTCGATCTCTCCGCCTGCCTGGGCACAGGCTCCCTCGAGGCCCCTCAGCAAGGGAGGTGAGACCTCATGGAACCGGCCCCAGAGCCAGCCCCAAAAGCCAACGGCTGGGAGCCGGCCTAGCAGAAGAGGGTGAAAGCAAACACTGAGATAGCCTCACACAGACAGGCATCCTGGGTGCCGCGGGGCTTGGCGGCCATAACTGGCCTTGTCTGCGTATCTGAGCCCTCAGACGCCTCCCTTGGAATTCTCACCCCGTCCACCTGGGGAGATGGGAGGCCTGACAGAGGGAAGGAGGCAGCAGCCTGAACTCGGGCAGACCCGGGACAGAGGGACAGATCCGGGACAGGCAGTGGGAGGCGGGAGGCAGTTGGCACACGCACACACACGTGCGCGCATCCACGTGCAGACGCACAGACACGTAATGACGGAGAGGATTGCGGGAGTAGGAGTAGGATGAGAGGAACGAGGACAACGCCACAGGACAGAGACTCAGACAGCGGTGGGGGCGGGGCTGTCTCTGTCTTGGGCAACAGCCTCTCACATCCACTTTCTTTCTGGCTGGTGGCCAACACAACCCGTTTCCTGGAAACAACAGGGCACAGGCAGTTTCCTTTTGTGCCTTTTCCACGCTCACCAAGGCATTCACCGGGCATTCTGATGGGTTCTCTCGTGTCCGACTTGAGTGCACGGGTCTCTGGAAAGACAAGGAAATATCACTAAGTGTTTGGGGCCGCCTTGCCAGGATGGGGCTTGCCCGGCACTAATTTTCCTAAGACTCTGATGAGGTGGCGAAGCAACAGGAACATTAGGAATTACTGGCTGTATTTCAAGGCTCAGGGAGGAGTCTTCTAGGAGCCTATAAAAGTCAGCGATGGATGCTGCTGTAGGTCTGAATTCTGTGCCATGAGGACAAATATTTGAGAATCAGCCCCCCTTCCTCTGACTAGTCACAAAAACAAACGTCCCCTCTGGAGAGGGGTCTCTCACCCCTCCCACAATGTCCAGGCTCCTCCAGAAAACCCAGGAAGAGGGGAGTAGCAGAATCGCCCTCCACTCCCTCTAGGCCCGTGCTTCCCCAGGATCACGTCCCCTCCTGGCTCTGAGTGAACGGTGCCATGGACACGGCCGATTTTACTAAACAGATATACGGCTTTGATACTTTCAGGATTTTGGCATCAACCAGAGGCCAGGCCAGAGGACAGGGGATGAAGTCTGGGAGTCCAGGAGAGCCACCCCGACTCCAATCCTACAGGGTCCCATGGGGTTCCTTCACCTTCTCCACGCCCTTTCCCGCTGTCTTTGCTCACGGCAGCTGGTGCTCAGCAAGAGAGAGAAGATCACATCTACAGATACAAAGAACACCACCAACCAACAGAACACCAGGGCTCTCAGCCCTCCAGACTCAGGCCAAGACACACAGCCCTGCGTGTCTGTGACAAGCTGAGCAGAAACACTGAGGAAAGGGCTCCAGACTGAATCCCAGCATTAATCCCTGTGCCACCAAGAGGCCACGGCTCTGCCTCCCAGGCCCTTCTCTGTCATACTTCTTGTGGAGGGCCATGCTCTCTCACAGCCACAGGTGCCTTTCAGACAGTGTTTTGGTTATTTTCTCTGCCCTGTTTCCTCCGGTTTGATTTACCCACTCGGGAAAGGAAGTGGCTGGACCACATCAGAATTGTGGGCTGTCCAGTACGCTGTGGCCCGAAGGACAGCTGGAAACCATTTCAAAGCCTTTCCCTATTCAGTGCCTCCTTCATGACTCACACAGCCCCAGAACTGATTGTCACTGTCCTCATTGTCTAGATGCAGAAAAAAATTCAGAGAGATTAAGTGCTAACCCAAGGCCACATGGTTACAAAGTGGCAGCGCTGGGGGTTGAGGCCAGGGAGGCAGCAGCACGCAGACATGCTGAGGTCCGTCTCCCCGGCTTTGCTAGTAGGAAAGGTGCATGGTGTCTTCTCTCTGTTTTGTCTGCTGCTCCAGCTCAACAGGCGTTTGTCGTGGGCCAGGAGATGCTGAGAGATGCTGAAGGATGCTGCCTTCTTTCATAGGAGCAGGACAGCTATTTGCTCACTGAGCATTATGAAGTGCCAGGAGCTGTGCCAGGCATGCTGTGTAAATTATCCCACATGAGCCCCAGAAGCATCCTGAGGCTGGGCATGGCTAGATAACTTACCCCAGATCACTCTGCCGGGAGGAGGCAAGGCAGGATGTAAAATATACCTTTATCTAAAGGACAGAAGCAACCATGAGAAAGCAATGGCTTCATCAGCCATTTGCATAATGGCTTCATAACCAAATGGCATTGACTGAATGGCTTCCAGGGCAGAGCCTGGACTACAGTGGCATCCTGAGGACAAGCAGAGTCGGGTGGCAGGTCCTCCAGGTGCCTGTGATGGGAGGAAGTGGCACACACATATTGTTCAGTTGGTCTACGTCAGTTCATTCCCTGAGCACCTGCTGTGCACCAGGCACGGGGCTGAGTGTTGAGGTCGCAAGACCCTCCCAACGCTTGCAGTCTAGTTAGGGGGACAGACCATAAACAAGGAAACAAGTCAACTGATAGGGCAATAACATCAGATCTTGATAAGTGCTAAGAAGATGGTACAACCATCTTGGAAAACAGTTTGGCAATTTCGTAAAAAGTTAAATATACACCTGCCACATGATCCAGCCATTCCACTCCCAGATATTTACCCAAGTAGGTAACCATTCCCAATGAAAGAACGAATGAATGAATCTATTCCGCATGTCAGTTTCTTTGTTGAAGGTACAAAGATAAAACTTGACTGAGACAGACAGGATGGGTGAGGGACATGAAAAATTTAAACTTCACTTCCAAAAGTGTACTCACTGAAAACATGACCCCAAAGCCTTGTGGAGTGTGCTTTGTGGAGTCCATGTGTCCTTCCATAGTCAGGACTGGTCATGGCAGGAACTCTGGCTCCTTTGAGAACACGGATAGTTTCTCTTTCCTTTGTTCTTCTGGCCTCTCTCACCCCTCACCGCACCCCGCGCTGGGTCTGCCCCTCCCCCGTGTCTCTGGCCCCAGCTGGAGGGGATGAAGGCAGGGTCACTGTGTGAGCTGCAGGGACACTCCACACACCCAGCCCTGTGCTTCATTCAGCTCCAAGCTGTCTTCCCCTCCTTCCTCGCTCCATCCTTTGCATCTCAGGCTGCGTTTTCCTGCAATGTAGGCTTGGAGCTGAGTGGCTAAATGTCAGGGTCCTGGAGCCAGACCTCCTGGGTCCCCAGCCCACTTTCAACCCAACTAGTGGTATGCCTTTTGGGGAGCCTCTGAATTTCTCTTCACCTTAATCACCTCACTGTAAATCAAGATAAGATGAGGATCCACATCATGGGGTTTTTGTGAGCATCTATTATGAATGACTTTTCACACTGTCTGCCACAAAATAAGTACTTAATAAATGTCCCTGTAACCCCAGTTGTTTGTTTTGCATTTTCTCCTTACAAGGTAATCACAGTCTTATTACACAACTACAGACTGGAATTAAACACCTCAAGGATCTGGGGTGGATGGGGAACATTTCTTAGAAGGAATTGATAAATAGTAATATGATAATAATGTTATAATATCCACCACTTATGGAGGAATTACTCTTTTCTAGGTACTCTGCCAATAACAATAGTTAACTAATAATAAAAATAGTAGTCAATCCTGATTTAGTGCTTACTGTATACCAGGCACTGTTCTATGAGCTTTTCGTATATTAACAAATCCTAACAACACTTCGAGGAAGATACTATTGCTATCCTCATGGTACAGATGAGAAAACTGAAGCACAGAGAGGGAAAGCGACTTGCCCAAGGTCACCCAGGACGCGGACAGAGCCAGGACTCAGATTCTTGCTGCTCTGGTCTAGAGCTAGTCCTCTCTGCTCTATATCCCGAAAAACCAAACTTGATGTCGCCTCTTGGCCGGTCTCTAGAGCTCACCAGCTCTCAGTGCCAACGGCAGATGTTGCACTGCTCTGTCCCCTGGGCTGGAGGCCATTCAATTAGGCGGGTGGGCCCTGCAACCCAGCAAAAGTCCCCTCACTCACCCAGAAAAATCCTTTCTCTGCTCCTGGAGAGAGCCCATTTGATACGCTGAGCATGTTGATGTGCTCTCAGGACCCAGCAGGCGGTCTGGCTTGTTTCCATGTGGTTTCTCCCCTCCTGGAAGGAAGAACAAGCACTCTGATGGACCCCGAGGGGACCCTCCCCCCAGGTGACTCTAAATGAAAGCTGATGTTCTCCAAATGAACGTTTTCTCTGGTTATGGGTGAAGGATGGGGTGGGGAGGAGGATGGAGGTAGTGGGAATTACAGTTCCTTTTTGGGGGTGGAGGCTGGTCAACAGTGTTTGAGAGACATCCCAGGTGAGACAGCCCTTTCCTTCCCCAATTCCCTCCATTCACAGCCGAGGGGCAGACAGTGCGTTGACAGAAGCTTTTTCTTCTCCAATCTTCCTCCTTCTGGAGACAGTGTGTCCCATAGCTTTTCTGCTCATTCTTCAGCTAGATTTGTTCTAAAGCTTCTGGTATATTAACTCATGTGGGCTCCAACCAGTTGGTCCTTGTGTCTTGATAACGACAATATCTTATGTGTGTTCCCCACTTCCTGAGTGCCATGCGCTGTTCTGGGCACTTCACCTTGACAAAGACTCTCTCCTTGACCCAACCTTAGTAGGCCCCTCTGAGCGCTCTTCTCCACTAGGCCTAAACCTTGGCCTTCTCTGACCCTCCTGTCCTTGCTGCGTATGCATAGCCCAGTTTTAGCAAGAATCTTGCTGAGTCAGCTTAGCGAGAATCCCCCTACTCTTGAGATCTGATCAAGCTCCTCATCCCCCAACTTGGATGTCTAAGCCCTGGGTCTGCCTTTAGCAAGAATCCTGTTAGGTCAGTTTAGCAAGAATTCCCCTTGCCTTGATGTCTCCTCTTAGCAATTGTCCATCCACTGACCCCTCACTCTGCCGCTCGCCTAGAAATCCCCACTTGTGCTTGCTGTCTCCCCGGAGCTGAACTTGACGTCTCTCCCGTCTTGTAATATCCCAATTGCAATAGACTTGAATAAAGTTTTCCTTACGTATTAACAAGTGTCAGAATGATTTTTTCTTTAACAGCGTGAATTAGTTCATTTATCCTCACAAGGATCCTATGAGGTAGGTATTGTAAATGTCTCCACTCGAACACACGGAAGGAGAGAGGCCCTAAGGGATGAGACTCCAGCTGTTGCCGCATCCGCAGTTTGCACCTGGACATTCCCCTCAGATTTCCCGGACACAGCTGGTCCCATCAGTCCACCTGCTGGGATATTAACCTACCAAGATATTGCCCCGTTGCAACATAAATCCTGATGATTCTCCAGGCGCGCCCGGGAACTGCCTGGGCTGGAGAAAAGCGCCAGAAGCCCGACGCCGTCTCCTAGCAACCGGGCCTGGGTCACGTGATCCGCTTCACGCGGTCCGGAGCCAGACTGGGGTTGGAGCTGCCGCGGCGGGCGGGGCGGGGCCGGCAAGTTTCTTTCCCGAGTTCGGAGCCCAGGAGTCCCCGAGGCTGTGGCGCAGGTGCCCTCCGCCTTGGTCGGGATGGAGCTGCCCGCGGTGAACTTGAAGGTGGCGACGGGTGGGGCGGGGCGGGCGCGGGGCGGGTCTCCTGGCGTGTGTTGGGCGTTTGCTCTTTTAAACAAAGATTTTAGAGGTGAGAGGACCGAGGGTTTGGGGAAGAGCGGTGGTAGGGAGATAGGAAATGTACAGACCCCAGGTGAGAAGGAGGCGGGCAGACAGACCATAACAGGGAGAGAGATCCAGGAAAAGGCCAGCTGGGAAGACCGAGAGGGAACTGGAGGCGATAGGGGACCGAGAGGGCCGCGCCTTCCCGGGTCAGACCCCGCCAGCTGGGAGCGCCCGGCCCCTGAGGATCGCTTTGGCCTGTGCGCCCAGAAGTCCCCTGGAGAAAGAGGAAGGCGCTGGGGGTGAGGCGTTGAGGGGGAGGCACCGAGAGCCGGAGGTGGGGCTTGGAGGCGGCCACCTCCCCTCCACGGAGAGAGAAGGGCTAGATCGGTCACCTGAACGCGCAGCACCGCCCCAGGAGCCTCCTTTGTTTGCTGAATCTGGTTAAGAAAATCAGATGTTCCCAGACAGGTGGTTTTCCAAAGTTTATAGATCTCGCGTCCTTATTTCCTAAGAAACACGAGCCCCATGGAAGTTACTTAAAAGCAGAAAACCCCAACTTTGTGCACTTGGGACGGCACCGCGGGGCTTCCTGAGATGTCTTCATTTCCTGAGCCGATTTGTCAGCTGTCAATATGCCAGAGGCTGTTCTGCTTTTTCTCCCCGCCCACCCCCAGCCGGCTGTGCCTCCCTGCTCTGTGTGGACAGAGGGACCGAGGCCTTGAGCTTTGGCCAAGAAGGTGTGAACCTTGGACCACAGCTGCCATTTTGGGTCTCAGTGCAGGCTCTTTCCAGACTATGTCCAGGAATGTCCTTTTACTCAGGAGTGACAAAGCGTTTAGCACCCACGGTGTCAGGTGCGAAAGGAAACTAAGAGAGATGACTACAAAACAATGCATCATCCATATTTGGATGATTAGACACTGTCTGCGCTGTGACTTCACGTGGCAGATTTCCTTAATCATACTGGCTCCAGCAAACCGCCCCGAAACTTCCAGTCAACAGCTGGGTTGGACATTTAGCTGGGAAGAAATTTATGTGAGGGCAACTGAAGTTTGTTATTAATACTGTGTTCCAGGCAGTGTGGGGTTAATGCGACTGCCGTTTCTCTCATTAGAGATTTGCCTAAAATAATTGCTAAGAGGGGATCAGGTGAGGGACAGAGCTGCAGGAATTGAGAGGGCGGAGGGCTCTCACTCGTGGGGCATCTGTGGTGTGCCAGGTTATTTATTTCATGACAACAGCTTTCTGAGAAAGCTGATATTGTCATCTTTTTAGAGATGAGCAGACTTCAGCTCAGATCAAGTCAGTAACTTGCCAAGGTCCCACAGGGATTGAGTGGCAGAGTCAGGATTTGAACCCACCAGGGTCAGACTTCCAAGCCGTGTCCTCTCCTGGCCACCAGTTAGTTGGGCTGACTTCTGCCTCCACAATTTATGTCCAGTGGGAGGGCTTAGTTTGTTTTGAGCCACTTGATGGGCCTTCACGGCCACAGGTGTGAGCTGTGCTGGCTTCCGGTGCCCAGGATAAAATGACTGGTCCTTCCCTTGACTTGGGAAACAAGACTCCATGTCTCCAAGGGTCTTAGCTGCTCCCAGTCAGAGACAAGTAAGTGCTGGGAGGCCCTGAGGGGCTAGGGTTGCCAGGTAACATGCAGGACATCCCGTTGAATTTGAATTGCAGATCAACAAGGAATAATTTTTAAGTATAAGTATATCGCAGGCAATATTTGAGACATACTAACAAATTATTCATTATCTGAAATTCCAAATAAACTGGGTGTTCTGTATTTTTGTTGTTGTTAAATCTGGCCACCCTAGGAGGGCAGCTGTTGCCTCCTTGCTCAGAGGCAGGTGAGTGGAATGTTCTGAGATCAAAGCCCCTCCGGAACTGGGGAAGGGTACCCTGTGGCCCTGGGCTCCCTCCCACTCCCTCATTTCATACATTTCTTGGGCATTGGCTGAATGCCTACTTGTGCCCAGCCCAGCCAGAGTGGGCAGTGGTGCCAAGTGAGAAGAAACAGCTGCTCCAGGCCCTTTGCACAAAGGGCAGTCCCTAACTGAGCCCCATCCATGAGCCAAGTCCTGAGCTGCAGGAATAACACTGTGACAAGCTTTGAAAGGACTAGCCTTGGGTTCATGAGGTCTGGTGAGAAAAGGCCCTTGGGAGGAGGGTCCAGGGGGTAATGGAGCATTAGAATTAAGAACTGGGGACACCAGCTTCATAATCGTAGTGATGAGGATGGCGCATCAGGGCTACCTACCTGGCAGGCACGCTGTCGAGTGTTGCATACCCCTGTGCACCTCCCTGTGCCGTTGGATCCACAGCGACCCTATGAAACAAGCACCAGTGTCCCTACTTTACAGAAGAGCAGGCAGCATTCTGAGAGGTCAGGCTACTTGCCAAAGGTCACACAGCTTCTGCATCATGGAGCCAGGCTCAGATCCGTGTATTTGGCTCCAGTGCCCACGCAGTCAGCCACTGCCTGAATCTGCGTCCCCTCTATGGCATTCCTGACTGGTGTCCCTTAGCCTCTGCCACCCTCGGGGACCTCACTACCTCATGTAGCAGGTCACCGGGTGTTTGCACAGGACCGGTAGGAGTATATTCTGTGTGCTGATCTGTCTGTTAACCTTAGGTCTGTCCACACCTGTGTGGGAAGGCCCCCCCATCCCCCATGGGCCCTCAGGGCTGGACAAAGGGTCTAAGGCCTGGTCCACGTAACCCTTTGGTTTCCCCTCCTCCAGGTTAAACTTCCTCGTTCCCATCCACCCTCCCCTTGCTCTTCCAAATCCTCACAGTGTAGCACAGAGGGCAGAGCACGGGCCTTGGGGCCAGACAGACCTGCGTTCAAGGCCAGGCTTTGCTACTTATTAGCTGTGTGCCCTTGAGCAGGTTTCTTTGCCTCTCTGAGCATCAGTTTTCTCACTGTAAGAAGAGGCTAAAAATAGGCCCTGCCCTCTAGGGTGATAAGAGGAGGATCCAGTGGTCCAGGGGGCGGTGTGGCATTACATTTTTATTAGCGTAAAATCTCTGGCCAGACAGACTGAGTCTGAGATACGCATCTGGGCTCTCTTGTTTATAAGCATTACGATTTGGGCCCATTTACTTAATCTTTCATGTCGTCAGTTTCTTCAGAAGTAAAACAGGATAAATACTCTACCCCATACAGCTGCAAGGATGTGGGCCCAGTGTTCAGGGCAGTGTAGACACGTGGCAGGCAGATCCTCATCAGGGGCAGGAGCTGCTGCTGATGCTGTTACAGGATGCCTGTCCCCTCAAGGACTTGTGGTTATGAAGCGGGTACCCACTGTGACCGTCAGAGGGCAGTCTGTCTGCGGTCAGGCGCCCCTGTGAGACATGTGGGTGATGGATACCGCCTCCATTTCAGAGAAGCCACCGGGGCTCAGACACAGAGGACATGGTCCCCGGGTCTCCTATCCCCCACTCCGGCATCCTACAACCCCCTGCTGCCTTGGCCCATTGGCCCTCCCCTCTCCCGGTCTTCTGACACGTTGGACGCCGACTGGATGCCGAGCACTGTGTGAAGAGTCCAGGAGCTCAGGGCCTTCTTTCCTCTTTCCAAACAGGAAAGGTCGGGCTGCCCAGGCACATCCTCAGATCCTGGTCTCTCCCTCCCCCAAGTAGCTCCGGTCCCTCCCCTGCTCCCAGCTCCTGCCTCCCTGTGGCAGCACCTGAGAATCCCGGGTTTCCCCTTGGTCACCAGAAACCTCCCGCAGAACCAGCAGACAGGTCTGCGCTGAGATGAGGGCTATCGGGAAGGGCAGGGCCGGTTTGGCTGGGCTTCTTGTTGGAGCTTTCCTGGACATTACCCCTTTCCAGGCCAGGTGGGTGTGCCCTCCCATTACAAAGATGCAGACACTGAGGCAGGGGATGCTTGGTCTTCCATGGGTTTCTTTTCCCAGGGGCTTAAGAGAAGCGATCAAATGGTGCTAAGTTTCTAAATATTTATAAAACTAAAGTGATGTCACACAGAGGGGACTGTATGTCTTTTGGGGATCTGCAGTATTTCCAGGTCGTACTCTTTTCTTCCCTAAGAGACGGTGTGGTTTTGGACCTTAGCCAGGTGCTCACTCCAGGTTACAGGCCCTTCTGGCTCCAGGAAAAATCTGTGTCTCACTGGTTGTAGGGAGTCATTTCCCGAGGCTTCCATGCAGATCAGCTGCCCTGCGTCTCAGCCTTTCGTCTTTCTTATAAAGCAGGGCTCTGCAGGATAAGGAGCACCGATGTGTTAAAGGCCTACTGTGTGCCCAGTCCAGACGTAGGACCGGGGCCCTGGGCCATGAAGACTTTCTGAAAGAGAAGCCCACAGTGGGGAGGACTAGGTGTTGATTTTCAGGAGGACGGTGCTGTGAGCTGTCCTCCGGGGCCTTCTTCCTCGGTGTCTTCTCTTAGTCTACAAGCAGACACCGGGACCGCTGTGGCTGACGACGTGGCGTGGCCAGTGGCAGGTCCCTTCCCCTCTGTGGTCAGGGTTTCCTGTTAGAGGGGAGGGTAGTTTGCTCTCAAGATAAAGATCAGAATTCTTCCTCACATATCCCAGGCCCAGCCTACCCTACAGCTTCCTGTCCCTCCTCCACCCTCTTACCTTCCCCTGCAGCCGATACCTTGTCTTGTTTTCAGTTTCCAGAATGTTCCATGCTCCCTTCTGCCGGTGCTATCCCTTCTGCTTGAAATGCTCTTCTCTCCTCTCTATCCTGGTTAACCCCCTGCCCACCACCTTCCTCTTGGCTGAAATGTCACCCCAGCAGAGAAGTCTCGGGACCAGCCCACTCCCCCCTCCCTGTTGTAGCATGGGGTTCCTTTTCCTTGGCTGTAAGTGTCCTTCAGAATTGCCTTCCCTCACTGGATCCCACATTCCTGAGGTGATATCTGATTGGTGGGTGTCTCCGCTGGACACAAGTTCTGGGAGGGGAGCGCAGCGCTGTGTCTGCTCTCTCACCGCTGAATCCCTGGTGGGCGTGAAGCGGGTGCCAGCGATGCCGGCTAAACTGTAAATCTTTAAGAACTTAGCACCATTTGAGCACTTCTCTTGAGCCTCTGGGAAAAGACACCCATGGAAGACTAAGCTTCCTCTGCCTCAGCTTACCCATCTTTGTAATGGGGAGGGCACACCCACCCAGGCTCTGGACCCATGACAGCTGGCTAAGTCGGGGTGAATCCTGGCTCTGCCGCCGACCAGCTGTGCGACCTCGGGCAAGTTACTTACCTCTGAGCCTCAGTTTCCTCAGCCGTAAAATGGGGAAATAGTAGCTCGGAGGATTGTGAGGACTAGATGCGCTCCTGTATGGAGAGTGCTCAGGCTGGAGCCCAATGCAGGGGAATTGCTTGGTGATAAACGCACGTGGAGGTCCCGGAGCCAGCCTCCTGTGAGGCATAGACTCGGCTTCTCAAGGTCCCGGGCCCACGTGGAGCCGGGCGCATCGGTCCTTACGGAATTACGTTCCTGGTCTTCTGTAGCTGGAGCAGGACCCCTTTGGTTCACTCACGCTGGGCACTGGGGGTGAAGGTAGAGTCCCCGCCGTCTGCTCCGGATTTCTTTGGCCCGTGTGCAGAAAACGTCCCCGTTTGTCCCCAGCCCACGTAGCCGCCCTCAGCTGAAGGCCAGTCCTCCAGGGTGAAGCCTGGGGCACTGGCTCTGGAGTCATAATTTAGTTCGAGTTTTGCCCCTTGCCTGCAGAAATCTCAATCAACTTGATTTACCTCTGAGCCTGGTTTTCTCGTCTGTAAAATGGGAATGATAGTAGTATCTGTTCCAGAGGCTGTTGTGAGGCTCAGAGGTGACATGGGCGTTGGACACAGGGCCTGGCACATAGTAGGTGTGCAGTGAAGAGTAACTCTTCTAGAAGTGCTTTCTCTCTCAGCAGAGTTTGTTATTGCAGGTGGCAGCCTCTCCCTCTGTTCTCTCACCAGACAGGAAGCTGGGCCTTTCCCTCCAATCCTTGCTGTGTCCGCCCTTGCCCTCTGGTCCAGGCATACCGCCCCTGCCCCCGGTTCCTGGCTTCCCCCTCCCAGCTTGACTCCTCAGTCCCCTGAGTAAACTCCTTCAAGGGTACCCGTCGGCCACTGGGCCCCGCAGAAACTCCTGACTTGGGGCTCCTGAGCCCCCCATGGTCTCAGTGCCACCCCCAACCTCAGCCCTTGCCACTCCCCCTCCTCCCGGCCTGGAACACTCTGGAACGCCTCGCTCACCCTCCCCTTTGCCTGGCTGATCCCTGCTGATCCTTCAGCACCAGCTCCGGAGTCCCCTCCTCCTTAGAAGGAAGCTAGGCTGACAGCTGCCCTCCCTCCCCGGAGCATCTGGGCCTTCCTTCTTTATTTGCTTTCCACGCAGGGCCCTTCTGATTACCAGGGGTAGAGACCAGGTGCAGTGAAGGGGCTGTTATTTTAAGGGCATATAGGGCAATGAAAAGGGTGGAATACTGCAGAAATCTAGAAAAAAGCCAGAGGGATTTTTTCCTTGACATAAATCGTACCACATTACCTCCCTGCAGAAAAGCCCCGCACGGCGTCCCCCAGGGCGCTTAGGAGGAAGTCCCCTCTGGCCCGCACAGCACCCCAGCCCCAGTGTCCCAAGAAATCAGCCTTGTGTGAGCCCCCTCCCTCACCCCCAGCCATTTCCCATCGAGGCCTCTCTGATTGCAGAGCAGATGCCCGGGGTCCCCACAGGAGCCTCCAGCCTCTGGAAGCAGGAAGGGGCGTGGGTGTCAGCTGCCCCAAGGGAGCGGGGAGGGGTGGCGTGGCAGCGCCCCCTGGCCTGTGCTCTTCCTCCACCTCTGGTTCATCGCTGTCGTGGTGTTTCTCTTCAGTAGACATCTGTGAAGGCCTCTTAGATGCTAGGCAGGGGCCTCCTGGGTTTTCTGGCTCCAAAAGCTTCCCCGCCCTGCCCTCCCCCACCATGGTGGTCACATTCACAGGTCTGTTCTTCTCCTCCCGTTTTGTGCCACAGGCCATCCTCCTGGTTCACTGGCTGCTGACGACCTGGTGAGTGAGTGTCTGGTTCTGTGTCCACCTGTCTCCTGGGTCTTATCCACCTGTCTCATGAGCAGTTCCAAGAGTGAATAGCACCTTCGTCAAGAGCATCGTCACCAAGCTCCCCATGTCCCAGGACTGTCAGAGGGGCAGGCAGTTCCCAGAGGCCTTTGCCGTCCCTGCCTCGTGCGAGTTCCGAGCCCTCATCCCAGGGCAAGCAGCGGGCCCGGGGCGGTGCTGACAGCTCAGAGCATCCTCCAGACACTGCCCAAGTCCCCTTGAGGGGGCACGACTCTGCTTCCTCCCCAAGGCCTTTGCATCTGGGAGGCCTGAGGTGCTGAAGCCAGGGGGCCGGGCTTGCACGCAGTGCCGGCGTCCCCGAGCAGCCACGGGGTGGACACCAGTGGAGCTCTGTGTGTCTGTGATCTTGACTGAGTCACTTGCTCCCTAGTCATTTTCTCGGCTAAAATGAGAGCGTTACTGACCCTCTCGCTTATTTTGTAAGGTCACTGGAGGTGAAGCGTGACTTTAGAGACTAGTAACCACTAACGCTCCCTGAGTGGGTCCTGCTGCCAGCCGCGGGCTGAGCGCCTCTGTGGGTTAGCTCATCGGCTCGGCAAGTAGATGCACATGAGCCCGAGACACAGGGTGAGGTCACTTGCTTGGGGGGACCCTCACTCTTACATCACACTCCCTGCCCAGAGACGGCAGACTCAGGGTTCAGGCCGACCCTGCTCCGGTCCTGGCTCTGCACGTTCCAGCCGGTCACCTTGGGCAAGTGACTCCACCTCTCAGGGCCTTGGTTCCCATCTGTGAAATGGGTGTCGGGGGCATGCCCCTCAGGAGCCGGGAGGGAGGAGCGTGGCAGCGCCCTTACACGCCCCGGCCTGCCGCAGAGGGAGCCGAGGAGCGCGGCGCTGAGTTTCAGTGTCACCATCTGTTCTTTCTGTTGAGCTTCTGGGGAGATTTCTTGGCCAACAAGGTTGGAGACCACTGAGTGCATGCGTGCATGTTGCAGACTTTCAAGTGTGGTGCACGTGTGAACAGTTGTGAATAATGTGAACAGTCATAGTCCTGGGTAATGACCTACAGATTTCGCAGGCCCACGCCCCAAGATTCTGAGTTGGTGAGTCTGGGCCGGGGCCCCAGCACTTGCTTTCTTAAATCTGAAGGATGAGATTACTTATCAAAGCCTGTTGAGCCTGGTTGCTATCCACACTCCACTGCTTTGCTCGTGTTTTCTGTGTGCTACGCTTCAGTGAATGTCATTTAAACTTGTGAAGTGCCCCACTGCGTGCTGGTACAGTCGAGGCCCAGTGGATGTGGTGGGTAAGAGCATGGCCTCTAGAGCCAGACTGCCTAGGTTCAAATCCCAGCTCTGCCACTTAACAGCTCTGTGACCTTGGGCAAGTTACTTGACCTCTCTGTGCTTCAGTTTGCTCCTCTGTAAAATGAGGATAATAATAGTGCCCCCTTCCTAGAGTTGTTAACACAAATGCACATAAATGAGTTAATTTAAGGCACTTAGAACTGTGCTGGATAATAGTAAGGGCTCTGTGTTAACTGTTATTTTTATTAACAAACAAATAAGTAACATATCAGTTAGTGGGAATACCCTAAAAAATAAAATAGGCTGGGCGTTGTGTTAGAAAGTGACAAGGTAGTACTTAAAATTGGGCGGTCAGGGAAGGAGTCTCGGAGTTAACATTTGAGCTAAGACTCAAATGACGAAAGGGGCCGAGTGTTCAGGGCAGAGGGAGCAGCACGGGCAGCGGCCGGGAGGTTAGGGGGCTGTGTCGTGGGCCGGATCCCACAGGGTCCCTTAGGCCGTGGCGAAGAGTCTGCATTTTATTCCAAGCGGGACAGAGAACTGGGCGGAGTTTTAGCAGAGGAGTGACATGGCCTGGTTTCCATGACTGCTTGCTGTACAGAGGATGGCCTGCAGGGGGCAGGAGTGGGAGGAAGGAGAACAGCGGGAGGGGCTGTGCTGATAAATCCTGGCAGGAGAGGATGATGGTTTGGACGTGGAGGGACGTGGCCGTATTCGGGATCCATTGGGAAGCAGAGCCAGTGGGATTGGCTGACATGCAGATGGGGAGGAGAACAAGGGCCTCGCGCCTGGCCCACTGGGGCCTCGTCTCCGCGGGGCCCTGAGACCTGCGGGAGGCGGTGGGCGCCTGTGGGGTGGTCACCTCCTGACGTGACTCAGGTGCCTCTTCCCGCAGGGGCTGCATCGTGTTCTCGGGCCCCTACACCTGGGCCAACTTCACCATCCTGGCCTTGGGCGTGTGGGCCGTTGCTCAGCGGGACTCCATCGACGCCATAAGCATGGTGAGCGGAGGGCGGGAGGGGGAAGCTGCGCGGGGAACTGGCTCAGGGTCATCCGGGCCCCACTCTGTCTTCCCCTCACCCGTCCCAATCTTCCCTCTTCCTTGTGCCCCACTTTCCGTCTCTAAAGCCTGTGAATAAGCCGCCCAGGCGCCAGCCCTCCTGGCTTCACTAGCCTGGCCTGCTTGTCTGCTTGCCTGCCTCCGAGAGCCCGGAGTCTCCACTGTCTTCCCCAAGGAAGGCGTGGGGGCCCCCCCCCAGTGCCCCAGATGGGCCCCCCAGGGGCATGGAGCCGGCACCCAATAACCCGCCTCTGGGGCCCTCCAGTAGGGACAGATGTGGCCGGGAGACCGGTGAAGAGGGAACCCCACTACTTTGTGAGGTCCGAGTGGACGCGGCCCTGCTGCCCTCTCCCATGGGGGGCTTCCGACACCCCCTAAGCCCCGAGGGGAGTGAGCACTCCAGCCCTGGCCTCTCAGGTGACTGAGCAGGGATTTCCTTGGTGCTGGAGACGGTTTGGGTGAACTCCGAGGGACCTTCCATCTCGGAGGTTCTGGAACCAAGTCTTGTGCCCTGTCATGGCCTCAAGGGTAACAGGGGATGAAAGGGGGGTGAGGGTTCTGGTGGAGCCAGCTTGCGGGGTCCAGACCTGGCCCCCACGTCCCTGCTCCCTGTCCTGTAGTCCCCAGTCAGGCCTCTCATCCACAGGGTCCCGCCTCCTTGCTGGATCTGTTTTCCAGCAAACCCTAAGGAGACAGGAGGGCGCAGATGGAGGTTCTGGTCTGGCATATATGGTGGGGGAGCGATGGGGGCATGACAGGGCGTCAGTGTGCTTATGTGCTCCCATGACATGTGGTCACCCCTGGGCCCTGCCGGCCTGTCTTGCAGTTTCTGGGTGGCTTGGTGGCCACCATCTTCCTGGACATCGTCCACATCAGCATCTTCTACCCTCGGAATGGCCTCACGGACACGGAGCGCTTTGGCGCTGGCATGGCCATCCTCAGCCTGCTCCTCAAGCCGTTCTCCTGCTGCCTCATCTACCACATGTACCGGGAGCGCGGGGGTGAGCTCCCACTCCACACCGGTGAGGCCACCACCTCAGCCAGCTCCCCAAATCCCCTCCTGCTGGCCCGGTGCTGGCACTGCCATCCTTGTCTGACCCACAGCCCCTCCCCCAGTGAGCCGACCTCGCCCCATGGGACAAGGGCTCCAACTGCAGGGAGGGATATGACATGGGTGCTGAGCACCAGGCCACAGGGTGCACAAGCTTCCAATCTCTGCTGCAGGAGCCCAGGGGTCCCCCAGCTGTTCCAGCCTGGTGTGACCTTTTCGTGACTTCAAGCTACAGGCAGAGTTGAGGGTGGCGGCCAAGCCCCCATCTCAGCCCGAGCACAGGTGCAGCTGAGGCTGTGATCCAAGGGCAGCTCTGGGGAGTCTGCAGTCTGACGCTGGTTGGCACCTGCAGCTTCACTGGCCCCCTCCCTGGAGCCCCCTCTCCTGCCCCATGGGGTCTGGGTGGCCAAGGGGAGGTGGTGCTACCATGAGCCCTGGGAGCCTCGGCTGAAGACAGCGTTGACCTGCGGGCGCTGTCCCTGCTGACCGGCCCTCTCGCCTTAGCCCGCCCTCGCTGCCCCCCCCCACACACCCTCTCTGAGCTGCGCCCCTTCCCGTGGGAGCCGAGCCTTTTCCCCGCTCTCTGACACACGTTCTCCTGTCTCTCTGAGAGACGTGGAGGAGGCAAGCATGATCCTCTACCCCTCACTCCTGAGAAGAGAGGCCCAGAGTGGCCCAGGCCTGCCCCGGGGTGAGGGCAATCCAGTGACATTCGTTCCATTGGACAGATGAGGAAACTGAGGTCCAGAGCCCGTGGGACTTTTCCAGGATCACAGCACAGATGTGCTGCACAGGGATGGCAGGGGGCGTGGACACTCAGAGCTCTCTGGCCCCAGCTCTCGAGGCTCTGTGACTGTGCCAGGCTCTGGGGCCTTCTGGACACAGTAACACAGCGTCCATGCTGCCTGGGAGAGGCACTGGAGGGGAGCCTGGGGGCCCAGATTCCTGCCCACATGCAGCCCAGGGAAGCACGGGGGCAAAGCAGCTAAGAGCCCTGGCTTTGGGGTCGTGCCCTGGGGTTGAATCCTAGCTTAGGGCTGTGCAGTCTCAGGCAAGTCAGTTCATCTCTTTACCCCTCAGTTTCCTCATCTGTAAACACCTCATCAATAAAATACCTGCTCTGTAGGGTCAGGGGAGGATGGAATGAACAGTACGTGCTGAAGGCTCGGTGCATGGGCCTGCTGCCACCGTCACTGTCCTGGGTGCAGGGCGCCTGGCTCTGGCCTGCTTGGAGGGGGTAGGGTGGATCTTGGTTTGGAGTTGGTGGAATGTCCTGAGTCCTCGCCCCTCATTTTTCCTTCTCCCCATCTCCCTGCCCCTAGGTTTCCTTGGACCTTCACAGGAGCACAGCGCCTATCAGACAATTGACTCGTCAGAGGCGCGCACGGAGCCCTTTGCCAGCCCAGATGGCAGAGGTCACACCTCCCAAGGGTACTGAAGGCAGCCCCGCTGTCCTCGGCCCCAGCCCAGGAGCCTGTTAGATAAACTGCGGGGAGGCCTGGGCTGCATCGCCTTCCTTGTGCCTTGGATGGCGTTCCAGGGGTGTACCTGACCCCGCTTTCTTGGACCTAACCTGGAATGTTCTCTTCTGTTCCCCGTATCGGCCGTTGCCTGACTCAAGTGCCCTGAGAGGCCAGGAGTCCCCGTCTACACCCGTCCCAAGCTCCCCGAAGCCTCCCCTCCCTTCCAGGTACCCCACTGGTCCTAGGCTGGGGACCCTGGTTGCTTTCCTCACCTGCACCCTTAGCTGCTCCATGCAGGCCCCAGCCGAGCCACGCCTGAGCCTGCAGGGCCAGGCCTCTAAGGGCAGTGATGCCCCTGCCCCGGGCCTTCCCCGCAGTTTGTGGAGCCCTCTGCAGAAGCTCTGAGAGCTTCGGGTCATGCTCAGCCCCGGGAGCAGACCAGCATGGGAGTCAACTCCCTGTGCTTCTCACTGTCTGGCCACTTGGTACGTGGAGCCCCTGGGGCTGGAGGCAGGGGGTGTCTGTAGCACCTGAGACCCACCACAGCTTCCAGCTGCCCTTCTCAGAACCAGGGCATTAAAGTTTGGGGAATGTTGTAGCTGGCTGTGTTTGGAGGCCTGTTTGATCTCCCGGCTGGGCTGGGGCCCGGACCTGCCATTCCTAGGAAGATTTCTCCTGTGAATCCCCAGGGCACCTGGGCTTAGCTGCCTGTTCTGTTGTGGCAGGAGGGGGCAGGGGCTCGTGACTAGCTGGGCCTGCCCTGTGCCCGGCTCTGGCCTGGCTGAGGCCCCAGCAGAGGAGGACACTGTTCCGTGTGGCAAATGGGTCTCCATTTCTCTGAATCAGACAACTCGGGTATTGGTTTGAATCCTGCTCTGCTACTGACTGGCATGTGCCCTTGGGCAACTTAACGTCTCTGACCTCAGTGTCTTCTGGAAAAGGGCTGATGCCTGCCAGAGGGTGATGATGCAAATGAAATGTAAAGTGCCTCCCCTGGGGAAGGGCTCTGTAAACGACAGCAAAGTTGTTAGTGGGGTTGCTCCTTGAGCCCGTGATGATGTTGGGTCAGGAGGCATGGGGTGACCTCTTCCTGGTGGGCCCTGTGTCTTGGCCTCAGAGCTGACTGGGACTGACCCCTGCCCAGAAGCTCCAAGGGTCCCATGACCGGGGCCCTACCCCACTTCGACTGGGTGGGCATTGGCCACTGCGCCCCAGGTGTCTGGGCTTTCCCAGGCCATCCTGGCTTGTCCTCGGCACGAAGAGGTCAAGGCCTAGCGCACATCCCCCACCGTGCCACCGTTTCCATCGATCCGAAGAGGCTGAGCACCTCCCACGAGTGGGCAAGGGCTTAGGGATACAGGGGTGAACTCCGACGCCTGCTCTCGGGGAACAGACCTTAAGAGTCCTCCGTTGGGAGACAAGAGCCCTAAAAGCAGGGAACACGGGCCTCTGGGCAGGGACTCGTGCTCTGGGGCCAAGGGATGCTGAGCGGCTGCAGCTGCGGAAAACTGGAGACAGCCTCACTGCGAGAAGCGGACGGACAGATAAGCCGTGGTGCATTCACTCTATGGGATCCTGTGAGCAGTGCAAGTGAATAAACCAGACCTGTTTCTGTTGACGTTGGTCCCCCCAGATGTGAACAAAACAGACTGCAGAATGGCGTGTGCAATATGAGAGCATTAGTGTGTATTTAAAACCTCACAGTGATACGGTATATTATTCTTGGGTGTTGATGTGGTGAAATGTACACGTATGGACTAGAAGGACACATGTCAAGTTCAGGATTGTGGTGGCCGTGGTGGAGGAGGGGTGTGGCCTGAGGGGATGGGACTAGAACTCAAGTTCCTGGCACATGGGAGGCATGCCGTGTACAAGCTGCATCTGTGTCGTGAACACGTCAGATTTCCAGAGGGAATGAAAAGGTGGGCGGTCGGGGGGGGGAGCAGTGGGGGCACAGATAATAGAGCCTGTGCCAAGCAGAGGGGAGAGTGTATTCAGAGACCCCAGTTCCTCATAGCCCCAGACTCCCAGGTTGGACCGGATCTTTGTGGAGGGGATAGAGGAAGCCTCCTGTCTTAAGTGTGTTCCCAGAAGCAGACTCTGAGATGAAGTGTGTGACTTGGTGCAGAGCAAGGGAGCCGGGATTTCTTGGTCATTGGCCAAGGGCTGCTCTGGGGCTGGGGGTGGGTGACTTAAACTTCCAGGCTACTCCGGCTCCCTGACCATGCAGGCAAAGTGGCCCCAGGAGCCCGAGCACCGTCCTGCAAGGAGAGGGCCGTCAGAGGCATACAGAATCGGTGAGGACCACCAGTGTGGCCACCCCCTTTCCACACAGCCGGTCTCATCAGAGAGAGCTTCTAACATTCATTCAACAAGCAATCGAGAGCCTGTGGGAAGTCGGCAGTGTTCTAGATGCTGAAGATGCCAGAGTGGAAAAAGCACCCCCAGTACCCAGAAGATTCCATCTCCATGAGAGGGGAACAGGTCGTAGGAAGGCCTGAGTGGGCACATGGTTGCCTGGCCTGTTTGGGGCAAGGTCAGGAGGCCACGGTGGCTGGAGGTGAGGGGAGGGGAAGGCATGAGGTCGGGAAGTCAGCAGAGCTCGGATGGCGCAGGGTTAACAGGTCATTTTGAGAACTTTGGCCTTTACTGAGTGAGATGGGAGCCCCTGGGGGGCTTTGGGCAGAGTTGGATATGGTCTGGCTCACATTTTAAGAGGACACCAGAGGACAATGTTGGCGGCTTGGACGAGGAGGTAGAGGTGGGGTGGTGACAAGTGGTCTTGTTGAGCAGAACACTGTGCACTGGTTGTCACTCCTGGGGCAGGAACCCAGACACTTCTGCCCATCGCATCTTGGTAGTGGAGGTGCTAAGGAGAAAACAGTGCAGCCGAGTACTGGATGGACGATGCTTTACTCACGCCGAAGAGACAGCAAGACCAGCTTCAGTAGTGGGCGTCCATCCCCATGGCCAGCGGGTGTCCCCCGGCAGCTGATGGTGGCAGTGTGCTTACTCTCCCCCCTCTCATGCCGCAGTGAAGGACACTGTCCCCTCCCCGAGAAGGACAGAGTCAGGGGGGTTGGCCACGTGCCATGTGATACACACTTAAGCAGAACTAAAGGGGAGACATGGGGCCAGAGACAGGGAGAGAGATTCCCACGCAAGGGGACAGACTTGGCACAGGCTGTGTGGGCTCCTTATCTCTTGGTAAGGAAGTGTTCAGGCCCAAGGCCTGTTGTTATGCAGCTAAGTGGGGTGGAAAAGGCATGCAAGAGACCGCCTTTCCAAGTCCAGGAGACTGCCTGTCCCAACAGGGCAGCTCCTGGGTACGTTTTGAAGGCAGAGCAGCAGGATTCACTGATGGACTGGATGTAGGAGAAAGAGGAGTCCAGGATTGCAAGGTTGTGGGACTCAGCAGCTGGAGGCTGGAGCTGCCACTAACAAGGAGGGAGGACAGCAGGAAGGCCAGGTCCAGGGCAAAGCCACGAGCGCAGTCTCAGAGAGGCCACCCTTGAGGCAATGGGGCCACCCTTGAGGCAATGCGGCCACCCTTGAGGCAATGCGGCCACCCTTGAGGCAATGGGGCCACCCTTGAGGCAATGGGGCTTCCAACCAGACTATCACCACCATGTTCTTACAAAAAGGCCAATTTCTGTAGGCAATTGGAAATAGTCTATATTTTAGTCTATAGTGTCTGACATTCTAGAAACTGTCAACCACAGGAAGCAAATTTCTCTTGCCTCTGGTCTCCTGCTGATGAGGGCTGAAGTCACTCGTCTAGTTTGCAAACCTTGTATTTCTTGTTTTCACAAAGCTGAGCTTTTCCCGAGGAGGAAACCAGAGAAATTGCCCCAGGGGAGGTCACTGTCTTCTCCTGTTGGTCAAAACTGGACCAGAGCCCCCTCACCCGGTGGCTAGTGGTTAGGTTTGCACACTCCACTTCAGCAGCCTGGGAGTCACAGCTTTGGATCCTGGGTGCAGACCTACATACCGCTCATGTGCAGCCATGCTGTGGCGGCGTGCCGTATACAAAGTGGGGAGAGACTGGCACAGAGGTCAGCTCAGGGACGATCTTCCTCAAGCAAAAAGAGGAAGATTGGCAACAGATGTTAGCTCAGGGCCAATTTGCCTCACCAAAAAAAAAAAAAAACTGGACCAGAGTCCCCTCAGAGTCTCCAAAACAGGCCTAGAAATTCCAACTCACAGCCTCCCTCCAAACCAGCTCTAGAGCCAGCGAGCCTTGGTTCAAATCTGAACCACACCCTGTGACCGGCTGTGTAAGAGACTGGACAGTCTCTTCACCTCACTGTGCTCAGTTTCCTCATCTGAAAAATGGGGATAATAATGGTGCCTGGCTCGGGAATTAGTGGAGTCTGAAAATGTGTAACATAGAGTTTAATAAATATTAGATCTCATTACCTGTGTTACCGTGTGAATTTTTCAGAGGGAGGGAGGGAGACCAGTATAGGGGAGGAAAGGTTCTCCTCAGCCCTCTTAGGGTACCTGTCTGGGTCTGAAATTAAACTGACAAAGATTAACAGGATAAAGCCATACACATTTTATTGAATTTTTACATGTACTTGGGAGCTTCACAGAGAAAGAAGACCTGAAGAAGTAACCAGAACAGGAAGCTTTTATACTTTTTAGAGAAACAGCAAATGTGTGAAGAATTGATAAGACAGAAGGGTTTGGGCTAAATGGTGAAGAAGTGACTAGGAAAGATGAGGGTGAGTTTAACAAGATTGTTCATACAGATTTCTCAGCTGTAATTTCCCCATCTCTGGTGATAAGAATGTCTTCTTTCCTCCTAGGATGGGGAGGGGACCTGTCGCATGGGAGATTTATGACCTGTTTCAGGGAAGAAGGGTGGGAGTGAAGGGGGAGGTCAGAGCGACCTTCCTGCTTCTGCCATTTTCTCAAACTCCTGCTTAAGATAGTCAACAAGCCAGGGCACCATACTTTGGGGCAGCATGTCCTGAACCCCATCACCAGTCTGACCATCCATTCATCTATTCATCTATTATTAATTCTATGAACATTTATTGAGTGCTTCCTACAAGTTTTCAAAAGATTGAAAAAATTGTCAGGAAGTAAAACAGAGGTTTTCCTTCTCGGCAACAGCAGAACTGTGAGGGTCCAGTTCTCCAGGTGGTTGGGGGCTTGTGTGCACACCTGTCAGTCCAGAGACTATCAACAGGGTCAAGAAGTTGTTATAAAACATTGTCATATCTGACGTCTAAACTCAGAATCATAGATTTGAACTTGAAGGGAACTTAGAGCTCCCAGAGAGATCTTGAATTTAGAGCCTGAATGTGACAATGTGGAGGGAGACTGGAATGCCAGGTAGAGTTTAAAGAAAATAATTAGAACATCTACAAATGAAAAACACAGTGATTGAAATTAGAAGCTCAATGGACAGGTTAATTCATGGAATAGATACATCAGAAGAGAGAATCAGTAGCCTTGAAGATAGAGTTGAAGGAATTACTCAAAATGCAGGAAAAAAAGAGACAGAAAATCTGAGAGGTTAAGAAACAAAGGATAGAGTGAGAAGGTCAGACATAAATACAGTCTGAGTTCCTGAGGAGGCAATGGGAGAGGCAACATTCAAAGAGACAAGGGCAGAGAATTTTCCAAAGTGGAATGACACAAAACCTCAGATTCAGGAAGCCAAATGATTCCCAAACAGAATAAACAAGACGAAATCCACATTTACAATCATCTTAATGGAACTTGGCTCACTTCAGCACCTGGAACAGCACCGGCACCCAGGAAGTGCTTTATGAAAGGCACAGAATGGATGGATGAATGAAAACCGCAGAGCCCCAGAGACAAACATTAAGATCCCAAAGCAGCCCAGTAGAAAAGACATTGTCCTAAAAGGAACAACAATTACACCAGAGGCTGATGTCTCAGCAGCAACAACAGGAGTCAGAAGACAGAGGAATGATATCTTCAAATGGGGAGAAAAATACCGGTCAACCCATTCTTCACAGAAATAGAAAAAAGAATACTAAAATTTATGTGGGGCAACAAAAGACCCCGAATAGCTAAAGAAATCCTAAAGAAAAAGAACAAAGCAGGAGGCATCACAATTCCTGACTTCAAAACATACTACAAAGCAATAGTAATCAAAACAGCATGGTACTGGTACAAAAACAGACACACAGATCAATGGAACAGAACTGAAAGCCCAGAAATAAAACCACACATATACGGTCAGCTAATTTTTGACAAAGGTGCTAAGAACATGCAATGGAGAAAGGAAAGTCTCTTCAATAAATGGTGTTGGGAAAACTGGACAGCCACATGCAAAAGAATGAAAGTGGACCATGTGCTATTGCATTCACAAAAATTAACTCAAAATGGATCAAAGACCTGAAGGTGAGACCTGAAACTATAAAACTCATAGAAGAAAATATAGGCAATACACTATTTGACATTGGTTTTAAAGGA
The DNA here is from genome assembly GCF_057802395.1 of Ceratotherium simum simum. Lineage (NCBI taxonomy): Eukaryota > Metazoa > Chordata > Mammalia > Perissodactyla > Rhinocerotidae > Ceratotherium > Ceratotherium simum. The sequence goes on along the minus strand of NC_141921.1, from coordinate 41,951,591 downwards.
ATCTCTTCAGATGACATGCCTACCCAGACTAGGGAAACTAAAGAAAAAATAAACAAGTGGGACTTTATCAGCTTTTATAAGACAAATGAAACCAGAATCAAGATGAACAAACAACCAACCAGCTGGGAGAGAATATTTGCAAAACATACATCTGACAAGGGGTTGATCTCCATAATATATAAAGAACTCACACAATTGAACAACAAAAAAACAAACAACCCGATCAAAAACTGGGCAGAGGAAATGAACAGACACTTCTCCAAGGAAGATATACAGATGGCCAATAGGCACATGAAAAGATGCTCAACATCACTAATCATCAGGGAAATGCAAATCAAAACAACACTAAGATACCACCTCACGCCTGTTAGAATGGCTATAATCACCAAGACAAAAAACAACAAATGTTGGAGAGGATGTGGAGAAACAGGAACCCTCATACACAGCTGGTGGGAATGCAAATTGGTGCAGCCTCTATGGAAAACAGTATGGAGATTCCTCAAAGAATTAAAAATAGAGATGCCCTATGATCCAGCCATCCCACTACTGGGAATCTATCCAACGCACCTGAAATCAACAATCCAAAGAGGCTTATGCACCCCTATGTTCACTGCAGCATTATTCACCATAGCCAAGAAGTGGAAGCAACCTAAGTGTCCCTCGACTGACGATTGGATTAAGAAAATGTGGTATATATATACAATGGAATACTACTCAGCCATAAAAAAAAGACAAAATCGTCCCATTTGCAACAACATGGATGGGCCTGGAGCGTATTATGTTAAGTGAAATAAGCCAGAAAGAGAAAGACAAACACTGTATGATCTCACTCATATGTGGAATATAAACCAACACATGGACAGAGAAAACTGGACTGTGGTTACCAGGGCAGTGGGGGTCGGGGGTGGGCACAAGGGGTGAAGGGAGTCATATATGTGGTGATGGACAAACAAAAATGTACAACCCAAAATTTCACAATGTTAGAAACCATTAAAACATCAATAAAAAAAAAAAATACCGGTCAACCTAAAATTGTGCACTAGTGAGTATCTTTCAGGAATGAGGGTGAAATGAAGACATATTCAGAGAAATGGCAACAGAGTTCATCACCAACAGACCTGCAATACAGAAACATCTAAAGAATCTTTTTGTGGAAGAAGGAAATTTTTCCATAAGGAAGATCTGAACTACACGAAGGAAATAGTAACCATGTGGTTTGGTGATCAAGAAAATAATGATATATTCAGGAGGAGCTGACCAGACACGAAGTGTTCTAAAGCCCTTTTGTGTCTGGAAGGAGGGTAAATACTGCATTAACTTTAGACTTTATCAAATTAAATATACATATTAAAATGTCTTGGATAACCACTGAAAGACTAGAAATAAAATGTGTAATTCCCAAGCCAGTAGTGGGCAAAAAAAGAATGAAAAAGAAAATTGATCAATTCTAAAAAAGGCAAGAAAGGAGAAAAAAACATGAAGTTTGACCCTTAGCAAGCACAAAAATAAGATGGTTTATATAAATATGTCATAATCATACATTTGTAAATAATTGTTTTAGAAAATTCCAGCCATATAGTGTTTATAAGAGACACACCTAAAATATATGGAGACAGGAAGGCTGAAGGTAAGAGGAAGAAAAAGTTAAACCAGGCAAAGAAGGAACAGAGCTGGTGTAGCTAAATTCATATCAGACCAACTTGACTTTAAGGCAAAGGTATTACTAGAGATAAAAAGGGCTGCGACGGAAATCACAAAGGGTCAGTCCACCAGGTTTAGGAGCAGATATTATATGCATAGGCTTAAGAAGGAATCACCCTCTCCTTCATGAATTGCTTTAGAGTTTAAAAGGCTCTTTGGCATTTATTTGTTAAACATCTGACTCTCACATCAAAGCGTGAGACAGTAGAGGAGGTGTTACCACCTCCCTTTTACAGATAAGAAGCTGAAACTGAGGTTGACAGAGTTAAAATTTCCCTGGACTAGGGTGAAACTGTGCCTTGTACCCACAAGGTTAACGAGGGAAACAGAATAACCCAAGTTTCTGAGCTTGCCTTGCAGAACAGCCGGACCGCTGATAAGAGAGGAACTTGGTAACAGCCCCCTGCCTGACTAAGCCTCTTGCAGGAACATTGAGAAGCTAAAATGACTGACTATAAACTTTAGATGTCAAAGACTGAAAATCCACCACATGCAACACATAGAACAGACAGTCACACCTGTGCCGAGGACTCTTAGAACTTCAGCCCCCAAGGCCACATGCTCCCCCTCCCCTACCTAAAACCCCAAATAAAAACCCTGTTTGTAGCTTTTCCAGGAGTTCGGGATTACAGCATTAGCTGCCGGTTCTCCTTGCTCAGCACTTTGCAATAAAATTCCTATTTTCTTCCACTACACCCAGTATCAGAGATTGGCTTGCTGCGCTAGGGGTGAGCGAAGTCGAAACTTCAGGTTCGATATAAAACCTGAGGTTCAGAGAAGTTAGGGACTTGCCTAAGGTCACATAGCAGTAGAACTCATCTTGATCACAGGTTTTCTGACTCCCGGCCCAGTGCTCTTTCCTGTCCCAGCGGGTGTTCAGAAAGGAGAAAGCATCCACTCCGGACAGAGGGAGGAAAGGGCACGGACAGCAGGGCTCGGCGGCGAACAGCACGAGCAAAGGCTTGGCCGGTGGAGAGTGCCTAGAAGGAAGCGTGATTGGGCCAAGCACACAGCACGGAGACGAGGGGTAGGGTGGATTCCAGCCAGTTTCGGAGGGACCAGAAGGCCAGCAGAGTTCTGTCTGTCTTGCATGTGCAAGAAGTTTGCACAAGGCCACGTGCCTCGCCACCGATGCGTGGCGCCGGGCCAGAGCCCTCGCGGAGGACCAAGCGTCCCCGCGGACGCCCCCCGCCCGCGCTCTCAGCCCGCGCGCTCGCGCAGACACCGGCGGCCACGCTCACGACTCGGGGCGTGGGGGCGCCCCGGGCACCTCGAGACAGCAACGGGGCGCAGGCCGGGCACGCCCTCGGACGTTCCCCCTCCCTCCCCCACCTGCCTGGGTCGTTAGCCGTGCCGCCCGCCCGAGATCCCCTCTAGGTTCAAATTCGACTACGTGAAGGAGGACCCGAGGAAGACACACGCACTGGGGGACAGGTCCAGGAGGGCAGCAAAACTGACCGCAAGTTCTGGGGGAGGTGGAGGGAGGCTCTGCTGTCCTGAATTGGACGGATGAGTGTGGAGTGGTGAAGGGGCAGACAGGTGGGGGGTGAGGAGCAGATAGATGAGCCCAGGCGGGGGTGGGGGGTGGGGAGCATTGGGGGTAGGAAGGGATACTGTGGGCTGAGCTGTCTCGAGTCTCCTTTGGAAGGAGGTGGGGGCGGGGTGGTCCTGGTTAGGAGCATGCGCTGTGGAGTCAGCCCCCCAGGGTGGCTTCTCTGCACCGCTGACCAGCTGTGGGGCCTTGGACTGGGCAGGTAGCCCCTTTAAGCTCCAGTTTTCCTCATCTCTAAAACAGGGGACCTATTTTTTAGGGCTGCGGTGCTGCATGATGCCTAACAGGGTTCAGTCGTTCATTTAACGCGGTGAATAAGCCCCTGTTATGTGCCAGGTACTATTCCATGTGCTGCGAACACGGCAGGGAAGAGAGGCAGTGGCTCCTAGTCCACTGGAGAGAGAAAAGCAAAGACGGATTTCTTCAGTCTGTAGGTGGTGGTAAGCCATGGAGAAAAGTCACGCAGGATAAAGAGAGGAGGGAGTGGGGAGGGTGCTGCGGTCAGAGAGCGTGGTCAGGGAAGGGCTCCCCGTGATGTTTGAGGCAGGACTTGAAGGAGTGAGAGAGAGAGGGAAGGAGTGCCAGGCAGAGGGAACAGCGAGTGCAAAGGCCCTGAGGTGGGAACACACACATGGCATTTTGGAAGAACAGGGAGGAGGCAGGTGTGTTTGGAGCAGAGAGAGCAGGGGAGAGGAGTAGGGATGAGGTTGGTAAGGTAACCGGGAGCCAGGTAATGTGGGGCAGGCGTCAGCAAGCTTTCTTAAAGGCCAGAGAGTAAATGTTGTAGGCTTTGTGGGCCATAGGGTCTCTGTTACAACGACTCTGCCATTGTATGGAGAGAGCAGCCATAGACCAGCCATAAACAAATAGACGTGGTTCCAATAGAACTATATTTACATAATAAACAGGGTCCTGATGTAGGGCTGTGAAGCCTTTGTTGAGGATTGAGTGGGTTGGGAGGGTTTGGGGGTGTTTGAGTTGACTCTGATCTGATTTCAGTGTTCACAGGACTACTCTAGCCACTGGGGAGTAGACTGTCAGGTGTGGGGATGGGGGCAGAAGCGTGGAGACCCAGTTAGGAGGTAAGAGGTGATGGTCGCTTGACTTGGGGAGGTGGGGATGAGGTGGTGAGCAGGGGGCAGATTCTGGACGTCTCTGGCAGGTATAGCTGATGGGATTAGCCAATGGATTGATTGCACGTGGTGTGAGGAGCGGCATCAGGGTGGCCCCAGGATTTCTCCCTGAGCCACGGGGAAGCTGGAGCTGCCATTCTCAGAGAAGGGGAGGGTAGGATCTGCATTAGACAGTCTGAAGCTGAGATCACCGGATTTGGGCATCAGGGAAGGGAGGGCCGAGCCCGGGGCCTCCAACACTCAGAACTCAGGAGGAGAGGAGGAGCCAGCAGAGGAGACGGGGAAAGAGCAGCAGGCAGGAGGGAGGGAACCCGGGAGGGAGTGTCCTGGAGTTGAGGGAGCGAGGGCCCTGAGGAGCGCGAGAGGCCACAGTGCTGCTAACGCTGCCGCCTCAGGAAAACGCAGGGCTGAGACCTGGCCCGGGGGGTGGCACCGGGAGGCCGCCTGGAGGACAGCAGCTTTGGGGTGGGGAGCCCGACTGCAGTGAGATCAGCAGAGGCGGAGGTGGGGAACTGGGATCAGGGTGTGATGAGAAGGAGAGAGATGGCCTGGACCTGGAGGTGCAAGAGGAGAGGGTTTTGTGTTTTTTTGATGTTTTTGCTTTTTGTCTTTAAAGATGGAAAAAATAACCACCTGTTTAAGTGCTGGTGGGAATGATTCAGTGAAGAAGGGGGACGTGTTGGTGATGGGGAGGGGACTTGGTGAATAGTATCTAGGAGGGAGGGGGAGGGGGCTAGAGCCGGATCCTCCGGATCCTCCTGCGGCCTCTGTGCCCTAGAGAGAGAAGGTCGTGATTTGGGGGCGGGGCCATCAGTGCAGTTGGAGGGTTTTCTTTGACCAGCGTTGTGATTTCACTGAGCGAGTGTGGCAAAGGGGGGGAGCCGAGGGTGTGCACAGGGGGTGATTATAACACTGCAGAAGGAGGGGAGAGAGACATCAAGGGGCGAGGGACAGTCAAACGTGGTGGGGTCAGAGGGTGGGGGTCTCATGAATTGGGACACTAAAGGCAGTGAGCTGGAAAGTTGGGGTGGGCTCTGAAACTGAAATTTTCAGTTTCAGCAGGAGGGGGTGCAGCTATTAGGATGACAAACCCTGGGGGACCGTGGGAGTGGATGGCTGAGGTCGGGTGAAGGGCAAGGTGGTGGGAGGGGAGAAGGTCAGGGACCCCACAGGATGGGAGTTGGGGGACCGTCTGTGTGGATGGAGAGATCACCAAGGACTTAGACAGGTGTGTGCTGGAGAAGGTGACAGCGAGCCAGCAGCTGAAATCTTTCAGGAGTGAGTGACATGACCTGAGCTTCCTGGAGCCTAGGACAGGAGAGTTTAGAGAGGAGGGAGGCAGAAGGGTCGGAAATGGCGACAAGAAGCAAAGAGGGCCCCACCCCTCCTCTGGGCCCAGTGGTCTGAGAGGAGAGCCCCCATCTGAGAGGGCTGCCCGAGAAGCAGGGTCCACAGGGGACGGCTGGGATCTGTAGCCAGTGTTAGAAGGAGCGGGCCCTGGAAGACACGAGAAAATTACAAGGGAAAGGGTGGTACAGGGGGCGGGGAGAGGGACCCCAAGGGGCGTGACCAGGACACCTGGAGCTGGGCCCTGGGGCAGCCAGGGGTGCTGGTGAGGGTGGGGGTGGGGATCTGTTCTCACCCTCCAGAGCCCATCCCATCAAACAGGCCAGACCGCTGGCTGTGGTGCAGACCAAGGACGCTGCCATCCTGGCTTTGCCCTGGACGCCATGGAGCTGAGACCTGACACCAGCCACAATGAGAATTTGCCCCTCAGGCCTGCAAGCCCCCTGAGGCCAGGCAAGGGGCTCAGTGGGTCTGAGTGGGAGGTGGCAGGAGCAGGGTGCCCTCTAGGTAGTGGCCCAGAGCTGCTTTCCCCTCAGGTCAGCCCAGGGCCCCGCTAATTCCAGAGATTAGCTGTGCAGAACCAGCCGGGCCTGGGCAAGGTCTTCCCAGGCTGGGGCCGAGGGAGGGTGGGGAAGTCAAGGAGTGAGGTCAGGAGGAGGAGGGGCTAGGAGTGGGCCTGGCCAGGGCCCCTGGCTGAGAAGGGGGCGGTGGGCTGGGGAACCTCCCTGCTCAGGGACCTGGGGCCTTGAGGAGGCCACAGAGCTGGTGCAGCCAAAAGTGGGAGCAGCCCAAGAACAAATTCAGATTCCCATTCACACGCCAGTTCTCTCTGTGTTCTAGCTGTGTGACCCTGGGGCAATTGCTTAACCTCTCTGAGCTTTAGTTCCTATCTACAAACTTTTATGGCCCACTCTACCCGCCAGGACCTCACCAGCCCCCAGGAGGCCTCGTCTCCCGAGCTGTGGAATGGCCTTGGGGGCTGGGGAGACCAGCAGAGAGGGAGGGGCTCTGAGCACCACCACCCCACCCCCCGCCCCGTCCCCTGAGCCTTTTGATATGTTGGGTCTTGCTTTCACCCCCAGCTGCTGCCCGCCATCACCTCTGTGCTCAGGCTGGAAATCAGGGGGTCACCCTGGACTCCTCTTTCCTCACCCCCTCTTTTCAGCCTCCACTTCCACAGCAGATCTGAATCTGCCTCCTTCTCTCTGCCTGCCCTGCCACCTCTGATCCCAGCCCTGTCATCTCTCACCTGGGACCCCCTCACCAGCCTAACTATCTCCCCGCTTCCTCTGCCCTCCTCTCAGCCCCTGCCCGGCCCTGCTCCATGCAGCCAGGCACCCGCTCAGACCACGTCACTGCTCTTGCTGAAGACCCCAGGCACTGCCCATCGGTCCACCCGGGAAGACAGAGCTAACAGAGACCCCTGAAGTTCAGGCTCCCTCCCACCTGGGGCCCTGTCCCTCCCGGTTCTGAGGCCTGCTGGGCCCCACCTATCCCACCTGAGCACTGACTACAGAATCCTCCCCCAGGGCATGACTGTCTCTCCTCTCTCTAGAGCCACGTGGACTCCTGAAGAGCCTGAGTGTCAGCCTGGGCAGTGGACATGGCAGGTGCCAGGCCAAGAGAGGAGGGCCTGTCGCCACACCCTCCCCAGGGGCAGTGCTTTGCCAGGACCCCTGCCGAGTCCAGACCAACCTGGCCAGCCCCGGCCCCGGCCTGGGCCTTGCTCTGAAGGACACGACTGGCCGGCTGATCAACTCAAGCTTCCGGCAGCAGAGCAACCTGCAGCCCCTGGCTGGGAGGCCCCACAGGAAAGCCCCAGAGTTTGCCGTCCAGCAGAGTAACCTGAGCATAAGGGAGACCAGCTTGGCCAAGTGTGGAAGTCATGCCAGCCCCCATCTCTGGTCGGAGCCTCAGGAAAGCTTCCGGCCCCACATGATGGCCCAGGGAAGCCCCCTACCCCGAGGACCACTGGCTCACCCACCCTCCAGCCTGAGGCAGTCCTGGTGGCTGGCCTCAGACACCCCCTGCCAGGGCTTCAGGCCATCTGCAGGCTGTGTCCTTCTCAGTGGTTGCACATGGCCAGGCCCCAGATCCTGGTGTGGCCTGGGGAGCTGGACCTCCAGGCTCACGGGGGAACCCCTCACCCTGAAGGACCTGGCTGTCCCTGTGCAGAGCCAGGCTCAGGCCCCATCCCAGGCTGCTGTCTGCCAGCTGTTGGCCTCCGTGCGGCGCCTGGAGTACAAGGCAGCCCGTCTCGGGTGCCGGGCATCCCAGGAACCCTCGGGCCCTTGCCGTGGCCGGGCACTCGCTGCTTGCCCCCAGCCCGGCCTGCCTGTTCTTGCTTCCCGGGATAAGAGGAAGAAATACCCTCGAGGTCTCAGGGAAACCGAGGATTCCCCAGAGACCCCAGGGGCCCAGGCTGATCTCTCAGACTCTCAGGCAAGCAGTAAGCCTGCATCGCTAGAGCCCACGTTGGGGATGCTGACTGGGGACGTCCTGGATCCTGAGCAGGGCGTCCTCCCTGCCCACCCCCTAGGACGGGGAGGGAACTGCTCCCCAGAGACTGCATTCAGCAGCGGGTGGAGGGGGGAGCCCCTGCTTCCTCGAGGGGCTGGCAGCAGAGGGGCCAGACTCTGCTCTTCAGCCTTCTCCCACGCAGCCTGGGGCGTCCTCCCTGGGCGGGAAGGAGGGGAGGGGGCCCCGAGGGAGCAGGTCAGCAGGAAGGAGGAGAGGACGGCTTCCAGTCCCCCAGACACGGCCCCGGCGAGGGGTGCCCGGCAGGTGAGGCCAGAGGAGTCTGGGAGCAAAGCTGGGGGGCTACAGGGGGCCCCACTGCCTCCTCCCAGGAATTCTCACTCCAAGCTGGTTGTCACTACGCTGTCACACCCCCTTCCCCAGAAAGGGAGGCCCTGGGCGGGCAGGCTCAGCAGAGCGCGTCCTGTCCTGCTTGCTTCCTGGCCTGAGAGCTGTGTCGCGTCCTTAGATTTCCAAGAACAAAGCCAGAAACATTGTGAGCCTGGAGCCTGAGAAAGCTGGGTGAGGCCGGGGGCTGTGGGGTGGGGGGCCATGTGCCTGGGGGAATGGAGATGAGGGCCCGATAGAGATAGGGCCCTGCTGGCAGATCCCCAGAGGATTTAAGGGGAGGGAATGTCCTTCACGCTGTCCCTGCTGGGGAATGAGGGGCCTCCTGGGCCCAAGGACAGGAACATGGGGACGGCTGCTGCTGGGAATCTTAAACTCCTAAGGCCGCCCTGTACTCTCAGCAGTCAATTGGGGCATGCTCCTGCCTAGGGGCTCTCTTGTCCGGGATTTCGAGGCTAGCCATCAGTAGAGGGGTGTCTTTCCAGTCTGCAGCTAGTCCTTCTGCTGCAGTGTGGAGCATCACTCCCGTCATTGCTGGAAAGGCAACATGGGTGGTGCCCAGCCCCCAGCTGCTCCCTGGGGCTGAGGGGCTGGGCCCACCCCCTGATCAGCCCTGGTCCCTCCCCAGCTGGCAGCTGCTGTCCAGATGTTTCAGAGCCTGGAGGGGCGTGGTGCGGAGGCGGCAGGCAGTGGCAGCGGCGCTGGCGCTGGGCCGCCAGCAGCTGTTGCGTAGGGGCCTGCGAGCGCTGCGGTCGGCACTGTGGCTCCGGGAGGCCCAGCTGGAGGTGGCGTGGGGACGACGCACACAGGCCCTGCTGGCCCGGAGCTTCCAAAAGGTCAGGGGCCTCCAGGTTGGGTCGTGCGTAGGTGACAACACACTGGTGTGTCTGGGGAGGAGGCTCTACTGGGGCCCAGGTTGTACCTCCTGAGTGCTTGGCAGTAGAGGGGATGGTTGTCAGCCCAGATGCCTGAACCAGCTCTGCCTGAGTTCAAATCCTGTCTCTGCCTTTTTTTTTTTTTTCACACTTTCTCGCTGTGGGACCTTGGACAAGTTACTTAACCTCTCTGTGCCTTAGTCTCTTCAGCTCTAAAATGGGATAATAATAGTACATACCTCTCAGGGTTATTGTGAGGTTAAATTAATAAATATAAAGAACTTAGAACCCTGCCTAGCACATAGCAAGCACTCTACCGTATAAATGGTTGCTATTTTTCACTAGTGGTTTGCCAACCAGGACTGGAAGGGCACTTCTGTGTTCTTTTCTCCTTGGGAAGAGGATGCTGTGGGAGGGCCCAGCTCCAGATTTTCTCTCCCAGGGAAAGCCCTGTCTCTTGGGCTCCAACTTTCCATTCATGCATTCATTCCAAAGAGGCAGGGTAGTCTAATGGTTAGGACCACAGGCTTTAGAGTCTGACAGAAATGTTTGACTCCTGTCCCTGCCCCTTCCTGGTGCCCCCTCTTGGGGCACATTCGAGGCTGCAGCCAACATCGCTTTTGCCCTTCTCTCTTGACCCAGTGGAGAAACCTGACTCAGCAGGAGAAACGGGGGCAGCCCCACGTCCAGGCTGGGCCAGGACCCCCACCCTCTGAGGGAGGCCAGGGCCGAGGTCCCTCGGGAAGGAAGCCAGCCGTGGACCCCGCCCCGAGAAGCAGGTAGTCTGGGACACCCCAGGTTGGTTGGTGTGGCCCGGGCAGTGCTGGTGGCTTCCCTCCTTGTCCCCCATATCCCCTCCCCCACAAGAGAATGAGGACGAAACCAGCAGATGTGGACAAAGATCTGTGCAAAAGGATGTCCATCACGGCATTATTTATACTCATAAAACCTTCAGAACAGTGTCAACGCCCAGCAGTGAGAGAGGAAATCGTGGTTTAACCATGAGATGGACATTTCACAACCATTCAATATCATGTCGATCAAGACTTTAAAAATTCCTCCCCACTCTTTTCTTCTTTATTTTTCATTTCAATATCTTTATTGGTGTTGTTTCTAATCATAACAGTAATGCATGCTTGATTTGAAAAACATTCAAAACAATGGGGAGTACTGTATATCAACTAACCTGGAAGTTCCCTGCCCATGGATCCCCCTTCCTGGAAGCAGTTTTATGGATATTTGCATAGAATTTCTAATGACAAGGAAAAATGGCTATGACAATGTTAAATGAAAAAAAAAGAACCATAAAAAACAGTATCCAAGGTATTTTTTCTATGAATGTAACACAGTACATAGAAAAAAGACCCGAAGGAAAAATGCTAAAGGGTGGCACAACAATGTGAATTACTTAACAACAGTGAATTACTAAACTGTTCACTTAAAAATGGTTATGATGGTGGATTTTATATTATGTGTATTTTACCACTATTAAAAATAAAAATAAATATTTCGTCCCCCACAAAATGCTAAAATGCGAATAGTGCTTCTCTCGGGAGCAGTGGAGTTAAAGCTGGTTATTTTCTGTTTCATTTCCTCCATTTTCCGTTACAGTGATGCATTGTTTTTGTGCTTATTTTCAAATTAAACAAATGTGTTTAAAATAATTTTTTAAATAATATTTATTTTAATACATGTGTGTTGTAAAAAATCCAAATACTGTTGAAGAGACTGAAGCAAAAGCAGATCCCCCTCCCCAGTCACTGATGTAATCAGGAATAAATGAACTGTCTGGAAGAGAACGGGGGTGGCTCAGCACACCTCTGCTCCTGCGGGCGGACGACACCTGCCTGGGGCTGGGGAGGACAGGGTGGGACAGTGTGCCCTCCCTCGGCCTGGGCATCGGTTTCTCTGAGCAACTTCTCTCTCAGCCCAGGAAGTCTGAGGGAAGAGGCAGGAGCCTGGTCAATTCCACTGCGTTCTGGGCTGAGACCAGACGGAGGAGACGGGGGCATCCAGATCCTGCAGGCTCTGCAACAACCGGCTGGTGAGATGTGGGGCGCTGGGAAAGCGGGGGAGACGGAGCCTGAGCCCCCACACTGGACAGGGCAGGGGGTCCTGAGTGAAGGAGTGTTTTTGAGCATCTACTCTGGCAACTGCCGGGACACATTCTCATTTGAGCCTCATGGTGACCTCGGCAAGGCGTTGTGCCCATTTTACTGATGAGGAACTGAGGCACAGAGACATTCATGACCAGCTCGAGGACACGCAGAATGAGAGGTGCACATCTTGCATTTGTGTGCCATTGACGCTGGTACAGGCCTGGCAGAAGCTTGAGTGTTAGAACTGGAAAGTCCGTTAACATCACTCACTCATGGGGAGACTGAGGCCCTGAGACAGGGAGCAACTGGCTGGAGGCCACACAGCCTGGGGTCCCAGGTGTCAGTGGACTCTCTCGGCCCTGATCCTCCCCTCTGCTCACTCTCTTCTCTCTCTCCTCCCTCCCTTTACAGTCTCCCTCCTGTGGCGCTATCAGAAGGAATGGGCCAGGCGGGAGAAGGGGCTCCAGGGAGAGGCCTCCCAGGCCACACAGAGGACTCAGAGGATGGGGAGGTGCTCTCCTGCTGCCCTGGGCACCCAGCCCCAGGGAGCCTGGCTCTGCAGGTGAGACAAGTGTGGGAGTGGGGACCCCCCCGCCCCGAGGCAGAGGGTGGGATGCAGCTGGGAGGTGCCCTTAAGTCAGCTCTTGATTCCTTCTAGTATTGAGAGACAACGATGAAAATAAGAAATGCAACAGCTGCCGTTCACTGAGAGCCTAAAACATGCTCGACAGCACCCCAGGGGCTGGGACTCGATTATGAGCAAAGCTTAGTGCCGGCCGTCACCGCCCTCATGGCACCCATGGCTGGGTGGGGGACAGGCAGGAAACCAGCAGTCACAAAGGGCGTGTGTGAATGTCCCCTGAGTGAACTGTTGTGAAGGGAAGGAACACAGATCTATAAGAGTTTTCTCTTTCCTCATTCATCACTTTGTATTCTGGGACATTTGTATCTTACACAAAAGTAGAGAAAATAGGATACTAAGCCCAGGTACCCATCATTCAGCTTCAAGAAAATCTCCTCCTGAGAAAACCTGTTTCCTCTGTACCCAACTACTTCCCCCTCTACGTTATTTTGAGGCAAATCCCACCCATCATACCATTTCATCTGTAAATATTTCTGTAGCATCTCTAAAGGATGAGGCCTATTTTAAACCACGTAACCACAATACCACGATCACACTTAAAAAATGAACAATAATTCCTTAAGACCAGCCAATAGCTGGTCAGCATTCAAATTTTCAAGTGTTTTATGAGCATATATTTTATTTGAATTGGGATCTGAATAAGCTCCACATGTTGTAAGTGGTTGCTGGGTCGTTAAAGTCTTACTAAGCCCTGGGCTGCCCTCCGTGTTTTTCCTTGCAATTTATCGGTTGAAGACACCAGGTTGCTGGTCTGGTAGAGTTTCCCGGGTCTGCATTTGCTGATTGCATCCCCCTGGGGTAGTTTTCTCTGAGGACTGTGAACAAAGGGAGCTGACCTCCACCAGGGTTCAGCGGAGATGTGAGGATGAACGGTTGACTAGCGGAGGGAGAGTGAACAAGAGAGCACCAGGCAGAGGGAACAGTATGTGAAAGGCCTGTGACAGGGGGACAGAGAAAACTCCAAGAACAGCGGTCAACTTGGCGCCATTAGTCGGGGGCGGGGGCCCCGGCGTGGTTTGAGATGAAGTTGGAAAGATGTGGGGGCGGGGCAGATCAGGCATGGCCCTGTAAGCTGTGGGGAGGAGTTGAAATTTTATCATAAGAGCAAGGGGGCTGCCTCTGGAGGATTCTGGCAGGGGAGTACAATGGTTTGATTTGAGATTTGAAACAAATCACTCTGGTTACCGAGTCGGAACTGACTGGAGGGGCCAAGAGTGCATGCGGGAGGCAGGGAGGAGGCTGCTGAGGCCATCCAGGCAGCCAGGGGTGATGGTTAGAGCAGCCCCATTTCACGGATGAGGAAGTCGAGGCTCAGAGAGGTGACGTGGCTTGCCCACGGAGTGTGCCTGGCAGGTGGCAGGCGGCTGTGGCTGCAGTCATTACCTTTGGCACTAACACTCTCTCTCGGCTCTCCCAGGTGCTTTGGGGCCTGGCAGCGGTTGGTGAAAAGAGGGGCCCGGTACCGTGACCACATGGCCAACCGCCGGGCAAGGACCCTGAGGACGTGCCTGCAGCAGTGGATGCAGATGAAGTGGCTCCGGGCCTCAGAAAGGGCGAAGGTGACTCAGCTGTCCCTCTGCTGGCAGAAGGCAGGTGAGTGAGTGGCGGGTGGAGGGGCTCGCTTTCCCTTCCACCCCAGCAGACAGTGTCACTTAAGCTGCTTCTGCAGTGGGCCCGGTTGAGGTTATGGGTTCTTGTGATGGAATTGGGAGCTTTCTCGGTGGTGCAGCCTGGCAGGCCTGGGAGGGCCCTGTGGGGGTCCCTGGAGAGGCAGGCCTTCATTGGGCACCATCCTCACCCCCATGGTGAGCTCTTCCAGGCTAGAGACTGTTCTGTCTCCCTCCAGGAAGGGATGGGCTCCCTGCTCTCGGGAAGCTCCTGGTCTGAGGGGGACACACAGCCCCTGCCCCCACCCCAAAACCTGACGGGGAAGATGGGATCTCTGAGGTGTCCTGGAGGGGAGGGTTTGGAGGCGGCGGGAGGGGGCAGTGCCCATGAAGGGAGAGGTCCTAGGAGGGGCTTGGGGCAGAGGGAGCTCACTGGGGACGTGGCTGACTTATCCCTTGATTGCTTCTCAGGGAACATGGCACTCTGCAGCTCAGCCCCTGGAGCGGCCACAGACCATGGCCTGGGGGTGGTGGCCCAGGCCCCGGGGCTGCCCCAGGAGCTAGGCCGGGGCTCCCTGCAGGACGCCTGCCCGAGGCTGGCCCTGCACCCTGCACTGCTGCTCTGGAGGACGCGGCTCTTCCAGCGCCAGAGGGCTGAGTAGGTGTCTACGAGCCTGTGGTCTGGGGTAGGGCCTGGGGGGCATGGAGTGGGTATGTGAGCAGTGCTCAGCACTGGGAGGAGTGTCCCATAGGGAATGGGCCATGTCCTGCTCCTCCCTGTGGCCCCAGTATGAGGCCTGGCACACTATGGTACCCAGTGGGTCCAGGGCTGGAGAGGTGGCCCAGGGACACTGAGACAGCGATTGAGCAGAGAGCCATGGGGTCCGTGGCACGGCCTGGGGCACAGACATGGCGTTCTACCAGGGTGGCTGGAACCTGATGGGGAAGTTGGTTTAATGCTGTCCTCCCCAGAATCCAGAACTGCCTCGTGCCCATCTCCAGCTCGGTGGGAGCCCCCTGGTGGCAGGAACCATGCCTGTCTCCCAGCACCCTGCAGGTGCCTGGCATGCCGTAGGCGTGGAATAGACACTGTGAAAGAACAGGTGGAGGAACCACGGAGCAGCACTCTCATCCTCCTGCCTCCATTTGCCTCCTTGTTCAGCTAGAGAAGCTGAGGCTCAGAGGCTCTAAATCCTGCTGTGAGTCAGGAGCAAGAAGGGCCCTGTAGTGAGACCTTCTCGGTGCTGCTTTTCCTCAAGATGGTCATTGCTGGGGTTCAGAGCCCAGGCTGATGGTTGTGGGTGAGGTGGGTAGTGAGGGTCAGGAGGGGCCAGGTTCCCTGACGGGATGTCAGGAGGAACTTAAGCCAGCAGTTGCAGGGTTTAGAATTCTATCTACAGCCAACATCATACTTAACAGTGAAAAGCTGAAAGCCATCCCTCTGAGAACAGGCACAAGACAAGGGTGCCCACTCTCACCACTCCCATTCAACATAGTACTGGAGGTTTTGGCCAGAGCAATTAGGCAAGAAAAAGAAATAAAAGGTATCCAAATTGGAAAGGAAGAAGTGAAACTCTTGCTGTTTGCAGACGACGTGATTCTATATATAGAAAACACTAAAGAATCCACCAGAAAACTGTTAGAAATAATCAACAACTACAGCAAAGTTGCAGGGTACAAAATCAACTTACAAAAATCATTTGCATTTCTACACACTGATAACGAACTAGCAGAAAGAGAAGTCAAGAGTACAATCCCATTTACGATCACAACAAAAAGAATAAAATATCTAGGAATAAATTTAACCAAGGAGGTAAAAGACCTATACACTGAAAACTATAAGACATTATTGAAAGAAATCAATGATGACATGAAGAAATGGAAAGATATTCCATGCACATGGATTGGAAGAATAAACATAGTTAAAATGTCCATATTACCTAAAGCAATCTACAGATTCAATGCAATCCCAATCAGAATCCCAATGATATTCTTCACAGAAATAGAACAAAGAATACTAAAATTTATATGGAACAACAAAAGACCCCGAATAGCCAAAGAAATCCTGAGGAAAAAAACAAAGCTGGAGGCATCACAATCCCTGACTTCACAATATACTACAAAGCTACAGTAATCAAAACAGCATGATACTGGCACAAAAACAGACACATAGATCAATGGAACAGAATTGAAATCCCAGAAATAAAACCACACATTTATGGACAGCTAATCTTTGACAAAGGAGCCAAAAACATACAATGGAGAAAGGCTAGTCTCTTCAATAAATGGTGTTGGGAAAACTGGACAGCCACTTGCAAAAGAATGAAGGTAGACCATTATCTTACACCATACACAAGAATTAACTCAAAATGGATTCAAGACTTGAATGTAAGACCTGAAACCATAAAACTCCTAGATGAAAACATAGGCAGTACACTCTTTGACATTAGTCTTAGCAGCATCTTTTCAAATGCCACGTCCACTCAGGCATGGGAAACAAAAGAAAAAATAAATGGGACTACATCAGACTAAAAAGCTTCTGCAAGGCAAAGGAAACCATCAACAAAATGAAAAGACAACCCACCAACTGGGAGAAAATATTTGCAAATCATATATCTGACAAGGAGTTAATTTCCAAAATATATGAAGAACTCATACAACTCAACAAAAAAACAAAAAACCCAATCAAAAAATGGGCAGAGGATATGAACAGACATTTTTCCAAGGAGGATATACAGATGGCCAACAAGCACATGAAAAGATATTCAATATCACTAATTATTTAGGGAAATGCAAATCAGAACTTTGACCTATCAGTATGGCTATAATTACCAAGACAAAAAATAACAAATGTTGGAGAGGATGTGGAGAAAAGGGAACTCTTATACACTACGGGTGGGAATGCAAACTGGTGCAGCCACTATGGAAGACAGTATGGAGATTGCTCAAAAAATTAAAAATAGAAATACCTTATGATCCAGCTATCCCACTACTGGGTGTTTATCCAAAGAACACGAAATTAACAATACAAAGAGATTTATGCACCCCTATGTTCATTGCAACATTACTCAAAATAATCAAGATATGGAAGCAACCGAAGTGCCCATCAACTGATGAATGGATAAAGAAGATGTGGTATATATACGATGGAATACTACTTAGCCATAAAAAAGACAAAATCGTCCCATTTGCAACAACATGGATGGACCTTGAGAGTATTATGTTAAGTGAAATAAGCCAGACAGAGAAAGACAAACACTGCATGATTTCACTCATATGTGGAAGATAAACAAACACATGGATAAAGAGAATAGACTAGTGATTACCAGAGGGGAAGCAGGTGGGGGGTGAGTGAAAGGAGTAAAGGGGCGCATATGTATGGTGACAGATAAAAACTAAACTATGAGTGATGAGCACAATGCAGTCTCTACAGAAACTGATATATAATAATGTACACCTGAAATTTCACAATGTTATAAACCAATATGACCTCAATAAAATAATTTAAAAAAAAAAGAATTCTGTCCTTCAAAGTCACACACCTGGCATCCATCATCCCCATATCTACTTGGTCCACTTGGACATCAGTCTCTTTTAATGCACCCCTGGAACTCCAGGGAAACTCAGTTCACCATGATCCTTCAGAATGTAGCCCTTCCTACCCCCATCCATCCTCTGGCCATTGGGCATCAGGGCACAGTTGACATCTCCCTGCAATGTGTCTGGGGCTGCCCTGTGGCCTGAGATTGAGTGTTTGGATCCCTGGTCTGCTGCTGTTTGGAGTTTGGGGAAATGACCTTCTGCCAGGCCTCAGTTTCCCTATCTATAACTGAGCATGGGCAGAGTGCTGATGTGGTTACTATACATGTGGGCTCTTGAGTCTCAGGTCCTTGGGCCTGGAGGCCGGCTCCACCGCTCATCAGCTGCGTGGACCCCACCCACCTGGGGAGTGTGGTGGGGATCAGCCACGTGATGCAGGGAGAGCGGTGATATGGGCCTTTCCTGCTCACGAGAGTTACCCGGAAGCTTAGGAAAAGTCGGGAAGCCCAGGCTGCACCCAGACTATTAAATCAGAGTCCCTGGGGGTGGGACCCCGGTGGCATTGGTATTTCTTAGAGCCCCAGTGATCTCAGCCGGTTTGGGAGGCCGTGGTGCAGAGCTCTAGCCCAGTGTTGGGCATGTGGTGGCACCTTCCAGCTCTGTTCTTTCACAGGGGCCCGGCTGGGGGAAGCCCCTGCTTGGCAGCACGCCCAGCCAGGGGTGAGGCTGGGGCCCGGGGACTCACCTGCCCCCTCCTGTAGCTCCTTCCTCCAGGGCATGAGGCGGCGCATGCTGCGGCGCATCCTGAGGAGGTGGCGCTGGAGGGCCTGGGGTCCAGGTACCCCATCAGGCAGCTCCAGGACTACTTGGGCCCCGGAACTGCTGGGGGGCATCCCGGGAGGGGAGGCCTCGCTGGGCTGCAGCACGCCCCGCAGCTCACTGGAGAAGGTGAGTGGAGGGGATGGGAGGGGCTAGGGCAGGTAGGGGGCAGGTCGGGGGAGAGGGTGGGGACAGGACAGGGCCAGGGGACCCAGGCCTCCACACCTCCTTTCCCAGGCGTCCAGGGCCCCCGCCCCCCTGGAGAGCCTCCAGGTGAGCTTTCTGCTGGCAGCTGGGCGGCGGCAGCAGGGGCGGTGCCTTCTGTTCTGGCATGCGCGGGCCCAGCAGTCCCGGGGCGCAGCGAGCTGGCACCAGAGCACCCTTCAGAGGCGGTAGGGGCCCCTCCCCAGGACGGGTAGGCCGTGCTGCCCACCACTCTGTGGATTTTCTGTTTCCTAGCAGCCCCTTTCCCCTTGATCCTTGACCTTCACAGCAGCATCCCCTTGGGGTCTGCATCCCAGAGGACTCCCCTCTCACACCCCAGTCGTGGCCCCCAGACTCAGATCCTCTCAACTCCTCCTGCCCTCCTACCCTGCCCTGCTGGGAGGTGTGGGCACGCACTCAGCAGGGTAATCGTTTCTCTCAGAGATTTCACAGCTGTTGTTCATTCATTTATTCCTTCATGGCACAATGCTTAAGAGTCAGTCTGCCTAGGTTCTAATCCCAGCTTTGCCTCTCACTGGCTGTGTGATCTTGGGCAAGTTGCTTAACCTCTCTGTGCCTCCGTCTCCCCACTTGCATGGGGGTAATAATAGTATTCACTCCAATGGGAATCAGCGAGGAAGGGGCCGTGCACCCCTAGCACAGTGCTGGCACATAGCACTCAGTTCACAGCAATGTTTGTCACTAGCGGCTGAGCACAGCACTTGGCATTGGGGGTCTGGCGTCCCATCTTACCCCCACCACCAGTCATGGTGACCCTCGGAGTAGCATTTGGGCCCTCCAGCCCCCAGCAGCCCACTCCCCTCATGATGGAAATGGAGAATAGTCACCCTAAGCCCCTCTCTGCTGCTGAGGGGAGGGGAGGGCTGGGCTGGCCCCAGGTGGCAGTGACCATCCTCAGAGTGGACACTCCCCTTCCCAGCATCCTCCTTGGCTGGAGCCACTGGGCAACAGCCCAAGGGGCCCAGAGAGAGCTGGCTGCCCGCTGGGCCTGGGGTCAGAGCTGCAGGGCCGTGCTGAGCCTGTGGCGGCGGCGGCTGGTGCAGCAGCAGGATGCGGAGTGGTGGGCCCAGGAGCGGGGCCGGAGACGGGTGCGAGATACCCTGCACCACTGGCACTCCTGCTGGCAGAGTGAGTCAGGAACTGGGACGGGGCACCGAGGGTGAGGGAAGGGCCAGGGTCCATCAGGGAGATCCAGGATTCCGTGTCCCCTAGCACAGAGTCCAGCGATGGGACCTCCCTCAGGGCACAGCGGGACTGGCGTGGCAGAGCAGAGCGTGGGGTCGTGGACACTGTAGTCATGGGTTCACATTCCCGCTCTTCCACTCCCTGGCTGTGTGGACTTAAAACAAGCTACTTAACCTCTCTGAGTCTCAGCTTGCTCATCTGTAAAATGGGGATAACAGTGGTACCCACCTCCTAGGGAGATTGTGGGGATCCTACAAGACTATCCCCGCAATGTGCTTGGCTCAGAACCCAGCTCCCAGTAGGTGTTACCATCATCATCACCTTCTTCTTCCTCATCATCCTCACCTGGCCTTCAGAGTCACGGGTCTGAGCACAGAGTCATGGTGTCCTCAGAGCCCAGCACAGGAGGCGCGGATCACTGGGGGCCATTTTAGAGGCGTCCCCCTACACCAATATACATCCTATCAATGGGCTGGTAGGTGGGGACTTGGTTGTTCTGGAAAGTTCATGTCCTATCCGCTGGGACAGCTGCTTCTCCAGCCCAATTGCCTAGTTACCCAGGAATGCTGGCCCAATGTTGCCAGACCTTCTAGTTTTTAAAGAAAAGCTGGAAGTCTAGATTTTCACATGAATTTTCCTAATTCCTAAACATCATCAAATTTTTAAAAACCAAAAAACTGTGAGTTGGCCTGGTCACCAGTAGGGCAGCTGTAACCGCAGTATTTTAACCCAGACAGTTAGGGTGGGCTCCTCTGTTCCCACCTGGGCAGAGGGCAAAGGGCTGGCTGAGCAGCGGCCCACAGTCACCCCAGGCCCAGGGGTGAGGCCAGATGAGCACCCAGGCACTTCAGCATCTCTGACCACAGGGCAGCAGTTCCTGCATGAAAAGTACCAGAGGTGGGTGCAGGTCCACCTCCAGGGCCTGCGGAGGGCCACGTTCTGGCGCTGGCAGCAGGCGGCAGCTCGTCGGAGACGCATGGTGGCCGGGCCAGAGCAGCACCTACTGCAGAGGTGGGTGGGCCTGGGGGTGGGAAGGTGAGGGTCATCCACCCCCGGAGAAGCAGGGAGAGAGCCCAGGGGATGGGAAGCTGAGTTGCCTCTGCAGCTCTAGGGGCATTCCAGGCTGGAGGCCTGGGCCTTGGGAAACAGGGGTCACGAAGGGAGACCCCAGCCTGGAGCCGTAGAGCCATGACCACCAACCTTCCATTATCCGCTGGCTTTGGGAGGTGGGGGATGGGAAGCCCCTCACCCACCTGATGCCCTGACAAGCCCAGGTCTCCACCTCCAGCCCAGGTCAGTCCTTTGGTTTCAGGGGATACAATTAAGATGAAGGAAATCAACTCCTCAAGCAGCTGCCATAACATGTGTGTTCCAATACCACGTGTTGTCTGAGGAGTCATAGCACAGGGGAATTCTACTGTACACAGGGGCCAGAAAAGAGACTGAAATCTTAATGTAAATAGAGATGTTCTAGTTAAACATGTATATAGTTCCTTAATGCATATTTAAAAGCAGAGGGGACAGACGATACTTCCTCCCACCCTTCAGTTACAAATTCACAGATTTTCAGTGTCCCCACAGGGGCAGTGAACCGTTGACCGCAGAGTGGCTGACTTTTGCACTTTCCCATCTGACGGGGGTTGACATTTTCTTGGCCCCTCAGGGAGTGGGGGACCATGTTCTCCTCACCGACCTCCTGCCCCAGAGTGGGCTTGTGAGGGGAGCAGGGCGTGCTGTCCCCCTGGCAGAGCTGGGACTTGAACCCCCACCCTCCGGGGGCAGCATCTGCCCTGTGAGCCAGCGTGTGTGTGTGCCGAGGTTCCCAGATGACAGCCAGCACTGTCACCTGTTACACACCGGTCCACACATATTTAAGGCACAGGGTTGTGTATGCAAAACCGTGTATAACCTGTGACACTTTGTGGGGGATTCGCGGGTGTAATTTTGAATAAACGTGACTCTTGACTCTGAGAGCCAGCTGGGCCCCTCCTCTGCCCCTGTTTTGCAGCCACTTCCAGGCCTGGTGTGGAGGTGTGAGAGACACGGGTGCGCTCCGGGCCAAGCATCGAGCCTTCCAGGATGGCCTGAGGAGAAGGGCACTGGGGGCGGCATTTGTCACATGGCAGGAGGCCCGAGTGGCCGCAGCCCGGGCACGGGAGCAGCACGTGGCCCGGGCCTCCATCGTCCACTGGAGAAGCAGCGCGCAGCAAGGCCGGGCAGCCAGGCAGCTGAGGGGGGCCCAGGCCCAGCAGGCCTTCACAGCATGGCGAGTGGCCCTGGGCCAGCGTCGTGAGGCCCGACAGCAGGCAGAAGAGCGAGCTCGGGCCCAGGCCCGGGCGGCCCTGTGTTGGACGCTGTGGGTGCGGGAGTCCCGCCTACACTGGGTCAGCCGAACCCACACTGCCAGGAAGCTGAGCGCCAGGTGGGTGCCCATGGCCTGGGGGCGGCCCGCACTGTGCTTCCAGCTAGGCTTTGAGCTTATTTTGGGTGGGAGTAGAGGATATTTGGTGCTCCGCTCAGAGGGCTGGGCTCAGGAGGCTGGGGTGAAAGAGAGAGGCGGTCCTGGTCCCTGCAGTTCATCCTGGGGTCAGATCCCACCTCTGCTCTTTCCAGCTGTGTGACCCCTCTTTGGGCACGTTTCTAATTTTAAAGGTCAAAGGAACATAACAGGCCTGCCTTGTGCGGTGGCCCCAGGGATTAGAGAGAATGCGAGCAAGCACTCACCCTGGGCCAGACACACGGCAGGTTCTCCATAAACCGGGCTTCCTGTGAGGGAAGGGGAGGCAGAGTGTAGCAGGCAAGACTGCCCTCTCTCTGTCCCCTGAACAGGACGCTTGTCCCTGTGATATTCTGCTGCGCTCTGTGCCCATTTTAACCTGGTTTCCCCAGAAGAGGGATGGCGAGAGGAGGAACACAGGCCGGGGGCTTTGCCCGGGGTCCCCTTCCCTCAGGGCCCTGGCCAGGGCTGGGAGGCCTCCCTACGGGGCTGCCATAGGGTCCTGGCCCTGATGGCCTGGGTGTGGGTTCCTCCCTCTCCCCCAGGGTCCTAGAGGCCTGTGCACAGTCAGCGGCCGGGGGCCTTGTCCAGAGAGCCGCCATCACCCAGTTCCAGCAGGCTGGGCCCAGGCACCTCCTGCAGACCCACTGGGCCCAGTGGCGGACAGCACTGCTCACAGTGCGGCTGGAACCTGGGGCCAAGGTCCAGGAGGCCAGCATGGCCCGCCCCAGGCCCAGGGCCGACCTCAGGCACTGCCCCAGGCTGGCCAGCAGAGGGCGCCTCCTGGTGCTGATGGATGCCTCGGCCCCGCGGAAGCAGGTGAGGCAGGGCCAGGTGGGGCGGGAGGCCCAAAACTGACCTGAGGGCCGGTGACCTCAGAATCAGCCTGTTTCAGCCCATGGTGGCAAGCATGGCTGGATGCTTCTCCAGGGGCCCGGCGGCCTTGTGGACACCACCCCTACCCCGTTCTCGGACAGCTTCCTGGCTCTGGAGGACAGCCAACTCCGAGTCTGTCAGCAAACAGTTCCTAAGCACCTACTCGGTGCCAGCCCAGTGCAGGTCTCTGCAAAGACCAATGCCAGGGTCACAGTCTGTTAGGGAGATGGGCACCTGAACTCATTACATGTCATGCTGCAGTCTGGGATCCAGATAGGTACACAGGGACAGTAGCAAATTTTTGCTGTTATTTTTTCTCTTATCGGAAAGATGAAACATGCTCATTTCAGAAAATATAAATGAAAAAAGCTTTCTTTTATGTGTGTGTGTGTGTGTGTGTGTGAGGAAGATCAGCCCTGAGCTAACACCTATGCCAATCCTCCTCTTTTTGCTGAGGAAGACTGGCCCTGGGCTAACATCTGTGCCCATCTTTCTCTACTTTATATGGGACGCCGCCTCAGCATGGCCTGACAAGCGGTGCATCGGTGCGCGCCCGGGATCAGAACCCGGGCCGCCAGCAGCAGAGCACACGCACTTAACGGCTATGCCACGGGGCTGGCCCTGAAAAAAAGCTTTCTTTCATAACTCTCTCTACCCAAAGATAACTGCCAGCCCCTCTCCAGACGAGATGTAGTTAGTTCTGACACCAGCAAATGGTGACGAGAGCTTGATGGCCCAGCAGGAGGGACGAGGCCACAGTGAAAGCCAGGCTCAAGAAGTGACACTGCACAGCAGTCTAGGGACATGTTATAGCAGAACACACAGCCCCAGAGTTACTGGCAGGCCACTTAATGTTCCTCAAGATGTACTGGCATCAGCAAGAATCCTGTTTCAGAATGCCAGGAAGTATATAATAGCCTCTAGAAAGATTCTAAGGAAAAAGATTGAAGTGTTTTTTTAAATGGAATTGAAAGACTGAATTTGGTTACTTGCAGAATGCACATCTTCACATACATGAGGCTATGGCAACAGCAGATTTTGGGGTTTTAGAGTATTTTCTTTCCTTTTTTTGTGTGTGTGTGTGTGTGTGTGAGATCAGCCCTGTGCTAACATCTGCCAATCCTCCTCTTTTTTTTGCTGAGGAAGACTGGCCCTGGGCTAACATCCGTGCCCATCTTCCTCCACTTTATATGGGACGCCGCCACAGCATGGCCTGACAAGTGGTACGTCAGTGTGCGCCCGGGATCCGAACCGGCGAACCCCGGGCCATCGCAGCGGAGCACGTGCACTAAACCGCTTGCGCCACCGGGCCGGCCCCTAGAGTATTTTATTTCTGCATCTGTATTACAAGACAATTTTATTTGCAGAGTATGTTTATAAACACTTTCATTCCATGCCTGTT
Organism: Ceratotherium simum simum; assembly: GCF_057802395.1. Taxonomy (NCBI): domain Eukaryota; kingdom Metazoa; phylum Chordata; class Mammalia; order Perissodactyla; family Rhinocerotidae; genus Ceratotherium; species Ceratotherium simum. The sequence goes on along the minus strand of NC_141921.1, from coordinate 41,927,225 downwards.
AGCAAGGGCAGGCAGGGATCCCATTTACTGATGGAGAAACTGAAAAAGAAACCAAAAGCCAATGTTGGGAATGGTAGCTGGGGTGCTGAATTCCAGGCCCCTCCTTTCTACCACACAAACACACGTGCCCAGGCAGCCCTCATCTGAGGATGCGAGCAGGTATTATGCCATCTCATGGTGGCAGAGTCCCTTAGAGCCCCTGGTCTGTATAGAGTTGCAGCTGGGGGCTCCAGCTATGGAGACGACCACTCCCAAAAGGCGGGGCCTCAGGCAAGTGATCTAGCATTGTAAAGCTTAAGTGGGGAGGGTAATACCCGCCTCACAGGCTGTCCCTGGCACAAGTAAGCTCTCACCGAGAGGTAGCTAGTATTGGTCCACCCCTCTGCTTGAAGCTCCAGCCACATGGAAGGATGGGAGAAGAGACAGTGGTGGGTACTGATGGCCATATTGCTCTTGGGCACCTTTTCTGTCTCCTCTGGGAGCTCGGGGCTCAAGAGAAAACGTGGGACAACGTGAACCGTCCCACTTGTGCACGCACAGGTAGAAGGCCCCACTACCAGTCAGGGGCAGGACAGGAAAGGAAGCCTGCCAGGTCACCTGGGCCCAGGAGTCCAAACCCATTTGGTTCAGGTTTTCCTCTCCGGCTTTTTCCTCAGGCCCGCAGCTGCAGGCCACAGGCCACAGGGCCCATGCTGTCTGGCCCAACCCAGCACCACAACCTCAGTGGACAGAGGAAGTGGAGAGAAGCAGCCTGGGCTCAGAGTAAGGAGACCTGCCCCTGGGGCCGGACTTGTGAAGTGCCGGGGTAAGCCAGTCACCAGCCCTCAAGGGAATGGGAATCAGCTTCGAGCTCCTTGGCAAATCTGTCTTATGACTTTACAGTAGTCTCCTCTTATCTGAGGTTTCACTTTCTGAGGGTCAGAAAATATTAAATGGAAAGTTCCGGAAATAATTCCTAAGTTTTAAATTGTGTGCTACTCTGAGTATCATGAAATCTTGTGTAGTCCCGCTCCATACCCCTGGGATGTGAATCATCCCTTTGTCCCAAGTCCCCACTGTATACACTACTAGCCCATTAGTCCCTTAGCTGTCTTGGGTATCAGATCAGATCGCAGGGCTTGTGTTCAAGTAATCTTTATGTTACTAATGGCCCCCAAAACACAAGAGTGGTAATGCTGGCAATTCAGAAATGCCAAAGAGAAGCTGTAAAGTGCTTCCTCTAAGTGAAAAGGTGAAAGTTCTTGATTTAATAAAGAAAGAAAAAAATGGTATGCTGAGGTTGCTAAGATCTACAGAAAGAATGAATCTTCTGTGAAAATGTGAAGAAAGAAAATGAAATTCGTGCTAGTTTTGCTGTCACATCTCAAGTATGTACACACACAAAAAAACATATTATATACAGCGTAGAGGGTTCAGTACTATCCGCAGCTTCAGGCATCCACTGGGGGTCTTGGAACGTATCCCCCTCAGATGAGGGGGGACTACTGTACTGCGTTTCCCCCTCCCATTTCTTCTTCTGGAATATTTCAGCCATTGTGAGAAAACAAGTGTTTTCTCCTGGCCTGTTATTTCTCTTTGGGCGGCAGCCCAGCGCTGCTGGAGGGTTGGGCAGATGTGGTGGAAGTGGGGGGCACAATGCTTAACACCTTTTGAGGTTCACCCCTCTTCACTGCCCTCCACTTCTAGGAGCAGACTAAGGGAGAGTTTGCCCTCCTGCAAGGATGTGTTAACCTCTTCTGACACAACTCCTTTCCAGGCGACAGAGAGCCTCCCCTCTACCACGCCTTCCAGCTCTGGCTGCAGTGGCCTGGACACAGCAGCTGGGCCCAGGGCCAGCTCCCTACAGGACCCGGAGAGGACCGCAGCTCTGAGACCGGCGCCCCAAAGGGCAAAGGCGAGGCCGATGAGAGGCGGTGGGGGTGAGCAGCTGCATGCGTGTGGAGTGGAGGCAGGGACCAGGGGCTTGGCTGAGCCACGGCGAGAGCTGGGCCCTCTCTGGACAGTGCTGGTTCCAGCAGGATCCTGGAGGAGCAGGGCCACGCCCATGGCTCTGCCCTTTTTCCTGGCCATGCAGGAGTCATGATGCTCTTGGCCTTCAGGACACACACCAGGGCCTCTCCCCCCAGGAGGAAATACCTGCAACGCTGGCACCTTGAGGCACTGCTTCGCCGGCTCCAGGGTACCCAGCAGGCCAGGCACCTGGCAGTGACGTGGCAGCGTTGGGTAGATGCTCAGGGGGCAAAGCGGCTGGCTCGGACACTGGTGAGTGGGGGCAGCCCCTCCCCATCCTCGTGCTTATCTCCCATCTCAACCATAACCCCTAGAAACAAAGTCTCACAAAGTATGGTCTTTGGACGACCAAACCTGAACCCTTGGGGAACAGGCCCAGGAATCTGCATTTTTAATGCACCTCAGATGATACCTGCTTTGTCACATCCCTTTCATCCTGGTGCCACAGAGCTGCAGGCGGGAGAGGCAGCAGAGGGGCTGGGGCTGCCAGAGGCAACAGCGGGCCCAGCTCAGGGCCCTCTCATCAACTGTCCCCATAGCTCAGGCAGTGGCATCTGAGATGGGCCTGGCGAACGTGGCGGAGGCAGGTCCTGCGGCTGCGGGTGGCTCAGCGATTACAGCAACAAGACGACAGCTGGGTCCTTTCCCAGGTACTGGGGGGGCAGCCCCCACCTCCCAGTAAGCTCTTCCAAAACTAGTGCCACACCTGGACATTTCTGAGCTGCACGCTCCCTGCTCACCACCCTCAGGGCCCCTTCATTTTCAGGGAAGGGGTCAGTTCAGTTAGAGAAAACAGCTTGGACTCTAGAGCCCTTGATTTAATTGGTGGCCCCGTGCTCAGCAAGTCCTACCCCATCACTCAAGTTTGGGAACAAGGCTTGGCCTGTGGCACATCTGCTGCCCACGCTGGCCGGTGTAGGGTGTGGGTCCCTGAGTGCCCCCTCACTCACTTATGTGCTTCGCTCTGAGCATAGCTTCCCAGATCAGGAGTCAGGTCTATTCTGAGCCCTGCATTTGGCCTGACGCTGCCTGCCGGGAGTGGAGGGAGGTGCCTCCTATTCCCCCGGGGACAGAAAGAGCTGGGCACAGGTGTTAGCCCAGCACTTAGAGCACAGACCCAGGAGGGAGCCAGATTGCCTCCCCCCCGCCTCTGATTCCAGGCCTTTGAGAAGTGGCACCAGTGCTTGGTAGCCAGGGGCCCAAGGAGAGGAGACAGCAGCAGCCTGAGACCCCTGAGCAAGCTGGCCATCAGGAGCCCTGGGAGCAGGCTGGAAGCTGCCAGGGCCCCCGTGTGTGCTAGACCTGGGGCAGAGCAGGGGCCCAGCTGCAGCTGTGACTGTTCCCGTGGAAAGAAAAACAGAAACTGAGCCCAGCCTTCCCAGGGAAGCAACCGTGCCCCACCCACCAGGGGAGGGGGAGTGGAGGCTATCAGGCCCCAGGGGCGCTCATCCTAGGAGCTCCCAAGGACAATAAAACGCCCTCCTTAGTCCTGGCTGCTTCTCTTGCTCAGTCTCTCCTAAAGCTGCCCCGCTGCCCCTCCAGGCTGGCCCCTCGGCCCCAGCCCGCCCGTCTGGGAAGGAAGTGAAGAGAACTTGCCCACGACGCTGCTGCCTCCTGTCATCAGGCTGCTCTTTGGACATCCACCACGGCCCCCTCCACTGAGCCAGCAAAGACCAGCAGGCAGGGACCAGCCTACGTGCATCCGCCAGTCACCGCCCCTAGGCAGGAGCCTTGAGGGCTGACTCCTGGGGAGCAAGGCCAGGCAGACAGCTCTGGGACGGGGTGCACAGAGGAAGGGAGCAGCTGGCAGGAGGGGGTCCCACCTAAAACATAAGCCAGGAAGAAGCCCTGCTCGGGAGAGCCCATCTTTGCCCTTGACGGTAAGGGACAGGGTATTTCTTCATGGCCAGGGGAAAAAGGGCAAACAGGGAAGGCCAAGGGCTCCACCAAGCACAAGGCTTCAGACGCCTCTAACCCTTGGGAGGCGCGCCTCTCCAGCCTCCAGGACGCAGAGATGACGGTTTCAAGCAGCAGCACTGCAGAAAGGTGAAACCCAGCTGAGCTCAGGTAGAAGGGGGCAAGAAATGCATTATTAGGTTTCAGCCCAAGGCCTGTCCGGGGGCTGGTACCTCGGCAGGGCAGGAGGTAGGCAGTGCAGTGGTCTGCCCCTCAGTCACAAGTAACTAGTGCCCAGCTGCCAATGTCTAGGAGGCAGAAGGGTGCAGCACCTTCGCTTCGCCATGTCCCCCCGGAAAACCACCGTGCCTGCTGCCTGTGTTCACTCTGCCCGTCCTCCACAGGTCCTAAGTGCAAGGTCACTGCAGTCCCAGGCAGGCTCCCAGGGGCTGCCCTGGTGCCAGGGCTCATCCAACAGCTGGTCTCCCCTCTCAGGGAGGATGCTGCTCCGCCCACCGTGCTCCTCTGCAGGACGGAGGTGCTCCCCACAAAAGAGCACAAGTCCTGGCTGAGCAGGGAACACAGGGCTCCGCGTGGGGCTGACTCAGGTCCAGCCAGAGCCCAGAAGCCTCACACCAGTCTAGCTGCCATCATCATGTGGGGAAGTGGAGGCCAGGGCTTGGGGAGAAATGAAGGAGAACAGGGGTCCCCAGGAGAACCAGGACTGGGGAGGAGGGAGGTGGGACATAGCAGCCTCAAATTAAGGATGTTGGTGCAGAGTCACGGAGCCTCCATCTCCCTCTCATTCGGGATGGGCCTGTTGAGAAGCTCAAATGTGTCTTCCACCACCTGCCACAGGCAGTTGTCCAGCGGAAACTCATTGTCCACCAGGTTGACCAGGAAGTAGTTGTCGTGGATGTACTGGATGATCATGCGTGACGGGGACTCCTCGTCATACAGCTTGCCCCACTGCTCGATCCACAGGGCGAAGGCCTCATCCTGCACATGCACACACACAGGCACACATGCACCAGCGCACGCGCATGCGCGCGCACACACACACACGCAAGGTTAACAGAGCTGCCCTCGGGTCAGGACTCCGTGCTCCATGCTCCATGCCCCAAGGGCCTCTGCCGTTGCCCAGCAGGACATTTCCAGGAATAGAACAAGACTTACTGCCAGTGCCACCTCCCACCCCCCACCCCAGAAATAAATACCATGAGTCAGAATCAAGGCGCAGGTGGGAAGGCCAAGTCCGTCAGCCCCAGGGGTGTGGCCTCCAGCCACACTCAGGACCCAGCCATACTGCCTGCCCAAGGTTTTCGAGGAGCAGGGCAGGCCAGCTCCCGGCCCCCTTACCTTCCAGAACATGAAGCTGACAGGATCCACCACTGTGGGCTGGATGATCTCTCGCCCAGGGAAGATGCCCCAAGTGACGGCGTTGGGCTGCAGCTCAGGGGCATTGGTGATGTTTTCACCCTGAGGGGCGTGGGTGGGGGCAAGAGCAGACTTGGGGCAAACACATTGCAGTCCTCTTCCTGCCTGAGGGGCTCAACTCAGGGGGAGCGCTCTGCTCATGCCCCCTGCCCGCCCCTCCCACTCTGTAGCAATGTGAATAGTGGCACTCGCCACGTGAGCCCCAAACCTAGAGGCCATCCTGGGCATTTCCTTCCTCCTCTCTGTGCCCCAATCAGCTCCACATCTGGTGCTCGGCTTACTCTCCCACCTGTCCCCTTGTGTCTAGCCCCCTGCTCTCTGTCACTCGGACTACCACGAGGGCCTCTGACTCTAGTCTTCCCCGGCCCCACTATTCACACAGCTGTCCCCTGTGACCTGCCTAAAACAAAACACGGAGCCAAGTCACTCCACGGCTGGGAAAGGCTCCCTCTGGCCCTTAGGGAAAAACCCAAATTCCAAGTAGGACAAGGACGTGGCCCCTGCTTAACACTTCAGCCTCCCTCTGACCCCATTCAGCAGTGTCCCAAAGGCTGTGCGGCCCATGCCTTTGCACGCCCTCTGCCCCTTCCCTGAAATGCCCTTCTCCTCCTTGGCCTTAAAGATTCAGGCCACACAGGCCTCAAGAGCCTTCCCTGACCTCCCAGGTTAGACGTCCCTCCGGGGTCCCCAGCACTGTACACTGAACTTTACTGTCTGCTCACACGGAGTCCCAGTTATCCCAGTGGTCTCCCTCACTAGGCTGGGAGCTCTCTGAGGCAGGGTCCTAGCTCTGTCTGCACATCTGTCTTGCGTGTCCCTGGCTGGAAGCTAGGTGCTCGGTGACTGAACGGAGGCAGAAGCACGGGTGCCCTCAGCCCTGGGCTCCGGCCCTGCTACGCGCCGTCTGGACCAGGAGCTGCCTACCTTCACATCGACGATGTGGTAGTTGACCCGGAACTCATACTTCTTCAGCACTTGCAGAAGCGCTTCCACTGTCTCGCGGGAGGTGAAGAACTCTAAGTAGGCCTGGGGGAGCAACACAGGCACCTGTCACATAAGCCAAGTCCTTGCCAGACGCCTTCTTCTGTGTGCTCTGAGCAGGCCGTGTGCTCTGAAACGCCAGACGCCTGCCCTCCTGACCGGCCAGGGAGGCCCCCATGCAGACACTTAAGGCATCGGGACTAGCGGTGGCCATGTGGATGGAATCATGAACTGCAGAGCTGGCAAATACACGAGCAAAGGGGAGGGGAGCAGGTATGTGAGATCTCTCAGTCTGCACAGGTCTGAGGGACATCTGCCACCCTTCATCCAACTGGGGAAGGCTCCATGGAGAAGCCATTTCCAAAGCTGTACAGGAGGCCCAGTCTGACAAGCTCAGGCATGTGAGAGAGGCCTGACACATCCCGTCTTCCCCCGCACTGGATGTGACAATGACACTGAGGGCTTCTCTAGCACCAAATGGGGGT